>NW_022111324.1:91329198-91349156 GCF_000313985.2 Echinops telfairi
GGCTTTCAGCAGTGGGTAATGTGAGTGCACTAAATTTTCATAAGTTGAAGGCATGCCTGCCAGGTTCTGGATGTGGGCAAAAAGCTGCTCCTTCTTGTCTGCACTAGATGACGGGAGCTTCAGCTGAGAATACTGCTTTCTTTGTCTCAGTGTGGTTGTGCTGTGCAGGTTCTTTTGTCCAGGCACTGGTGATTGGTAGTTCTCCATGGCTGCTGCTTTTGTACACTCTCTCTTTCCATTTGGTATTTGGTCAGATTCTTCAACCTTACCTTCAATGTCCAGGCTTCCAAAGTTGTTATCTATAGTCTTTTCACTTGTTTCTCAGGTCTTTGTTTTAAGAGAGAGGTTATGAGTTGTCTGGTTATACTGTCATCTTTGTCCACGTCTCTTCAATTTTTCTTTGAAAAGATACTTTATTATGTAACTCTAACCACATTTTTACATCTTAGAAAATTAGCAATATTTCCCTAAAGTCATCAAATACCAAGTGCATTCTCAAAATATCTTTTATCACTGTTTTAGTTAAACCATTCCCAACAAATACCATCGTTTCATTTGGTTTATATGTTTCTTACATTTTTTTTCCTGTAACAGCCCCTGTCCATGCTTGGCTTTCCATAATACTATTTGTTGAATAGACTGAGCCAACCTCTGTATTAACCTGGTTGTCGCCACATGATATCATTTACGTATACTCTTTATCTCTTGTGTTACCTATGAATTGAAATTTGATATGAAGACTTTATTCAATTCTGGCCAAATATTTTGTACCACAAGACTTCATGAACTATGCTGTGTTTATTATGTTACACTTTATCAGAAAATAAATGTCTGGTGGCCCCACTAATAGTGATGATAACATTGATTACTGAGCTAAGGTGAGGATACCTAATCCTCTCCTTTCTAACATGTGCTTATCCCATTACAAGGAGCAAATGATTTATGAGGTGATATATTGATATATCTACCATTTAACTGTCAGTTTGCTGTACTGTGGTGCTTTTGTGATGCTGTGATGGTGGAAGCTATGTCACCGGTTTTTCAAATGCCAGCAGGGTCACACAAAATGAACAGTAGATCTTCCAGACCAAGAACAGACTATGAAGAAAGAATCGACTGCCCACGTCAGAGGAAGTAGCCACTGAAAACTTTATGCATCTAATTGAAACATTGTCAAATGCTGAAGGCCTAATAAATAGAAGTAGAACATTGTCAGAGACCATGTGAGAGGATGGGCCCCTCAGTGGGAAGGCACTTAAAATGTGACTAAGGAGGTGCTGCTTTCTAAAGTAGAGTCGGCCATCGTGGCATCAGTGGAGTAAAGCCTGTGCATGTGAAGCTTTGGAAACTTCATTTGCTGATGGGGCACCATGCAAATGAAAAGGAATAGCTGCACAAATCTAATAATTGGAATTTGCAATGTATGAAGTATGAAGCTAGGAAAATTGGAAATCATCAAAAAATGAAATGAAGCACATCAGGATCAACGTCCTAAGTATTAGTGAGCTGAAAAGAACTGATATTGGTTATTTTGAATTTTAAAAATCATATTGTTTACTATACCAGGAATAACACAGCAAGAGGAATGCATTCATTCTCAATAAGGACATTTCAAGATCTATCTTGAAGGACAGAGATGTCTGAGATAGGATTATATCTATCTTCCCTCAAGGAAATCCAATCAAGACAACTGTTATTTAAATTTAAGCACCAATCATGAAAGTTAATGATGAAGAAGTTGAAGAATTTTACCAACATCTTGAGTCTGAAATTGATCAAACATGTCATCAAAATACATCGACAATTATTGGTTATTGGAATGCAAAAGTTGAGGGGGTGGGGGGGAAACAGTATTTGGAAAATATGGTCTTGCTGACAGAAATGAAGCTGGAGTTCACATGATTAAAAAATTTTGCAAAACCAACAAAATTGTTGGTTCATAGCAACAATTGTTCATAGCAAATATTTTTTAACAACTCAAAAGGCAATTCTACACATAGACTTATGCAGATGGAATACACAGAAATCAAATTGACTACACCTGTGGAAAGAGATGATGGAGAAGCTCAATGTCAGCAGCTAAATCTAGGCCAGGTGGAACGGACCATCAATTGCTCATATGTGTAGGTTGAAGCTGAAGAATATTAAAACAAGTTCATCTGAGTCAAAATATAACTTTGTGCCACCTGAATTTTAAAAACACTCAAGAAAAGATTTGTTACACTGGGCACTAATGACAGAAGACCTGATGGCTAGTGGGGGGACGTCAAGAATATCATTCATTAAAAAGAGTGACAGGTCATTAAAAAGACAAGAAAAGATCAAAGTGGATGTCAGAAGAGACTCTGAAACTTTTCCTTAATCGTAGAGCAGCATCAGCAAATGGAAAAATGATGGAGTCAGAGAGCTGAACAGAAAATGTCAAAAGGTAACTTGAAACGACAAAGTGTAAAATATTATGATGACGTGTGCAAAGACCATGTTAAAAACCAAAATGGAAGAAAACACTCAGATCATAAAGTGGAAGAATTCAAGAAAAAAAACTCAAGACGAGTAGTAATATCAAAAAAATCCGTAGACAAAATATTGGATGATGCAGGAAGCATCAAAAGAAGATAGAAAGAATTGATGCTGTGATGAATCTTTGTCACAAACCCTACAGCAAGTCAATCATGATGATGAAATATTCTACATCTCAGAGCTCTCATGAACGTTCTTCAAGTGCTGTTTCAACCTCCCCAGCCCTTGGCTGCATGTCAGGGACTTCCGGAGGAAAGAGAGCAGAGCACATAAGCCTGTGGAGTGGTGACCAAGGTGAACCTTTCAGTCTGCTCAAGTAAAGGTGACCTTGCGAATGATTTGTTATAAAGGTTTCCCATAGTGAAATACAGAAGAAAACATGGTTTGGACCTGACATTTAACATTTACTTATGCCAAGTAATTTATTTCAGGATGTCGTTTTCTAATGATATTCATTTCAGATTTTGGTTTTTTTCGTTCTGTGGATTACAGCAATACTGAAAAGTTGGGACACTGGAAGCAGCTTTGTTGCTCTCCATGAAGATGGCATTGGCTAGAATCGAATGTTAGTGGCTAGTTCCCACATCACGCATTTAAAATCAGAGCTATTACTATGTGTGTCATCTGTATTACGTAGTCTTAAGTGTGTATACAAATTGCACTGGGATATGGCCCTTGTCTATATTGTCTAAAACAGCGGTCTTAGAAATGGAAGCCGCAGGTGTTTGGTTGGCCTGGGGTCTTAAGGTGAAGCCTTTTTGAAAGATAGGAATATTTTGATAAAGAGATTATCTGTTGAGTACAGTGGATGCACAAAGTTGACTTAACTATCTGTTGAATACACTTGAAACATAATTGAATGACATTTACTCCCTAAGAAAACTAACCTACCCCACATTCAATCTGATAAAATCATCCCTTACCCCTCCCAGGCAATGTCATTCTGAAATGATTCATTTCACTTCCAGGGAAGTAACTGTTCAATTCCTGAGAAATTGAAAGTGGCTAACTTTCATGACAAAATGTTGATCTAATATAAATAAAATGTTTTGCATACAAAAAAAATGGGAAGAATAAGGAGCCATTTTACCTAAAAGAACTAGTTGACCCTTACCATGACCCTGTTCTACCTCACAAATCTGGCTAGACCAGAGAACACACATTGGTACAGATAAGAGCTCTGGACACATGGAATCAGGACAGATTAACCCCCTCAGGAAGAGTAGTGGGACTAGAGATATCACAAGGGTAGGGGGATGGTCAGGGAGGGGGAAGGGGGAGAAAGGGGAACCCATCACAAGCTTGGCTATATAGCCCCTCCCCCCTGAAGGGGACGAATAACAGAAATGTGGGTGAAGGGAGACAATGGACAGTGTAAGATATGAAACAATAACAATATATAATTGATCAAGGCTCTAGGAATTCCTGGGATACCAATTGAAATGTTTTAAGAGACTGAGGAAGCACTGGAATCACTTATTCACCTATGCCAGGAAATGTGGAAGACAGCTGCTTGGACAGCTGACTGGAAGAGTTCCATATTTGTACCCATTTCAAAGAAAGGTGACCCAACAGAATGCTCATATTATAGAAAAATATCGTTAATATCACATGCAAGTAAAATTCTGCTGAAAGTCATCCAACAACAATTGCAGCCATATATTAACAGGGAGCTACCAAAGGTTCAGGCCAGATTTTAAAAATGTCATGGAACAAGAGATAGCATTGCTGAAGTCAGTGGACCTTGGATGATAGCAGGGAATACTAGAAAGATACTTACTTGTGTTTTATTGACTATGCCAAAGCATTGGATTGTGTGGATTATAGCTAACTCTGAATAGCCTTGGGAATTCCATAACATTTCATTGTGCTCATGCAGAACTTGTACATAGGTCAAGAGGCAGTTGTGTGAACAACACAAGGGAATGAATACTGCATGGTTTAAAATCAGGAAAGATGTGTAACAGAGTTGTATCATCTCATCATTCTTATTTAATATGTATGTGGAGCAAATAATCAGAGAATTTGGATTACATGAAGAAGAATGTGGGCTCAGAATTGGATGAAGGTTTATTAACACAGATGACACAATCTTTGTTGCTAAAAGTGTGGAGAACTTGAAGCACTTGCTGTTGAAGAGCAAAGAGGATAGTCTTCAGTATAGATTACAACTCAATATAAAGAAGACCAAAATCCTCACAACTGGACTGCTAGGTAACATGGAGAAAAGGTTAAAGATGTCAAAGATTTAGTCCTGCTTAGATCCACAACCAATGCTCATGGAAGCAGTAGTCAAGAGACCAAATATTGTACTGCACTGGGCAAATGTGCTACACAAAACTTGTAGTGTTTAAAACTTGTTTAGTGTTTAAAAGCAAGAATGTTACTTTGAGGTCTAAGGTATGCTTGGCCCAACTCATGATATTTTCAGTTGTGTCATATGCAAGTATAAGTTGAACAATGAATAAGAAAGACCGAAGAAGAATGGGTGCATTTGAAATGTAGTGCTGGTAAAGAATATTAAAAGTACCTAACTCATTGCCATCAAGTCATTGCTAACTCATAGTGACCCCATAGGATAGGGTAGAACTGCCCCTGTAAGTTTCAGACTATCTTTCTCTCATGGAGAGGCTGGTGGTTTTGAACTGCTGACCTTGTAGATCATGGTCCAATGTGTAACCACTATGTTACCAGGGCTCCTTAGAACTGCCAAAAGGACAAAAAATAAATCTGTGTTTTGGAAGAAGTTTGGCCAGAGTGCTCCTTAGAGACGATGATGAGATTTTGTCTTACGTACTTTGAACGTATTGTCAGGAGTGATCAGTCTCTGAAAAAAGACATCGTGCCTAATAAAATAAAGGGGCAGCAAAAAGAGAAAGGTCCTCAACAAGATGGATTGACAGAGTGGCTGCAACAATGGTCTGTGCCATAGGAACAATTGTGAGGGTGGCACACAAGTTGTGCTTAGGGTCACTATCGTTGGCACTGACTTGATGACACCTAACAATAGCACTTTGATATGTGTATGCCAGCCAACATATTTTTATATTTCCTTAGCCTGTTGTGAAGGAGCCTTGGTGGCTCAATGGTTAATATTAGGCCATGAATTGAAAAGTGGTGGTTCAAACCACCAGCTACTGCAAAGAGGAAAACCCTAGTGCTCTGCTCCCATAAAGATTATAGCAGCCGTTCTTGGGGGTCGAACGACCCTTTCACAGGGGTGGCCCGATTCATAACAGTAGCAAAATGGCAGTTATGAAGTAGCAACAAAAATAATTTTATGGTTTGGGGGTCACTGCAACATGAGGAACTGTATTAAAGGGTCGCGGCATTAGGAAGATTCAGAACCACTGGATTATAGTCTGGGCTAGTTCTGCTCTATTTTATATGGTTGCTTTGAGTGAGAATTAACTTAATGGGAGACAAAAACAACAGCCTAGAATAGGTGTGTGTGTATGTATGTGTGTGTGTGTGTGTATATGTATGTATATGTGTGTGTGTGTATGTTTTAAAAGGTATACTGACCTAAAATGTATGTTGGGGATGAGAGAAGGAAAGGATAAGATTCTAATCCTAAATTTCCTAGTGGATTTTCACATTCCACAGAACTCTTGAAATCAAGTTGCTCACAAAAAGTTACTCAGCACTAATTTTATGACAAACCTGCCTCCCTGTCACTGGTCATGTAAAATTTAGATTTACCTAGAAGTTAGGTTTTAGAAATGCTTTCATAGAGAAAAGAGACCTCTTTAAAATAGGTTTATAAGCTAGTTTATTTTTGGTTCATTTTCCATGTAATGACATATAACTAGGTTTTAATTTGTTATAGCAAATTTATGTTATAAGTTACCTTTATAGTTAACTCTAGCAATATAATTTAATGCATGCATCATTGCTATTAAATATTTAAATGTAAAAATAAAAACTCTTTATTAAAAATAAACTGTTAACTTTTTTTAACAGCATGGAGCAAAATTGGTTTTGTATTTGTCAGAGTTGATGCACAATCACCAAACTGAGCTGACTGAAGAGGAGCTAGAGATGGCAGAATTGCTTATGAATACTTTAAAGTTATGTGGCCAAAAATGCATTCCTCCCAGTGCAGCAACGAAGTCAGACCTTATTAAGATGATCAAAGAGGTGGGTCAGTGAAAACAATTGTTTCTAAAGGGATTCCATTGGATATAAAGAATAATTGAAATAATGTTTTAAATTGTGCTTTATGATAAATATATAATATTTTTAAATTTTTGCTTGATAATTTTTTACTGAGAGTTTAGCTAGTATTGTTTTTAAAAAATAAAAAGAAATCCCACGGGCTACTTTTAAGGAGAGTTTTATTCTCTGTGGTCATTTTTATAATGTCATCAGTGATAGAAAGATTTTTATGTTTTCGTGACAAGCAAGTTAAAGCATAAACATTGAGCTATTGGTTCTTTAATGAAAAAGCAAAATAAGGAAGTAATAAATTCATTCCGATTTTGCAGCCCTAGTTACCTATCCTACCTAATTTCCATGATTCAAAGTATAGGGGGAAATAGAAATTTCAAAATTATCTCAGTGATTTTAATATATCTTGATCTCTTGCCTTTAAATCTATTTGTTGTACTCTATACCAGTGGTTCTCAACCTGTGGGCTGCAACCCCTTTGGGGGTCAAACACCCCTTTCATAAGGGTCACCTGATTTATAACAATAGCAAAATTACAATTATGAAGTAGCAATGAAAATAACTTTATGGTTGGGGGGTCACTACAACATGAGGAACTGTATTAAAGGGTCCCAGCATTAGGAAGGTTGAGAACCACTGATCTATACCAATGTCAAATGAGAATAGACAGGTGAACAACTAGGGAATTAAAAGCAACAACAAGGAGGATGTAGAAATCCTGGTGGTGTTGGAGCAACAGGAAACTAGCTGAGAGGAATTACTAAGAGGCAGAAGAAGGGTGAGCGTGAAGGTGGGACAAGAGGAAGGTAAAAGGAAACAAAGGAAATATCTAGGAAGCAAAGCTGTGGATAGACGTATAAACATAGGTGTATACTTATGTAAATATTAATTCATAAAAATAGAGGTATTGGCCTATGTACATATATTTATATGCCAGTACATTGAGGAAGTGGATGGACTTTAGGCCTCTGCTTAAGCCCTCTTTCAATGCAAAAACACTTTGTTCTAACAACCTGGCATTCTGTGATGCTCACCCTTCCGACACTATCACTGAAGACAAAATGGGTGCATAAGCAAATGTGGTGAAGAAAGCTGATGGTGCCTGGCTATCAAAAGGTATATAGCCTCTAGGGCCTTAAAGGCTTGAAGTTAAACAAGTGGCCATCTAGCAGAGAAGCAGCAAGCTCACATGGAAGAAGCGCACCAGCCTGTGTGATCATGAGGTATCGACAGAATCAGGTAACAGGCACCAAAAGACCCCCTCCAAAAAAAAAACCATATTATTGAGAACAAGGGGGGTCATAGCAGAGACACAAAATCCATCTATAGACAATATGTGACCGCTCACAGAACAGTCACAAGGAAGGGATGAGTCAACCAGGGTACAGTATAGCCCCAAGGAAACATACAATATTCCTCTGGTTCGTTGAGGCTTCCTCACCCTCCACCACAATGACCTTAGTTCTGCCTTTCAGTTTTGGGTAGACTGGAACATGTGCATTGGTACAGCTAAGAGCTCATGACACACAAAATCCAGGTTAGATAAACCCCTCAGGAACAGAAATGGAAGTAGCAATATCAGAAGGGTAGGGGGAAGGTGAGGGAGGAGGGGAGGAATGGGAAACTGATAGCAGTGATCAGTGCATACCACCACCACCCCACCCTCCCCAAGGGGAACAAAAAACGGAAACGTGGGTGAAGGGAGACAGTGGTCAGTGTAAGATATGAAAATAATCATTTATAATTTATCAAGGGGTCACGAGGGTGGGAGGGTGAGGAGGAGAGGAACTCATGCCAAGGGCTCAAATAGTAAATGTTTAGAAAATGAGATGATAATATATGTACAAATATGCTTGATACAATTGATGTATGGAATGTTATCAGAGCAGTAAGAGCCCCCAATGAAATTATTTTTTTAAAGTTAAATGAGAAGCAATAAAATTAATATATATATCTATATATACACAAATATATATATATTGTTATCTAAATCCTTTAGGAGCAAAAGAAATATGAAACTGAAGAAGATGTGCATAAAGCTACATGGCAGAAAACAGTTAATAATAATCAGCAAAGGTAGGATATCATTATAGGTTGAACTTAATCCCTCCAAATTATGTGTCATAAATCCTAATTTATATGCCTTTAGTTTTAATTCCACTAGGAATGAATTATCTTTGTTATATTAAAGAGACAAGATATGTAGGACATGGCTCCTTTTCTGACATTTTAATTTTTTTAACAGTTTTATTGGCATTTAATTCACATAATCACATAGATCCATAGTCAGTCATTTTAAAAAGAGCTGTGCAATCATTACTACAATCAACTCCAGGATATTTTCTTCCTTTCTGTACTCATGGTCACCAGCTCCCCATTTCTTCCAACTTCCTCCAGCTTTCCCTCAGGAAACCAAAAATCCAGTTACTGGCCCCATAGATATACTCATCCTGGAAACAGAAGAACATACTAAACCAGAACAAAATAGCAGAGATAAGATTCAATTGAAAAGAAAACAAAAAATACTAAAAACTGTAACAGATAGACAGTGGGTCAAAAGGAAGATCAATGATAGGTGTCACATTTTAACCTATATCTGTAGTAGTCCACCCTACAATGAACTTTGATAGCAAATCCGTTCACATCCCTGGCCAATGGTGAGGGGAAATTCCCTGGAGGTTTAATCCATATCAGAAGCTGCAAATGCATTTTTAGCTTTCACTGTCATCCATGCCTTCTGCAGAACCAGCTGTTCAGAATTTCAGCTCTACCACATTCCGTTCTCCAGATTTGGAGTTTATTATTTACAGTCCTTGGATCACACAGGCTAGTGTGCTTCTTCCATGAAGACTTAGCTGACACCTCACTTAGATGGCTGCTTGTTTTAACACCAGCCAATAAGAACCCATCTGCTGTTCCCTCTGCTAGCCTGTCACCATCTGCTTTCTTCACCACACTGCTCTACAGCTCTCATATCTTCAGTGATCTCGTCATGATGGCAAGGACAGAGCAGGGCCATGTCATAAGAACTGATTGCTCTTAGATTAGGGCTACGATGAGTGCAAACTCAAAATCCATTCATCTATATATTATTTATATATGCCCTGATTCACTTTAGAGACATCATTATTGAAAACATTGTAAATCATCCCCACAGGGCATATGTATGATCATTTAATTGATAATATCAGTAATTTAGCCAATGCTATAAAATTTCAGACACTGTTGAGAAAACAGTGCTTGTGGGACAGTTTTTTAGACCGAAATGCATGGAATGTTCATTTGTACAGATTAAAAACTTGTGACTAAAAAAAACAAAACTTGTGACTGGACACGATTTACACAAATAATGAGGGGTGGAGATAGGCCAAAACTTTTAATAACACTCATGCACAAAGGCTTAACTAAGTCTACTAGAGTAAGATATATCATAAACTAACAAAGAGAAGATGAAAATAGGAAATATATGGTAGCCTTGAATTGCCATTTATTGGTCACCTTCAAAGCAAGAGATTTGAACTAAAATTCAGTGACTTCCAAATCCAAATCGGTAACTAGGAGATAGTAGTCATTCTGCTTCCTCTCACACGAGGACAGTTCAGCCTTAAACCTAAAGGAGTGTTTCATTGGTTACATGTTGGGCTGATAACTACAAGCTAAGCAGTTCAAAACCACCAGCTACTCTGTGGGAAAAGACAAGGTTTTCCACTCTTATAAGCAGTTACAGTCTCAAAAACCCACAAGGGCAATTCTACCGTGACCTATCAGGTTGCTCTGAGTTGCAGTTAACTCAGTGGCGGTGGGTTTGGTTTGGGGGTTTTAAATCTGCCAGGGTGTGTATAGAAGGTAAAGTCCAGTTGCTCTGTGGGACTTCCAATAGGGTGTATCTTAAGCCGTCTCTTTCGAGATATGAAAGAGATGAAACAAGCAAGTAAAAAAGCAGAGATGGAAAAAGAAGGCCGTCATACAAAGATATAAGCCTTGTGGTATTTGTTATAGCTGTATAGTTAACTAAGTCAGATATTACTTTTTATACGTATCATGTCTTTTACAAATCAATTGGGTTTTACATAAACTTTTAGTAATGAAAGTATCATTTATATACATTTAATGTTCAACTTAAGCATACCTGATACAGTGTTACTGTTTGCTTAGTCTCTTTCAGCGTCTAGACTCAAAATCAAAGGATATATCTAAAATAGCTGCTGATATCACCCAGGCTGTATCACTCTCCCAAGGAATCGAGAGAAAAAGGGTGATTCAGCACATCAGAGGAATGTATAAAGTAGATCTGAGTGCCAGCAGACATTGGCAAGAACTGATTCAACAACTGACTCATGATAGGTAAGCAAACTAGGAGGACCCAGTAGAAGGAAGAACTTTATTAGAGGAACTCCTGTGGCTTTTCTATACTAATGTTAAACACGATTTGTTGTCGAATTGAAATCCATAACATGATTCCATCCATTTAAATATTTTATTTACTCATTTGTGATTTATTTCATTTAAAAGGATAATTGTTTGAGAATATTTTTGTCTTAATTCTTGGGGGATTGAGGGGCAAAATGAGAGACCAATATTAGGTCTTCTAAATAGTAAAATCTATAAAATTGGCTTTAATTTAAATAGTATGATCCTTGCAAAATAGAGAAATAACTGAAACACAATAGTTGGAAATAGATCTCTTTTTAATCTAATACTTAGTAATAGGATTTTTAAAAAAGATGTATCTGTGGTAATGATTTCTTAAAGAATTAATGCCAGACTAATCCTAAGGAGTTGGCAATTAAACATGTCCCAAATGTCCAACTTCCAAGATGATATTCTGATCTATTTGTCCATATTCCTCCCTTGGGTGTATATTCTCTCAGATCCCTGGATTCTGAAATTCATTGCCATGTCCCACAGACACTCCCAAAACTTTGAGAAAATGCCTCACATGGGGTGGGCATTGTTCAGCCCCAAATCTGAAGGTCAGACAGAGGTGAGCCAAATGCAGGGTTCAGAACCAGAAACCACAAATGCCCCAAAGCAGGTTTTCTTGCTTTCAGCAAAGCTCAGTCAATAAAGACAGGTATGGCCTTCCAGGTGAGGTAATATGTGTTGTTGTTGTTGTTAGGTGCCATCTAGTTGAGACATATTAATGCTTTTTTTGTTTGTTTTGATTAATATATGAAAACATTGGTTACAGGAGTTTCTCCTAGACCAGATTCAGATTGCATATATTATGCATATAGATCTCCTAGTCTACATATATAAATATTGTTGTTTTTTAATTGAATCGATCTTATTTTTTATAATAGGCTTTGAAAAATATGTGAGAAAATTCCACTTTAATTTGTTTGTCCATGAACTTTTCAACAACATTGTATTAATTTAATCTCTGTAATTATTTATTTAAGTCTGCATGGTTTCAGATTGCCTCTTAAGTCGTCTTTGGCTTTCATTCACAGGGCAGTCTGGTATGACCCCATCTACTATCCGACCTCCTGGCAGTTGGATCCAACAGAAGGCCCAAATCGAGAACGAAGGCGTTTGCAAAGATGTTATTTAACTGTTCCAAATAAGTATCTCCTTCAGGATAGACAAAAACCAGAGGGTAACAGTGATCTCTCTTGGCTCAACACATAAGTATAACTGATAATGAAGTTATTAGATAAAGATTTTAAATGTTTTTCCCTCAACAGATATTGTCAAACTACCACTCTCTTACCTATTTGAAGACAAAATTCATTCCTCGTTCTCTTCTACGGTAAAAGACAAAGCTGCAAGTGAAGCCATAAGGTAAATTTGAGTCAATATAATTCTTACTCCCTTGTTGAAGGAGTGTGCTCCTTTGTTGAAGGAATTTAAAATTTTAATACATCATTGTGGATAGTTTATGCAATATTTATTTTAGATAACCACAATGTTTGGAAAACTACAATGTTCTAAATGTTGCTCAGGAGAGGAGAACATTAAATAGCTGAAATCCAGAAGGAATTGAGAACATTTCTGATATGCAAGGATCTGTATTTTTAAAATAATATTTTATTGTATTTAAGGTAACTTACTCAACACATTAACCTCTATCAAGTTGTTTACACTTAATTGATTTTGGTTGTATTTTTCACAAGTGTGTCACCGTTCTCATTCATTCCATGCTGACTGTTCCTCCTTACACTCTCGTCTTTGCTTTTGAGTCATTTCCGGCCATTTGGTCTCATATACATGACTTTGTAAAAGAGTTCATTACTCCTAAGTGATTTTTCAGCGAATTAATTTTTCATTTAGCTAAAAGGTGACCACACGTGATAATTTTGGGTTAAGGTTTAAAGAATATATCAGGCCAGTAGTTTGGGGGGTATCTTCTAGACTCAACCACTGCAGTTAGTCTGGGTGTTTTTGGTAGTGGTAGCTGGGTACGTTCTAGGTTTTCTGTTCTTAGGATCATGGAAAGTGATGTTTTTTGATCAGTTATTTCATTGAACAAGTTGTTCCATGAATCTTTGATTTTTGTCACTCTTGTTCCTCTTGACTGGGAGAGACCACTTATTCTACCTTAGATGGCCACTTAGAAGCTTTTAAGACTCCAGTAGCTATTTATAAACCTAGGATTTAGAACCTTGGCTTTGTGAGCTATACCTATTGACCTTGATGTCTCCTGAGGCTATGGTCCTGAGCCCCCAGTTTTGAGCCCCCAGACCCAGGGATTCGTTCCCTCAAATTGTTAATGTTTTTTACATCTGTGAAAAATCATTAGTATATAGTGATTAAAAAATCTAATTCTGGTCCACCTCCTAGAGGCTGCCTGATTTGGGGCAAGTTGCTTATATTGTTTGAGTCATTTTCTTCATCTATTAAATGGGGAAAATATCAAGACCCAAGATATCATAATAATGCTGAGAATGTTAGAAGGGTTCACTATATGCTAGCTATTAATAATATTGAAACCCTTGGATGGCACAAATGGTTAAATGTGCAGCTTTTAGTTACCAAAAGATTGGTGGTTCAAACCCATCCAAGAAGTCCTTCAGAGAAAGGGCTTGGTTTGCGATGATAGATCAAAACCACTTGAAATCCCCAGGAGCACGGTTCAGTTCTGCTTAGGAAAACATGACATCACTATGAGTTAGAGTCAATGCCATAGCAACTCATTTATGTTTGTTCACATTGTTATTATCACTTTGTGGCCATTATTATCATTCCCACACTATAGTTATAAAACAGACTCAAGGAAGATAAGTAACTTCCCTTACAAATAGGAGATCTTTCTAATCCTAAGTCTTTTGTTTTTCCAAGAACTTCAGACATCTTTTCTGTGTTTGAAATATCAGAAGCATTAACTACTCTTTGCTCATTTAATGGAAATTATAGAATGTTGGAGTCTTAATATGCTGCATAAAAGATATAAGGATTATTATCTATTTCTAAAAGGTTCAATCATTTTCACCTCTACCAGAAAATTGAAAAATTATATTTTCATGTGAGTTTTAACAAGACATATTATGTTATTGAAACTAGTTTGCTTTGCTAAAAATGTACACTAGATAAAATAAAACTTATGCTCAATAGATTAATTAAAACATTTAATCATAGTAATTTTAATATGTTTTGACAGAGTCAATCGAAGATGTTTCAGTGTTGCACCATCTAGAGAAACAGCTGGCGAATTGTTACTAGGTAAGTGAAATTAAAAAGCCACTGAAAAGACAGGCAAGAAAGAAAAAGATCTAAGCGATGTCATAAAAGACTCTGAAACTTGCTCTGCATCGCTGAGTAGCTAAGGCAAATGGAAGAAATCAGGAAGTAAAAGAGCTGGATAGAAAATTTCAAAGGACTGCTCAAGAAGACAGAGTAAAATATTATAATTAATATGCAAAGACCTAGAGTTAGAAACCAAAAAATAAGGAACACTCTCAGCATATCTTAAACTGAAAGAACTGGAAAAAATTGAGCCTTGAGTTGCAATATTGTAAGATTCTGTGGGCAAAATATTGAACAATGAAGGAAGCATCAAAAGAAAATTGAAAGATTACACAAAATCACCGTACTACAAGGAGCTAGTTTACATTTAACCATTTCAAGAGGTCACATGATCAGGAACCAATGGCACAGGTGAAAGAAGTTCAAGCTGCACTAAAGGAATTAGCCCAAAATAAGTCCCCAGCATTTGGTAATAACAATTGAAATGTTTCAACAAGCCGATGAAACACTGGAAGCATCACTCATCCATGCCAGGAAATTTGAAAGACAATTGCTTGGTCAACTGACTAGAAGATATCCATATTTGTACTCATTCCAAAGAGAGGTGACCCACTACAGTGCATAAATTATAGAATAATATCATTAATATCACATGCAAGCAAAATTTTGCTGAAGATCATCTAACAACATTTACAACAGTACATTGACAGGGAGCTGCCAGAGGTTCAAGCCAGATTCAGAAGAGGACGTGGAAGAAGGACTTTCATTACTGATGTCAGGTGCATCTTGGCTGAAAGCAGAGAAAGCCAGAAAGATGTGTACTTGTATTTTATTGATTATGCCAAGGTATTTGACTGTGTGGATCATAAGAAACTATGTATAGCCTTGAGAAGGATGGGAATTCCCAGAACACTATAGTTTGCTCATGTAAAACCTGTGCGTGGATCAAGAGGCAGTTGTGTGAAGAGAACAAGGGAATACTGCATGATTTAATATCAGGAAAGGTGTGTGTCGGGTGAATCCTCTCACTGTACTTACTGTATCTGTATCATGAGCAAATAATCAGAGAGGCTGGATTATATAAAGAAGAAAGCCACATCAGAAATGGGGGAATGCTTAACAACTGCAATATGCACAACTTGCTGAGAGTAAGGAAGACTGGAAACACTTTCTAATGAAGATTAAAGATTGCAGCCTTCAGTGTGGATCACAACTCACAAAAATCTTTACAATTGGACCACTAGGAAACATGATTATTGGAGAAAAGATTGAATTTGTCAAGGATTTAATCAGTGCTCATGGAAGCCGCAGTCAAGAGATCAAACAACACACTGCATTGGGTAAATCGACTGCCCAAGACCTCTGTGAAATGTTGAAAAACTAGGATGTTGTTGGTATTTTCAGTCGCCTCAAAAGCATATGAAAGTTGGACATTGAATAAGGAATACTAAAGAATCAATATATTTGAATTATTTTGCTAGCAAAGAATATTGAAAGTACCATGGACTGCCAAAAGAACAAACACATCTGGAAGAATTACATTCAGAATGCTGCTCAGACGCAAAGAGGACGAGATTTGATCTCACATACTTGGGACATGTTATCAGGAGAAACTCAGCCCTGTAACAGGTAAAGTATAGGGTCAGGAAAAGAGAATATCCTTGACAAGATAGATTGGCACAGTGAATGCAACAATGGTCTCAAACATAACGGCAACTGTAAGGATGGTGCCAACCTGACAGTGCATAGTAGCAAGTCAAATTTACCTTACATTATTTTTTTGCCCTTTTTTTAAAGAACATTACCAATAAATCTAGTGTTTCTCTTGTATCACCTGTTATTTTGCCTTAACATCATGTACAATGCCTATAATTCATGAATATGAAAAATTGAAATTTTCTACAAAGCAAATGAACATTTTAATTTTTATAAAGCTGACTTTCTATATGAGCATGCATCTTTATGTTTAATAACTCTTTGATTTTGTAGCACTTTCAATATTGACATAATTAAGGCCTAATTTATTAATAGATATATCTTTGCATAAACATATAGTAAACTTAAAGTTATTTATAATTTATATTCTCTATTATGCTTCTGGAAAAAAAGGAAAAAATTAGGTATCAGTATAGTTATATTTTTTCCACAAATAGGAATAAATGAAATTATATCACTTGGTCTCTATTTTTGTAAGGGATCAATTTATATACTTTAGGCCCCTAAACCAGTAGTAGCATTGGCATCATAGGTAAATGTCTTAGAAATGTACATATTGCGTTAGGTAGGGTTCACTGGAGAAACAAAATCAGCACACTTATTATTTGATGTGTGTGTGATATCCATATATATATATGGAGATATATAACAGATAATTATTTCACACAGCAGTACAGAGGGCTCAGTTCAATTAACTGTCATGGAACAGTTAATATACTGAAGTTCATTCAACTCTATGCTGGCTGCTGGTCCAAAATCCAGGAAGCAGACACACGGAATCTGCCCTCAGACAAGACAAGCACAGTCAGCCTGCAGGCAGTGAGTAGCTGGGTAAGGCAGCAACAACCAGCATGAATAGCAAAGGAGGTCCCAATTGAGGCTCAAGCTCTATTGATGCCCAGCAAGGTGACAAGGTCCACAAGTTGGCTTGACCCACAGGTAGTGCAGCACACAGTTGAGTCAAAGCAGCAGCACACTGAACTGATCACCAGGGAGAAAGAGTGCTTGAAGGGCTATTTATCTCAGTTGGTCGCCCTCCAACCAAGTTGCAACCTGATTTAATTCTGCCTACACATTCCTGCGGCAGCCTAGTTGGCACAGAAAACCTAACTATCACACATACAGAATCTGACAAAATATCACTGATGCACCCTGGAGTTTAAAAGTCACTACTGTTGACAAAAGCTGCAGACTTCAAGGTCCAAGATGTGAAACTTCAAGCTTGTCCAGACAGAGCCCTCTGTCATAATAATTGACATAGGCCCTTCTCTGAATTGGCCATGCCAATGTATGGTTCACCCAGGACTAAAGAGTGACCAGCATCTAGGAGGCAGAAACTGCTTCACATGTAAACAGGATGTTGGTTAGCAATAACCTGCTTATGAATCAGGAAGAACTTAAGCTCTCCTTTAAAGCTGATCCTTCCTTAGTGGGCATCTCAGTCAACAAAATAATGAAAGATTCCTCTTTGCTTAAAAATTTGATTTACAACTTGACATCAATTAATTTGTGACAAAATGATGCCAATATGCCAATAATCTATGAAGAGTAACAGTAATATTTGTATTTAGCACTGAGTGTCAAACATTATTTTAAATATTTTACATGTATTTTAATTTGATTCCCATAATAATCCTGTAAAGTAGGGCCCCACCATTTTTTTCAAATCGAAAGAACTAAGACACATAAGTTAAATGACTTTTAAGATCTCATGGATAGTATTTAAAAATATATCTTTAAGGCCAGAAAATATTTTTAAGTGCTAAAATTTAAATGTAGGATGATTGACTGCAGAGCTCATGATTTTAACTACTACAATTTATATATCATAATGCAAATATATTTTAAGGGATTATATCAATTTATTTTCTGCAGGTAAATGTGGAATGTATTTTGTGGAAGATAATGCTTCTGACACACATGAAAGTTCGGTGAGTAATGTTTTAAGTGTATATTGATAGAAATTAGGCAATTTCCCCAAAATGTATACATTCACTGTAACCAGAGAGCATGCAGAACTATTAAATTACTGTAAATCTATATGAAAAGCACTTTTAAAGAGGGATATATTTCTTAAAAGACTGTGCCTTCTTCCCTGGCTTATGTTTTAGATTTCATGGCAATTAATATTATTAGTCAACTTCTAGAGTGCTCTTCTTATTTCAGTGTTATGTCCATGTCTTCACTCTATCCTACTAGCAACAAAGTAACTCCCTGTCATTCCCAATTTACTTTTTCCTTTGAAAAGAAAGGAAAATATTACATAATTGAACAATTAAAGCTATCCTGTTACTCACATAGTTTAGTAATTATAATTTATAATCTCATAGAAATACTGGTATTATTTTTAAATGTCATCAAGTTGGTTCAGACTAGTAGCAACCCTGTCTATAACAGATCAAAACACTGCCCAATCCTGCACCATCCTCACAACTGTTATTTGAACCCATTGTTACAGTCATTTGTCAGCCCATCTCCTCTCCTCTGCTGACCCTCTTTACCAAATATAATGCTCCTTTCCAAGGGCTGGTCTCTCCTGATAGCATGGCCAAAGAATACGAGGCAAAGTCTTGCCATCCTCACTTTGAAGGAACATTCTGGCTGTACGTCCTCTAAAGCAGATTTTCTGACAGTCCATGGTACTTTGAATATTCCTCCCAACACCATACTTCAAACGCATTGATATTTTTTATAATTGAACAATTTAAATTACCCTGTTATTCACATAGCTTTGTGTTTTAGTCTGAGTTGTCTAGAGAAACAAAACTAGTGAAGCTTATACATGCATCTAAAGAAAGACATTGATATCAAGAAAGTGGCTAACATAGTTGTAAAGCACGTAAGTCTAGTTTGGCTAAAGTTCTTGAGTCAGATGTTCAATTGGAGGCGTTTGCTGTCACAGCTGACAAACCAGGAAGCAGAAAGACAAAACCTGAAAGTAGGAAGGTTACCGGCTGGTGGTCATGGAGGTGATGGATCCAAGGTCAGCAGGTCATTTGGCTGAATGAAGAAACATGTAAACATAAAAAGATGAAAATTGATTTTATTTCAAATAATGTAAAAAAAATGAAAATACTTAACAAAGCCTAAGAAATTCAGTAGACATTATTTTCTGATTTAAATGGCAATTCTTACAAGGATTGTCCCAACTAATAAAAGTATTAGTAAATACTTGTAAATAAATATATATAAACAAAAGGCTCATAAAAGTATACTTATGTTTTAAGATTATATGCTGTATTACTTATAATTTTACCAACTAAGGAATTTAACAGTTGCTGTATGAGCTAACATTATGAGAACAAACAACTCTATTGTGAAAGTACAGCCAAAATGTTCCTTAGAGGCAAGAATAACAAGACTTCATCTCATGTTCTTTGGAGTGTTATCAAGAGAGACCAGTCCCTGGAGAAGGACATCATGCTTAGTAAAACAGAGGGCAGTAAAAAAGAGGAAGACCCTCAGCAAGATGGATTCACACAGTGACTGCAACAGTGGGCTCAAACATGAGAACCCTGTGATGTGTTGCAGGACCAGGCAGTGTTGTACCGGGTTCTGTTGTATGCTATGAGTCTGAACCAATGCAAAGCCACTTACAAACAATCTATGAGCTAACATTTGTCCAGCTCCATGTGATGGCATTTCCCACTTTAAAATCTCTAGAAAGTTTTGACTAAATTGGAAGATCTTTTTTCCTCTGGAATTTTACAGCATTTGTTCTTACATCTTACATATTTGCTATCTTATATTTTAACTATGTGTACAAATGCCTCATTTCCATCTCACCCTACCTCCCCTGCCATGACGGTGGATTCCCTGCTTTATATAACTTTATTACATGCCAAGAATCTTGCATATAGATGCTT
>NW_022111324.1:91349429-91374524 GCF_000313985.2 Echinops telfairi
GAGGGGGAGAGAGCTAAAACCTTTAATTTTAAAGATAGCAGAAAATAGTAAAAACTAGAACAAATTTAAATGGATCATAAGGGAGAGAAAATGATAGGGTGATAAATTGTAACCTAACTGCATCTGCAACAATCTACTTTCCAGTGCATTCTGCATAATAGCAAGGCTATTCACATACCTGGTTCATGGTCAGAGGGGTTTCACCAGGGGTTTAATCCATGTGTATCTCTCCTTCACCTCCCCCCACCCCCCCCACAAAACCATTTTACTGGGAGCTAATACAGATACCATGTTGTTCCATGGTTCAGTCATATCGAGCACTATTGTCCAATTGTTACTGCAGTCAGTTTCAAAACATTCTCTTCCTTCTTGATCTCTTTGATATAAGCTTCCCTTTACCCCCATCTCTTCCACTGTAGCCCCCAGAAACCCTTATTCTATGTTCTGTATCTAGAGATTCATCAATCCTCGGTTTCATTATACTGAAAAATATGAAGCCATATAGCAGAAATTCAAGAGGGTTACCCCTAGTGACAAAATACATCTGAGATAAACACCAATATGAAAAAAACACAGAATATATTGGAAACCAGATCTGTCCCAATGTGCATCAAAGTGGGGAATCAAAGGACAAGGTTTTAGCCTACAAGTCAGGTTTGCCATTTTGCTGTACTATAGTCATCCCTCCAAAGCACTTTGATTGGTAGCCCACTTCGTCCCTTCCCTCTATTATAGGTAGAGTGAAATCACCGGAGGCTTACTTCCTGTGTGGATCTCACAAATGTATTTTGGGCTTCCACTGCCATCCATACCCTTTTGCAAATCAGAATCTCACAATTTAGGCTCTGACACTATTCCCTCCTTGGGCTTCAGATTATTTGATTTATAATGTTTGATCACTGATGTTGGTGTACTTCCATGTAGACTTATTTGGCAACTAACTTAAATGACTGTTTGTTTGGAAACAAGTCTTTAAGACCCCAGATGCTGTTTTATCTGATAGCCAGGCACCATCTAATTTCTTCACCACACTTTTCGACAGCACCCATATTTTTCTTGTTCCCTTCCTGAGGGCAAGTATCGAGCAAGGCTATGGTGTAAGAACTATTGTTCTTAAATTAAAAGAAATGTTTTTAAAAGGATACCAAACTATCCTTTTGTTGTGGTATAAATTCTTTTTCGGGGAATTCTTTGAGGAAGGATTACATAGATAAAACACTGTTTTCAGAAGCATATATATATAGACTTACATAAAAAATATGTTGAGAAACAAAATATAAAAAATAGTTGCACATTTTGATTTCTTTAATAAAGGTTTCTATGATTATACAGCAATGCTTTTTAACTTATCCCTATATATATATATGTTAAATTAGTGAATGAATGTTGAAGTTAAAGGAAGAATTCTGTTTTGAGCATAAGAATATTACATTTTGTTAAAATATTATAATTTACTTGTGACATATTTTCTGCTTCTTTTTATAAGCATCCTTTTAGACTCAATACAAAGTTCTCAAACTCTCACTTTATTTTAAAAAAAGAAATAAAGCACTATCGCAAAGCATAATAAGGCGAACTCAGTGAAATGAGATGTGCTTCTATGTTTCTTAGCATGGCCACTCACAAACCATGCAGATAGGCTCCTTTTTACCCAGCTCCAGGTGAGGACTGGCCCAAGAGGAGTCCTCGGGAGAGTCTCTGGTGAACACATATTTCTGTCTACTCTTTCACTGGGTATATGTCCATTCCTGGTTTTCTGAAGCAGTCTCAATGTCTGCATAATGAATCCAGGGAGCTCACCACCTCGTCTTCTGCCCCTCCATGATGTTGCTCCAACGCACTGTGTCTGAAGCAGCATCACAGCCAGCAGCCAAAGTATCAACCAGGCAGTTTCTTCTTACTGCTGTTGTTCAAATTCCTCTTTGTTTTTGACTCTGAGACTTTCATTTCTTATCTTTTCTTACAAGCTAAACTACGCAAGAATACTTGTTAAATTTTATCTATCTTTTGAGGGGCTTTATGGTAGGAGGATTTTCATTTAATCTTATCAGCCATTTTATCAGGTCTTTCTCTTTCGTATTGGTGATTTTTAAACTTTAAACTAAAGTAATTCTTTATGTTTTAGTATAATACAAATAAGTTGATGTATTTTCTTTGTCTAGAACCTTCATGGAGAGTTAGAGCCAGCATCATTTTCCTGGACATATGAAGAAATTAAAGAGGTTCATAAGCGTTGGTGGCAATTGAGAGATAATGCTGTAGAAATCTTTTTAACAAACGGAAGAACCCTCCTGTTAGCATTTGATAACACCAAGGTAAACTCAGCTTCACTACCACATATATGTTTTTAAGTGATCATGTGATCCACGTAACTGTAGTCATATTGATTGTAAAGGTCTAATTTATTTACACCTAAATTCACTGTGAATGAAATCAAATTAAAACTGTTTTAGTTCTTAGTCTTAATTATAATAAATAGAACCCCCGAGTGCTGTAAATGGCTTAGTGCTTGACTAGTAACCAAAGGGTTGGTGATTTAAACCCACCCAGAGGTGCCTCCAGAAAGAGTCTGCTTCTGGAAATCCGCTCCTCAAAGGTCTTCAGAAGCCCAGGAAGCACGCGGTTCTACTCTGATACATATGCATCCCTGTGAGTCACAATAACTGGACAGCAACTGAAAACAATAAAAATTGATAGAACCTTATTATTTGAGGATTATTTTTGTCTTTAAAAATTTATTAAAGCGTTCACACTCTCCCCTGTTTAAAAAAAAGTATTAAAGCCCAGTAACATATTTTTAAAAATGTATTAAAGCTTGCTTCCCCAAAGCATCTAATTGTATGTATAAAAACATTTTGAATGAATAAATGAATGTTGTTGTGTTAAACCGTGTGTGTTCTGACTCATAGTGACCTTATGAGACAGAGTAGAACTGCCCCATAGGGTTTCTAGGCTGAATTCTTTATAGTAGCAGATCACCAGGTTTGTTTGTTTGTTTGTTTTCTCTCTGGAAACTGGTAGCTTATGACTATAGACCTGAGCTTTTAACCGTTGAGCCACATCTGTCTTCTTAAATGAACGAAAAATCCCTCTTCTTACAAATTCCCCTTGCTTGACTTCTAAACTACCACTTTCTGTTAGTTCTTCTTTTAAAACCATGAGCTTTAAAAGCCCGGCGTCTCCTTTTGTTTTTGTTTGTTTGTTTGTTTGTTTGTCAGACTCTTCCTCCTCGGAGTACCCACAACTCATTCCTCAGCCCCTTGTCTTTTCATACAGTCTCATGGCTTTAAATACCACCACCCTTAAAATCTCTGTCTTACAATGCCACCCCCAAAACCTCTTCCCTGGATGCTGAATTTATATATTCACTCTTTATTTGGCACTTCCATTTGGAAATGTAATTGAAACCTCAAGCTTAAATACAGAACTTAACTTCTAATCTTTTCCCCAAAATGACTTTCCAGATTTCTCCATTTTAATTCATGGCAGTGCCATCTTTCTGATTGCAAGGCCCCAAACTGGACATTTTTCTTGATTCCCCTCTCTAATTTCTCATTTACTCTGTCAATAACTCCTGTTGGCTCGCCCCTCAAAATATATCTGGAACATGACCACTTCCTCTGCTACCATCTTGGTCAAAGACACCAACACATCTTGCCTAAACTTTTACAATAGCCTACTAACTCCTTTTTCTGCTGTTTCCCTCACCCCACTTCAGACTACTCTGAACACAGCACCCAACATAGATCAGGTCTGCTAGTCCTCTGCTCCAAAACCCCAGTCACTTCCTGTCGGTCAGTTACAGCCAAAGTCATTAGTAGCCTAATAAGTAGTTTACATCTGTTTACTTTCTGACTTTCTACTTCTATTCTACCATCCTCTTCCTCTCTCTTAACTCCTCTACAGTGACCTTCGTTTCTTTGACTGTATCAGGCAAACCGTGCCTCAGTGCCGTTGCTTTGCACTTCCTGTTCCCTTTGCTTGGAGTGCTTCTCCCATTGGATATTCATGTGACTTATTCTCTAATCAAATATCTCCTCATCAGAAAGAACTTCCTTAACTATATCAAATAGAAACTCACCTCTCCATTTCTTAACTCCTTTGCTTTGCTCTTATTTTCTCCATAAATTTAATAACACCCAACCTTCTCTGCCTCTCCCCAATAGAAGGTCAGGGCTTTGTTAAATGCTGTGGCTCAAGCACCTTTACCAGTACTGATACACAGTAAATAAGTGGAGACCTGGATTTATATCTCAATCCTCCACCAATTAATTATATTGGATAAAAATTACTTCCTTAGGGAACCTGAGATTAGTAGCATGTCCATGATATCATGAGTTCTTTGGGGAAAAAATGCCAGTAAGCCTGAAAGTAAAATCTAATGTTTTTTACTTTTGTTTTTCTCACCATTCCTTTTAGGTTCGTGATGATGTCTACCACAGTATACTAGCAAATAACCTCCCCAATCTTCTGGAGTATGGAAACATCGCTGCTCTGACAAATTTATGGTACACTGGACAAATTACTAACTTTGAATATTTGACTCACTTAAACAAGCATGCAGGTCGCTCTTTTAATGACCTTATGCAGTACCCAGTGTTCCCTTTTATACTTGCTGACTACATCAGTGAAACACTGGACCTCAATGATCCATCCATCTACAGGTAAGGAAAAGCATCACCTTTGGGTGTCATCCATTGGTTTTTTTGTGAAAACTTGCAAACATGCAACCCCCCAAAATGAATATATATAAAGAAACAAAAACACCAATCATCTCAATTCAACAGTTAAGAAAATGTTAGCCAAATTTAATCATCTCTCTCTTTCTTTGGTTTTTTTCTCTCTACTCCAGGTATATTACAGAATCTTTGTTTATTAGACCTCTTTCAAGAACTAGTAGAACATTTTTCTCACCCTCAAAAGGTGAATTGGCAAAACAATAAACAAATTTAAGCATTTTGTTACTTGAGTTAGATCAATGTTGCCTTTGGTTGTTGAGTCTCTAAAGGTATAGATCTGGAGTATACTTTTTTTTTTCTTTCCTTTTCATATTACTTGTTGAAAGGTCTGGGTCATTTGTCCTGTAGAATATTTGATTGTTTCCCATAGTAATAGTCCTATAGCCTGTGTATTACCTGAAAATTTGACATTCGGTTCAAAGGTTTGATAAGATTCAGGTTCAGTTGTTTTGTTTTTTCAGTGTCAATTCTTTTTGACAAGAATACATAACTGGTGGTGTAAACTTCATATCACATAATATCAAGAGGTGTATAAAACTCCTTTCTAAATGACAGTACTACAGCCCTAGTGGTACAGGGGTTACACATTAGGCTGTGATCCACAAGGTTAGCAGTTTGAAACCAACAGCTCCTTTGAGGAAGAAAGACAGGGCATTCAACTCCCTTAAATAGTTAGTCTTGGAAATTCCCAGGGTCAGTTCTACCCTGTCCTGTAGGGTTGTTATGAGTCAGCATTGGCTCAATGGCATTGAGTTTGTTTTTTGTTGTTGTTGTTGTTCTTTTTTTTTAGTTTAAATGATGTTACATTTGATCTGTGTGCTCAGGTTCCTGTTAAACTTTTACTTAATGGTTTATCCATTGGTATTATTGTTTGAATTGATTTTTTATTAGGAATTGCAAGATAATAATTTATGACTCTCTCATTTGTTCTATATTGATGAGAATATAATATACAAGGTGAGCCTGGGATATTTGGTTGCATCAAGAGAGCAAAGGAGTCATCTGAAGGGTTCAGGAGTCAACTTGAAATGGCTCGCACTGGCCAAAGAGAATAGTAACTACAATGGAGAACATTCAAAATATATATGTTATGATATGATAAAAGTATATCATAATGGAAATTTTTTAAAGGCCCCAAACTAACAAAACTGATTGGTCACCACAGGAGATGACCAAAACACTAATTCCCTATTTAAAATTTGGCAATTAAAAGGAAAGAATGAAGTATTTATCTCACCTTTCCTGAATGAACTGTATTTTAGAGTCACCAAAGAGCCCTAGATGTTGGGAAAATATTCTGTTTATTTAGTATTATGAGTACTTTTTTAGTTTAAATCAAAATTGATTCCAAATATTCCACTATTTGTAGAACAGTGTTTTAGTTATAACCATTAAAAGTAGGCTTAGTTCATGTAGATAGCAAGAAATCAGATTTACATCTTTACATCTTACAACTCCTGTAAAGATGTACATTAAAAGGCCAGACTTAGTGTCTGCTAAAGACTAGAAATCCTGTGGCTCTGGCCCTTAGTGATCCTCCATCCTGGAATTGAACTTGCCCCAATTTTCAATCAAACAATAGATCGGGCTATAACGTGAGAATTAACACATGGTATGTATGCCTTCCTTTGAATAACCATTCAAGAACAAAATAGTGGCATTTGCGCAAGGATAAAGTTCTGAAAGCAAGAAAGGTTAGGAAAGAATGGAAAATGAAACCAGGAAACAAAGGGAGAAAGTGGGTCAAGTAATGTATTGTGGGGTGGCAATTAATGATATGAAGCAAATTTTTCATAAATAGTTGAATGGAAAACTGATATTCTCTGTACCCCTTCACCCATTTTACAATAAAAAAAATTTTTTTAAGAAGACCCTTAAAAAATTATACTAGTGTGTTAGTCTGGGTTGAATAGAGAAACAAATTCATAAACACTCATGTGTGTAAGAGAGAACTTTATATCAAAGAGCAATTGTACATTAAGAAAACATCCCAGCCCAGTCCAGAACAAGTCCATAATTCTGATATTACCCCATATCTCGATACTAGTCCATAAATTCCTCTTCAGACTGACGCAGACATGCAATGACAGTGAATGCAGGAAGATCACAGGCCAGTGGGTAGAAAGTCTTGTGGATCCAGTGGTGATGGAAACATCTCAGTGCTGGCATGGGTCTGCACATGGCTCCTCCAGCTTCAGGGCTCTGGCTCCATCAGTGTAGCTCCATGTGACTTGTCAATAGGAGTGCCTCGCAGGGAGTGAGTGTTATGGCCTCCTGTGAGCTAGTTACCTCCTTCGGGCCTCCAAATGAAGGCATCCAACTGCAACCTGATTGATAGGCCAGGCTCCATCCCTTCCTCAAGTTGACAGATTATGTAATTGCCACACTTAGTTTTATGCATTTGTCAAATTCAGACATGTTTATATACTGTACTGGATATTTAAACATTTTCTACAATGCTGGTATAAGTAGGAGGAATCCTTGTGGCGTCATGTGGTTTAAGCTTTGGGCTGTTAACTACAAGGTCATTCGTTCAAAACTAACAGCCTCTCCATGGGAAAAAGATGAGATTTCTATTCCTGTAAAGACAGTCTTAGAAACCCATGGGGACAGATCCACTCTGTCCTATAGGGTCACTCGAAGTCAGAATCAACTTAATGGCAGTGAGTTGATATAAATAAAAATAGCCTTTCTGGGAAGAAATTTAACAACATCCAAAAAACTCTTTAAGTGTGCATATTCCACGTATATTCCATGTCTACCATTCCAGACGTATGTGTTCCCAGTAGGTTTTATGAAGGCAGGACCAAATCTGTGTGGCCCATTTCTTGGAACACTGTCTGGTCTACTGCAAATATTTTGTATGCTTAGAAACACTTAGAAACAGCATACTTGCTTAACAGTAAGTAAATTGAGTGTTTTTTATATGTTACAGCTATGAAAGGCTCTGTTATGAAAGTACAAGGAGGCTTCAAAGTTCATGGAAAAATCAACTGAAATATAATGGAATTTTCTCACAAACTTCTTGACATCCCCTCATGTAGGTTGTCAAAACCCACTGCCATAAGGCAAATCCAAACCAAAAGAACCCCGCAAAAAAAGAAAAACGCCCCCCTTTGGATTTCTGAAATGGCAAATCTCTATAGGAGCAGACAGCCTCATCTTTTCCACAGAGTGGCTAGTGGATTTGAACTACCAACCTTTCAACCCACCACACCTTTGGGTTCCTTCATAGAAGTGACCCCCACCAAAATGCTCAACCTACTGCCAGTGAAACAATTCCAACTCACAGGGCCCTGCATAGAGTTTCTGAGACATATCATATTTTAAATTATTTTCTTGGGGGCTTATATACATTTTTTCTGCTGAAAAATCAGAATTTGTTTTTTTGAAAAATCAAAAATTACACATGAACAAAAATAATAAAGAATCATCCTCAGTACTATCATCTGGAGGTAAAACATTTTAGAATATACCATCCCAGATGTTTCTTTGCTTACCAGTACATGCATGTTTATTTTTCTAATGTAAAGTGTTTTCCATGCTTATAACATACATGAGGAGCCAGCATGGCATGATGGTTACTCATTGAACTGCTAACCAGAAGGCCAGCAGTTTAAAAACACCAGGGACTCCATCAGAGAAAAATCAGGCTTTCTATTCCTATAGACTTCCAGTCTCAAAAACCCACACAGGCAGTTCTACCATGGCTTCTAGGGTCACTAGAATAAATTGGACGGCAGTGAGTTTGGAGTTTGGGGATAACATGCATGAAAGCACCTTTAATGGTGCTAGAGGTGAGCCTTTAGTGGGCTAGGTGTTGAGCTGCTACAGTCCTTGACAGTGCGACCCACCAACTGCTTCTTCCGAGAAAGGCGAGGCTTTCTGCTCCTGTGAGGGTCTCAAACAGTTTCCTCCTTTTTTAGAGAGAGACATTCATGCCTCATCTATAAAAGTGTTTTCACTTACAACATTTTTAGGACTAGAAAGGCCACAAGAGCAAAATCGGGCTGCTAAGGGCAATATCACCAATTTCAGAATCCCTGGGCAGATAGAAAGTAGCCCCAGGATGTCATAAATGTACACACTCAACTACTGACCAAAAGTCTGGTGGCTGCCCAGAGACACCCTAGAAGAAGGGCCTGGGAAACAGCATCAGTTTCTAAAAGGCCGTGGCTTTGCAAACCCTATGGAGCACAAGCCTGCTCCAGAGACATGAGGGCACCATGAGCCAAACTCACCTTGACGGCAGCTGGTTTACAGGTAAATGGTAGCTCATTAAAAGACAGGGTATGTCAGCATTTGGCTAAGCAGACATGGTTTGATGTATTGAAATAAGGACAAATCTTAATATTGGTCTAAGAGCCAGTGATTGAAACTCCATGCAGTCCCATTCAGCCAAGGGAAGCCCACCCTTCACCATCAGTTCTTTTTTCTCTTGTTCTTTAAAGTGCCTCACAGGAATGAGATTTGATTCTATGGCTTGTGAAAGTGAAGCTTCAATCCCGAAGGTGTTAGGGTTTTTTGGTTTGCTTTTTTTTTTTCCCCCCTCTCTAATACCATGTGAATGCCACCATGTGAATGCCACCACAGGAACTTTGATGGTGTAGTGGCTAAGCATTGGACAAAGTCAGCACTTTGAAACCGGCAGCTGCTCTGAGGGAGAAAGACAAGGCTTTCTATTCCTGTAAAGGATTTCAGTCCTAGAAACTCACAGGGGGCAGTTCTACCCTGCCCTATGAGTCACTATGAGTTAGAATCAACTTGATGGCAGGGAGTTTGTTCTTTGTTTGAATGCCTTGTCACTACCACTACAGACACAATTGCACGTATGCACATATGTTTCACACTTCTCACACTGGTATCACTCAACATTTGCTAGAGGACAAAACCCTTTTTGCAGTATTTACATCCCAAAACTCAACTTGCTCATTTTAAGCATGTGTAATTTCTTCCATTTTTACTCAATAGCTGACTAATCCTGTAGTGTCTCCTCATGCTCATAATTTTCTCTCCAAACTGCCCCTCATTCTTTACTGTCTCACCAGTTGTAGAGTTTGGAAGACAGGAATTGCCAGGGCACTGAGGAAGCAGTTGAGTAGGGGCAGGTGGGAGAGCACCTATTCTTACATAGGTTACTCACCAGTCAGAAATTACTAATACATCTGTGAATCTGAATGCTTTTTAGCTGAGAAGCAACGTGTGAGGGAGTGACTTTTTGCCCAGTATTGTTGAACATGTGTTAGAAGAGCATTTTGTTGATCAAGTGTGATTTATTGATATACAGGGTACAAACAGCTAGCCAGCTTTTCTCTGGCCATGTCAAAATTTTAATTTTCTCTATCAACTTTTCCTTTGTAGAAATCTCTCTAAGCCTATAGCTGTGCAGTATAAAGAGAAGGAAGACCGTTACGTGGACACATACAAGGTAGCTTTAGTCCTCCTTTGTCCTTGCAAAATGAAAAGTGTGATGTTGTGTGCACATGTGTTGTGTCTCATTTTAAGTTGCAGTGTTAGTCGTTCTGCTTTTCCCTTTTCAAGTATCATTATATCACTTTGGGTTGATTTTCTGAAAATGTTTTGCACAAAAGAATCGCACTTTTTATGCCATAAAGTGAAAACTATTAGTCCATTATGAAATTCAAATATGAGTATAAGTCAAAAAGTATTTCTATAAAATCACAGAAACCTTTATTAAGCAAAAATATCAACATGTGAGGCTCTTCTTTCTTGACCTATCCGCCATCTAAGTCTGTGAAGGTTCCCCCTCTAACCCACCAGCCCCTCAGCTGGAGAAATTTGAAACTGTAAAGATACTTAGTCTTGGAAACCCTGTGTAGTGTTTTGAGTCAGAAAGGTCTCAGTGGCAGTGGATAGGTGGATTTAACCCTTCCCAAAAGAATGCTATGCTTTTCAATTTATACCATATCAAAACGGCAGTTTGGGCATGCTCGAAGAACTCAATCGTATTTCTTTTAAATGTTCTTTTAGATTTAGTAATAAAAAGTCAGAAGGGGCAAGAAAAGAGCTTGTAGGGTCCATGGAGTAAGATTTCCCCACAAAACCCCCCTAGATAGTTCCTGCTACCCTTAAGAATGGACAATGCAAACAGGAGCATTGTCATGATGTGTGTGTGTTGGGAGCAGATTCGGTGGAAGGGTGTCAGCTTTCCTAGCCTCTTTCTCACAATAGTTTCCAGTTTTCTTAAAACTTCTTCCTAAAAAAGAAAAAAAACAACAACTTCCTAATAAGCCCCTTTGATTGTTCTGTATCTTTTTACAAAATCTATCAAGACTCCCCCTTTGGATTTCAGAAACTAATCATTATAATCTGCTAAACTAGCCTCTCGGCCTTGAAAAATCTTGCCCTGCAGATCCTCCTGGAATCTAGTTTGATTGGACCTTTTTGGAAGTTATCCTAGTGACACTGTATTATTGAGAGGAACTTGTCGGCAACCATCCACTCATCACAGAGACATATTTGAAAAGGTTTCTTTTGCAATAAATCCAGGCATGTAAGAATTGAAACCCTAATAGCAATACTTTTTGACTTATCCTCCTATAAATCATTCCTTATAAAAATTGCAAGGAATTCTAGGGCTTGCTATTCATATCCCTAGTATTATATGTTGTAATAGTCTGGGTACTTTGGAGAAACAAATCCACAGCAACTCATGTATAAGAGAGAGTTTTATGCAAAGAAAATGTGCATCACGAAAACATCCCAACCCAATGCTGCCCAAGCCCACAAGTCCAACATTAACCCATACCCAACACCAGTCCACAAAGTCCTTCACCTCACAAAACAGAGGCAATGATGCCGACTGCAGGAGGAAAGCTGAGTCAGTGAACGTGTAAGCATCTCAGCACTGGCAGGGGTCTCCACATGGCTGCTCCAGCACCCAGGGCTGCATCGGGATAGGTCCATGTAGCTTCTCCTTGGGGATGTCTTGTATGAAGTCAATCTTGCAAGCTGGAACAGGGAACTGCTAAGGCAGCTGCACTCTGGTGCGACCATCACAAAGCAAGAGATCCGAGAACTAGAAAGGCGAGGCTTCACCACCCATTTATCCCTCCGCCTTTCAACCAGCACCACATGTGATTATCGGCCAGGCTGGCACAATTAACTAACTCATATGTATAACAGTATCAATATATTTATAATTTACCGTAGTACCAAGGAGTTTTGCATTGACTTTTTAAACATAAATTTGCTAGATTTTGAAGGATAAAAACAGAAATTTATTTCCTGTTTATGAGAAACTATTATTATTGGGAGTCTGTTGGAAATTGAAGAAAACTCATTAACCACATGCTGCCCATTTCTCTTTATAACAGAATTCAGATAAGAATGGCTAAAGCAGTTTTCTCATATTCAGCACATTATTTTGTATAATAATGTCAGAATCAGCCTTCATCTTAAAACTGTTACTGCTTGATTCTCTTTTGTTGTTAACAATGGGGAATTACTGTGGGAATCAAGAGACGTGACTCTTGAACCTTAATTGCCACATGGCTTTGGTCTCAAAGCCAAGCAACAGCTGTGGAGATGAGAATGGTGAGAGATAGTGAATGTTTGCTGGAACTTTCTATTCTATGATGAGAAAATAGGATTAGTGAAAAAACAAAAACAAAACCTGTGGGGCCCTTTTTTAATCTCTTTATAACTATACTGTAAAGTAGCCACAGAGTATTACATTAACACCTCACAACTCCAATATTGACACATGGCTTTTAGATTTCTTTTGTTTCTATTTCCAAAGAGGTATTCTCCTAATTAGCATTATATCTTGAAACTCTTTTAAAATGCAAAGATCTCTGGTGGTAGTAGCAGCTTTCCTTAGTTGAATGTTGGTCCAGTGGTGGATTTGTATGGAAGAACAGGAGATTAAGGGCCTAGATTACAGGGGTCCTCAAACTACGACCCGCGGGCTACATGTGGCCCGCCGAGGACATTTATCCAGCCCCCGGGTGTTTTTGCCCCATTTTGTTTTTTACTTCAAAATAAGATATGTGCAGTGTGCATAGGAATTTGTTCGTAGTTTTTTTTTAAACTGCAGTCGGCCCTCCAACGGGTGTGAGGGACAGTGAACTGGCCCCCTGATTAGAAAGTTTGAGGACCCCTGAGAACTTCTTGCTTCTCCAGAGGTCAGACCTTCTCAGAGCATAAAATGAAAGGCTTTCAGACCCTCAGGCTGATTGTGGTCTGGGCCGGAGTGAAGGATAGGCTTTGGAGTATGGCACTGCAGAGGGTACTGAAGAAGAAACCATTAGGGTGATTTCAGCCTGACCTAGGGCACAGTCTCATGGATTTTGCTCTGATCCTCTGTCCCATCAGTACTTGGAAGAAGAATACCGCAAAGGAGCCCGAGAAGACGATCCCATGCCACCTGTGCAGCCGTATCACTATGGCTCCCACTACTCCAACAGTGGGACTGTGCTCCACTTCCTGGTCAGGATGCCCCCTTTCACAAAGATGTTTTTAGCCTATCAAGGTAATGTTTTTCACTAACTACCTAAAACAGTTTTTTGTGTGCATGTTGGGGGTGGGGTGATGAAGCTAATGTTTGCAGGACTTTCCTTTTTATTCTTTGTGAAGTTTGGCTTTGGGAAACAGTCATCTTTTAAAGTGAATTTTGTATTAATTATGATAGTAGCAATTATTTCAAATCACATAAGTTAGCTTTGGGACCTAAAAGAAGAGAATGTGGTTGTAAATAGGTGCCATTGAGCCAGGACAGCAGAACAAAGCACTGCTCAGTCTTGTGCCGGCTGCACAGTCATTGCTGTGTTTGAGCCCATTATCTCCGTCTCTGTGTCAATCCATAATCCTCTTTTTCACCAATCCTCTCCTTAACCAAGCCTGTCTTTTACAGAAATTGGGCTCCCGGTGATACCATGTGCAAAGTAGTTGAGATAAACTCTCACCATCCTAACTGTACTTCTTCCAAGAAGTAGATTTGTTTGTCCTTCTGGTACTATATGATGTATTCAATATTCTTTGCCAGCGTCATAATTCAGAGGCATCAGTTCTGTCTTCCTCATTCATTACAGTATGTTATTTTAACTTATTTTGAATAGGTAGTTAGTAAGAGAGCCACACTCTGGCACCTTCACTGTAGTAACTTTTTAATTAATAATCTTCTACTCAACATTTTAAGAGGCCAACGTGAAGATGACTTAGACAGAAGAGCACTTACTGACTTGTGTCCAAAATAGGACCATTCTGACCTATGAATTTTAATGAGAACTGGCATGTTAACTCTGTAGGTGCTCATCATGACATCCAGGGTCCTTTGTGGAATCATTTATTCAGCCCTTTTTGAACTTCTTTATATAAAAACTCATATGCAATCTCTGGAGGAATGAACATCTATCTGTTCTCTCTACTTCATCTACAAAAACGACTTTCTGATCTTTGTTCCTCTGTCAATACACGGGACAAATTATCCACAGGATAGCTTTTTTAAAGTTTAAAATGGTTGTATTGCCTCCTTTCTCAACCTCAGTCTTGGTTTCCCCAAACTAATTAGCCTTATTTAGTTTGACATCAACCTGGCAGCCTCCTGTGTGCAGTCTTTACTCAGCTGCTACAAGGAATACAAAAAATATAATTAAGACAGTTCTGTGCTTAGTAGTTTCTTAAAATGCTGTTTTTAAAATAGTGCAATGTTTTCCAAACCTGCCAATAGTCTGGTCATCTTTTTTGACATGTTCTAATTTGTAAATGTCCTTATTAAATCTGACAGCCAGAATAAAAAGTAATATTGCAGATATAGTTGGGCACCACTGCAGTATATAACAGAACTATTTCCTCCCTCTCTCTAAGCAATACATTTCTCTTAATATAGTTCAAAATCCATTTATATAAAACTTCCAAACAAAAATTTCTCTATCTGCTCTCACACATATTTCCATTATACTGTTTTCTTCACTGTATTTATGAATAGATATTAAGAATATAGTCCTCAGACTACCTCACTTCTCTCTGTTTTATCTGATTAGCTTAAAGTTCTTTGTATTGACTTTTGAAATTATCTCTGCATTGTTGTTGCTATGAGTCAGAATTGACTCAAACTCGATGCCAATGGAGTGTGGTTTCTCAACCTTAGCACTTTTAACTTGTGGGGCTGGATAATTCTTTGTTGGGTAGGTGCCCTGTGTAGTGTAGTGAATTTAGCAGCTTCCCTGGACTTAAACCACTGGATGCTAGTGGCACTCCACACTACCACCCCTTCCTCATCACCCCCACCCCCACCCCATCCATTCACTCACTGCCATGGGATTGATTCAAGCTCATAGAGACCCTACAGAGCAGAGTAGAACTGCCTCTGGGTTTCTAAGGCTGTAACTCTTTACAAGAGCAGAAAGCCTCAACTTTCTTCTGCAGTGACTGGTGGATTCGAACAACTGATATTGTGATTAGCAGTCCAACAATAATTCACGACACCACTAGGGCTCTTCCACATAGGACAGCCAAAATATCTCAGATGCTGCCAACTGTCCCTAGGGGCAAAAGTGCTACCATTTTAGAACCATTGGTTTAGAACTTACACGTATTAGATTATAGAAATGTATAGTAGTACTTTAAATTTCTTTAAAAGAAACTACAGAGTCTTAAAATCTGAGCTGTTGACATCCACAGTGTGTTTTTCTTGTTCCACAGTTCAGTCATATCACTTCTAGATAACAAAATTGTGACTCTAAGGTAGCCTTATGAAATTACTTTTATTGTTTCTGAGGTATATGAATGCCACTAACATTTTCTCCTAAGTTTATAGGTTTTTCTTTTCAATGACCCTCCCTATTGGCTGAGGAAAAATTATTATAAACTTGATATCTTTCTCCTTTTTCTAATTTAGTAGCCAGCCAATGCTAACTGCTTTATTAGAAGGAGTAAGAAAGTACGCAGAAGTGTTCATTGTCAGACTAAGGCCTGGAGACAATTAGTATATCCTTTTAGGAGTTCCCCTGGCTTGATGCTAACGATTTTCATTTTAGTCCCCAAATTAGAACTTAAGTTCGCCTTTAAGCAAGTGCAGAGCAGTATCAGTCAGTGAAACACTACGGATCCTTTCAGAGATGGCCTGTAGATATATTTAATAGTTGGGCCTTGGACTGTTTACAGAAAAGAGACTGGGCCAAAAATCAATTCTTGATTAATAATAATCTACCCCACAAAAACCCAACAAAAGAGTAAGTATGCTTACTTTTATTTTTTTTTCACTTTGCTATTTTTGTTTAATAAAGGTTTCAATGATTGTGTAACAATTCTTTTTTTACTTATCCATGAATGCCTTTTATTAAACATAAATGGGATCTATTCTACAAATTGCATTGCTTTTTTTTTTTAGTGCACATAAAGTCTCTTGGAGATTAAATTTTTTAGTACATATACATCTTTTGAAAAGGTGGCATAGTACTATTTCAGAGTATATATATGCAAGCTATTTAGACCACTGTCTTGGGAATAAGCTTAGTTTTATTTTTATTCACAGAAAATTTTACTCAGTTCTTTAGCCTCAGTTAAAACATATAAATAGCAATCCTCCAAAAAAAATTTTGGAAAGAAAAAAGTGGTCCTAACAATTAAGAGTGATGAAATCATTTTGTCTCCTGTGAGGGCATAATAATTTTGCTACGTGAGTGTACTTTTTCTTATTTAGTCATTCAGAAATATGTCATTATTGAGTACCTATTATGTGGTACAGCTTGTTTGTCATCCTGTGGTGTTATGTGTTGCTGTGATGCTGGAAGCTGTGTCACTGGTATATTAGCAGGGTCACCCACAGTGAACAGGTTTCAGTGGGACTTCCAGACTCAGAACAGACTACAAAGAAGTCCTCAGCTCCCCACTTCCGAGGAAGAAGTAACTGAAAACCTATGCGTAGCTTTGAAACATTGTTAGATACTGAAGCAGAACACTGTCGGACATCATGCCAGACAATGGGACCCTCAGATCAGGCACTCAAAATGTGACTGAGGAAGAGATGATTTTTTCAGCGTGGAATCGACCATGCTGACATGAGTCAGGAAAAGCCTTAGGGAGTGGACCCTTGGGACCATCATTTTCTGATGGGGCGTGACTCAGGTAAGGAGGGACAGTTGAATGATGCAGGAAGCCTCAAAGGAAAATGGGGGAAAAAATACACAGAGTCACTATACCAAAAAGAACTAGCCAACATTCCACCATTTCAGGAGGTAGTATATGAGCAAGAATCAATGGTGCTGAAGAAGTTCAAGCTGCACAGAAAGCATTACGTAAAAACAAAGCTCCAGGAATTGATGGAATATCAATTAAATTCTTTCAACAAGCTGATGAAGCACGAGGAGCACCAACTCATCTATGCCAGGACATTTGGAAGACAGCTACTTGGTCAACTGACTGAAACAGATCCATATTTGTGCCCATTCCAAAGAAAGGTGGCCCAACAGAATGCTCAAATTTTGGAACAATATTGATATCACATTCAAGTAACATTTTGCTAAAGATCATCCAACAACGGTTGCAGCAGTACATTTACAAGGAGTTGCCAGAGGCACAGGCTGGATTCAGAAGAGGATGTGGAACAAGTGAATCATTGCTGATGTCAGATGGAATTTGGCTGAAAGCAGAGAATGCCAGAATGATGTTTACTTGTGTTTTATTGACTGTGCCAAGACATTCAACTATGTGGATCATAAACTATAGGTAACCTGAGAAGAATGGAAATTCTAGAATATTTCATTGTGCTAATACGGAACTTGTCTGTGGATCAAGAGGCAGTAGTGCAAATGGAACAGGGGAATATTGCATGGTTTAAAACAAGGAAAGGTGTGTGACACAAATCAAGGATTTCAACCTTTAGTATGGATTATAACTCAATGTAAAACAGACCCAAATCCTCACAAATGGACCTATGGGTAACATCATGATGAATGGATAAAAGGTTGAAGTTGTCAAGAATTTTTTCTTGCTTGGATCCACAGTCAATGCAACAGTCAAGAGATTAAAAGATGGGCTGCTTTATATAAATCTGCTGCACCAGGTTCTTTAGAGTATTGAAAAGCAAAGATGTTACTTTGAGGACTAAAGTGTGCCTGACCCAAGCCTTGGTTGGACATGGAATAAAGGCTATCGAAGAAAAATGAATACAATTGAATTGTCTTACTGGAGAAGTATATTGAAAGTAGGCGTAGACTGCTTAAAGGGCAAACAAATCTGCCTTAGAAAAATTAAGGCAGAGTACTCCTTAGAGGCATGATGGCTAGACTTCCTCTTATCTTACATAATTTGGTCCTGTCAGGAGAAACCAGTCCCTGGAGAAGGACATCATGTTTGGTAAAGGAGAGGTGAGGGAAAAAGAGGAAGGCCCTCAGGAGCGATATTGATACAATGGGCTCAAGCATAAGAGCAATTGTGAGGATGACTTAGAATCGGGCAGTGTTTCCTTCTGTTGTGCAAAAGGCCACTATGGGTCAGATACAACTCAACAGCACCAACAGCGATGACGTCATATGGTATGTGGTAATGCACCACCTCCTGGCTTTTGTAGAGCTTTCATTTCACCAACAGAGACAGATAGTAGTCAATTAAATAATATCTAGTGACATGAATTATGAAATTATAATATAGATTTAAAATCTTAGAATAAGATTTCATAATTTATAGAAATAGTTCTCTTCAAGGACACAAATAATCTCATTTAAAGTCTGAGTGAGCCAAGTGAACATTATTTTAAACCTTTTAAGTAGCAAATGTAACTTAATTATGATAGACTTCACGTGGGATCAGGGTTTTGTATTTTAATTGTACTATTTTTATTTCTTTGTAGATCAAAGTTTTGACATTCCAGACAGAACCTTTCATTCTACAAATACAACTTGGCGCCTTTCGTCTTTTGAATCCATGACTGATGTGAAAGAGCTCATTCCAGAATTCTTCTATCTTCCAGAGTTTTTAGTTAATCGTGAAGGTACAACCATAGATTGTTTCAAATGTGTACCCTTGAGGTTCCTTATTTTATAAATTTTCCAAATTAAATTTTGCAAGTCCTAAAATTTGTGTTCCCAAATAAGGAATAGCTTTATTTAGTATCTAAGTAATTTTATTTAAAATGAGCTTGGGGAATTTATGTATTTTTATGGAACTAAATATACCCCCATTGTAACTGTTAACTATTAAGTACTTATAAACATGGACTTTAATTTTATAACAGAAATTGCTTTATTTTCTGATTATAAACTTATTACCATATATACTTGAGTATAAGCCGAGTTTTTCAGCACATTTTTTATGCTATTTTTGTGGTAAAATTAGGTGCCTTGGCTGATATTTGGGTCGGTTTACACTCAAGTATATATACTATATTTTTAAAAGAATTTATTGAAATTAAAATACAAGTAAACCAAAGTTTTAACAATGACTCTCTGAGAATGAAAGAGAAATTAATAAAATACTCTAACTAGAATTATCTGACAACCAGAAGGATAAAAAAAACAGTTGCCTTCAAGTCAATTAACCTATGTGTGTGAGAGTAGAACTTGTTCATATGGTTTTCAGGCCTTTCTTCTGCAGCACCTCTAGGTGAACTTGTACCTCCAAACTGATGAATAGCAACTGAACAGATTAACTATTCGCACCCCAAAAACTCCACCAAACGTTTAAAGTCAAATATTCTATACTGCCAGTGACCAACAATCTTAACCAACCTTACCGTTTTTTTAATAGAAGGTCATTTAAACCTTTGGGTGTGTTTTTTCCCTTTTTGGGGGGGAGAAGGGTTTGTTTTCTACAGTATCTGATTTCCTATTTTATGTGAGCCTTAGAAATATATGGAATTAAGAATGATCTTTAAGGAAGTTAGTGTTGGGCACTAGCTGCCATCTCTGGAGTTGTGTGAAGAATCACTCATAGGCCCTTGCTGTTGTTACCCTGGGGGGTGTTGCCTAGTTGCCCACGTGAGAACTGTCTCAGTCAAATATCAGCATCTGTAATTTGGAGAGAAGAGCGCTGGTGGTGCAGTGGTTAAACGTGCAGCTGATAACGAAAGGGCAGTGGCTCAAACCCTCAAGCTGCTCCACAGGAGAGAGATGGGGCAGTCTGCTTCTGTAAACATTACTCTTGAATAGTGTCACTGTGAGTCAGAATCAACGTGACAGAAATGAATTTGGTTTGTTTTTTAGTTAATTTGGGTTTCCTTTCAATATGGGACTCATATTCAAATCTGCTTATTATCTCTTTCACAGCTCTCCTTAATGTATCTATTGCTGCATAGCAAATAACCCCAACACTTAATGACTTAAAATAATGAAGTAATTTTCACAGATTTTGTAGTTTAGACATTCAGGGACAGCTCAGCTAGCTTTGAGCTCAGGGTCAGACATGAGATTGCATTCACATTGGCCGGAGCTGGAACAGCCAGGAGAATTGAGCAGCGCGAAGTGGTGGGCCATTTTCCCTCTTCATGTACTAGTAGCGCTTGTCCATGTCATCTCTCTGTAAGAGCTGGTTTGGATTTCCTCGTAGCACTGTGACCTTAGACATTCCTATTTGGCAGCTCAGATTTCGAAGGTGAGTGTCCCAAGAGAGACATGAGCAGAAGCTGCATGACCTGTTCAGGGCTACCCTCGGGGTCACCCAGTATCACTAACACTGCATTCTGCCCATTGAGACAGTCACCTGTGCTTGCCTAGGTTCAAAAGGAAAGAGCACAGACCTTACCTCTTGATGAGGGAATGCTAAGATTCTAGAACTTTGACAGGAAATACTATTTCAGTCATTTTAAAAAAATATTATTTGCTGTAATGTACATCATTCCATTTCCTGTTGCATGGAGTCTACAGATGTACCATCTGCCTTTTCTGACTCAGCCCTGTGACTCTTCTATAGGATAACTGCCTAGTTGTATGAGATGATCCCCTTCACTCCCCCTAGAGTCTTAGATAAGCCCTTCATATATATTTCAAATAATATAATTTCAAACTCTTTCCAAAATTGGTGAAAAAGAGTCTTCCAATGGCTCTCACAAAATCATGAGGTAGGCAGACAAAAATTTAGTATTACCGTAAATACTTGAACAAAAGCCGACCCAAATATCAGCCCAGGCACCTAATTTTACAATAACTGCATTAAAAGTGTGCTGAAAAACTCGGCTTATACACGAGTATATATGGTATGTAGGTTCACTCCATTTTTAATAGGTCTTTATGTTGTTTTTTTCCTGATATGATGTTCAGCATCTCTGTCCATAGAAGGTAATACACAAACTATTCTATTTAAAGATAACTGTTCTTTTAGGGAAGAACTTATTAAACACTTAGGATTTTTTTAATACTAGTAGTAGACTAATGAAACTATTGGTATCATCTCATTTACATCACAGAAGAACCTTCCATTTGATGTATAGCATATTTTTATCCACAAGAGTGCTTAGTAGAAAGGAAGTCAAAACAGCCCTATAGCTTACCAGAAAATTAATGTATTTTGACATTCTAAGAATAAGCAAATTCTGTATTAGATTTTTAAACTATAGAATGTTAGTATTTACTAAGCATAAATATTAATTTGTTAAAATATAAACCACAGTAATTCAGATTTACAATAGAATGGAATATTGCATTTGAAGATTTGATTCGTGGGAATCCAAAAACTAAAGCCAAGGTTACTACCATTGAATTGATTCCAACCCATAACAACCCTAAGGACAGAGTAGAACTGCCCCTTTGAGTTCTGAGGCTGTAAATCTTTATGGAAACAGAAAGCCTTATCTTTCTGCTGGGAGTGAGTGGTGGGTTCAAACTGCTGACCAGGGCTCTGATTAGTGGGAATGTGCAAGGATTGTTTGCTTGTTATTCAACTTATTATCATCAACTTATTTATTGGTAGAAAAATATCAGGTCTCAAATTTAATGAGAATATTATTAATTCATTTAAACAGTAGATGAACAATGGTATATCTTACTTTAAAAGTCAGTTTTTTCTGTTCCTATCTCTAGTATGCAATGAGCTGTTTCACGAGACCTTTTTTGTGGGACTAAAGCATATTTGGTGTGTTAAATATTATTGTTGCTCGTGTCTTTTAGGTTTTGATTTTGGTGTGCGTCAGAATGGTGAGCGGGTTAATCATGTGAACCTTCCTCCGTGGGCACGGAATGACCCTCGTCTTTTCATCCTCATCCATCGCCAGGCTCTGGAATCTGACTGTGTGTCACAGAACATCTGTCAGTGGATAGACTTGGTGTTCGGGTATAAGCAAAAGGGGAAAGCTTCTGTTCACGCCATCAATGTTTTTCATCCAGCTGTAAGTGAAGCTTTGAAAATATCCTGTATTTGTATTAGACGTAGTTGGTATTGTCAGTTGCTGTCAAGCCTATTACAGCTCATGATGAGCACATATGTACAGATTGACAGACAGTGACCTTTAGAAAACAGACTGTTGGTTCTGTCTTTTGAGGACTCTCTGGTTGAGTTTGAAGCACCAACCTTTTGGCTAGTAGTTGATCACTTAACCCTTTGTGCCACTGAGAGATTGCTTATAATAGTTGAGTAATTACAGGGTGGTAACAACACCAAGTAATTTAAAATCAACTTTGATATCCCCATCCAAAGATAACTATTGAAACTACCTTCCATACTTTTTGCTACACATATACAAAGGGGCTTCAAAAAGTTGGTAGAAAAATTAAATTAAACCAAAAGTATCCCCTAAAGTCTTCTTAAAACTAAACAATAGTATGAGTATGGAAGGTATAAATAGGTGAAGGGAACTACACTCATGACCTTATGTGTATTTGGTGGATGATATTTCCATAAAGATTTATATGATCTATAAATATATCTATGTTTATAATAGAGAAAAAAGAGAGCAAATATATATAAATATCTCACCCATAACCAAAAACCTTTAGGGCATCATAGGCATAGAGGACATCAGGCTAATTGGCAAAATATATAGTCAACTATAAATATTATCTGTATTCTGCTTTGGTAAGTAGGGACTGGGTACTTTAAAAAAAAACATATAAACAGCCATCTAAGTTTCAATTATTAGTCTCTGCACATCTGGAGCAAAGAACACTGAAAATAATCAAAGACACATGAGAAAACTTAGTCTAGAAGACCAGTGGACCATGTGAACCTTAGGTAGACTACATCAGCCTAACACTAGATTAACCTGCTGACCGTTCCGAAAAGGATCACAATAGTGGGCATGTATAGAGTGGGAGGAAATGTGGAGCAAAACAAAATAACAAACCCACCAGGTTTAGTGGTCCGATGGAGACTGGTGGAACCCCCACGACCGTGGCCCTGGTCTTCCTTCAGGCCTAAAACTGAACTCACCCCTATGGCTCAACTTTCAATCAAACAACATACCCAGGTCCATAGGGTACAATAATACTAGAGAGATACACACTCCTTAGAACAGTCAACCATCTGAGATCAAAAGGACATTTGTCCAGTGAGAAAGTTCAGAAGGCAGGAATGTATAGGAAAGAAAGGAAATTATAAATGAAGGAAGGAAGTGAGAACAAAGATATGGGGACTACAATCAGTATCAAAATATGTATGAATTGTTGAATGGAAAATCAATTTACTCTGTAAACTTTCATTCAAACCATGATAAAAAGTTGAAAAGAAACAAGAAAAACTAATGTTTTTCTTAACCAGGAAAGAATGTCTGTCTTGAGCACTGTGCTTTTTTTAAGATCTGTGGGATCAAATTGACAACAGCAACTCAAAAGATTAGATAGGCAACAAAGTGCAGATGGGTTAGGAAAGAAGGAAGAATGGAGGAAGAAACTGGGGGAAGTGGCTAAGTGATGAGACAATGAGGGAATTGCAGTAGGTTGAGATGAAACAAATGTGTATGAATTGTGGAATGATCCACTCTGTAAACCTTCACCTAATTGACCGATTGATAGATAGACTGACTGATAGATAAAAGATGAGCTAAGAAACTTAGGGGGCAGCCAGTTAATATTAATAGGAAAAGAGCAACTTGGACAGAGGGTGAGAATGGTTGTACAATCTGGAGAATGTTATCATTGTGACTGAACTGTACATGTAGACACTGTTTAAGTGATGTGTGTTTTACTACATATATTCTCAACAATGATAGAGATTTTTTTAAGCAATTGGGAGCTTGACACTAACTCCAATATAATATTTTCCTCTAATCCTGTACCACTTTTCAGTTACTCATTTGTTAAAAATTATAGTAAAATATACGCACCAGAACATATAATACAACAATGTACATCAGGGGTGTCAAACTGGCAGCCCACAGGCCACATGTGGCCCCAAGGAAATTTTTTGTGGACCACATTGATCTGAAATAAAATGAAAATAGAAAAAATTGTTATGAAGAAAAAAGCACTTAGGGGAGATTGAGGCAATATCGTACACACAATTCCTTCATTACATTTTATTTCAGAGCATCATGGGCCACAAATATTACCTCGGGGGCTGCCTGCGGCCTGTGGGCCGCCAGTTTGACACCCCTGCCCTACATTTACAATGCAGCGACATTGATTATATCCTTCATGTTGTGTAGTCATTTTCACTGTCTTTTTCTAAGGCATTCTGCCATCATTAATGTAAGCCCAACAAGAATCTCCCCCTTTCTACCTCTTTCCTCCCATTTTAACCACTCATGATCTATGGGCCTATTTAGTGAATATTTCACATAAGTGAGATCATAGAGTAGTTTTCCTTTTGTGAATTATATTGCTTCCCATGATGTTTTCTATTTTTTCCCCATGATGTTTTCAAGGTTCATCTGTGTTGTAGAATAATCAGGACTTCATTTCTCTGTATCAAAAGCAAAACCAAACTCACTGCCATTGAGTTGATACAGACTCATGGCTACCCTACAGGACAGGATAGACCTGCCCCTAGGAGTTTCCGAGACTGTAACGACTTACTGGAGCAAAACACCCTGTTTTTTTTGCCTATGAGCAACTGGTGGTTTTGAACTTCAGACCTTGCAGATCATAGCCCAATGTGTAACCCCTATGCCACCAGGGCTCTTCATTCATTTCTCTTTACAGCTGCATAATATTCCATTGTTATACAGCATTTTAGCCATTCCATTCATTTGTTGATAAACATTTTTATATTTTCCACCATTTGGCTATTTTGAAAAGTGTTATACATTGGTGTACAGATTTCTGTTTATATTCCTACTTACATACCTTCAGTCATTCTTATATAAAATACATATGAAATGTATCTACATACTGAAAGATATCTGATAATTTTCACTTTACTTAATTTCCATAGGATTTTGTTGTCATTGTTAAGTGCCACTGAGTCAGCTCCAGCTCACAGCAACCTTATGTACAGTTATAGGACTTCAGAGTTTTAAGAAGGATAT
>NW_022111324.1:91375422-91377278 GCF_000313985.2 Echinops telfairi
AATTTTAGGACATTTTCTTCATTCCTGTACCCATTAGTATTAGCTCCTCATCACTCCCCAACTCCCCTGCCATAACCCTAAGGAACTATGTTAATTTAGTCACTGTCTCTGTGTGTTACCCAACCTGGATTTCATATAAAGAAATTCATACCCCAAACCCCAACAATGACAACAAAATACAGCACTGAAAATCCTCAATCAAAAAGAAAGCTGCAGATAATAATAATCAGAACCAGTTAAAATGAGCAAAAAGGGGGAAATGATGTTAAATTTTAATCCAGCTATGTCTGCAGTAATCCGCTTTCCAATGCACTCTATATATGGCAAAACTATTCACATTTCTAGTCAACGGAATTTAATGGAGGCTTAACCCAAGTGGGGCCCTGCAGATGGTTGTTAGGCTTTCACTGTCATCCAGAGCCTTCTGCCAACTGGAGAGCACTGCTTCTTAACATCATCTTTGCCTTTATGCTGTTTTGGGCGAGCGACACAAGAAGTAAATAAGTTGTTATTCGTCTTTAAGTATTGTTTCCCAAATCTTGTTTTATATGTTCTGTTTACTCTTACTCTTCAGACATACTTTGGAATGGACGTCTCTGCAGTTGAAGATCCTGTTCAGAGACGAGCCCTGGAAACCATGATAAAAACCTATGGCCAGACTCCACGTCAGTTATTCCATACAGCACATGGCAGTCGACCCGGGTCCAAGCTTAACATTGAAGGAGAGCTTCCTGCTGCAGTGGGGCTGTTAGTGCAGCTTGCTTTCAGAGAAACCCGAGAGCAGGTCAAAGAAATTACCTATCCGGTACGTCACTTGAATTTCAGTAGCATTTATTGAAAACAGATTCAACTCCTGTGGTACCAAGTCCTCACCAAGGGTATAGAGACATAGAATTGAGTCACATGATCCCAGCCTGAGGATGTACACCGACTAATAAGAAAGATGCCTGCAGCCAATGGCAATTTCCTGTGTGCAGTAAAACCCAGTGTTAGTGACGTGAAAAGACACTTTAGGGGGTACAGTGGAAAAAGAATTGTTATATCTGATGGCAGTCTTTCTCAGGAATTAGAGAAAAGCCATTGTGGAAGAAACTCTTATATTATAGGACTATGATAACAGAACTTTTGCAAACAATGAGAGAACCAGCCCAGGAACAGAGAGCAGGGAGAGCACAGGCATGACAGTGTAAGCAAAAGCACAGAACAAAGTATGTTTGGTTCACACTTTGACCTCCCTAAATTATAATAATAAAATGTAATGCCTCTAACAATAGAAAGTAAGTATAATTTTTACCTTAAAATAGAAAAATTAAGCAAACAAGCTTATCAAATAAAATAGATTTGATCTTCAATAATTATTAATTATAAAAGCACATAAGTGAGAAAATATGGATTGCAAAGTGGTATTAAGGGTTTGCAGAAGCAAAAAAAAAAAAACAAGAAAAAGGAAGACAAGGGGAAAGTAGTTTTAAAGGGCCTTAAAGATAAAATAACTTAGAGATCTCAAACTTGAGGAATCTGTGATCCACTTTAAGAGAAGGAGGTGTTTGTTTACAGACCTTATTTTGATAACTTTCTCATATAATAATATGACAACTATGTGTAACAGAACACTAGCTGTAAACCCTTTATGCTCATAACTTACATGTACCAAACTTGTACATCATATTCAAACAAACCCTGTAAAATCAGATATAAAACAGTAAATGGTAGAGAAATTTATTTTTCTCAAACTAAATTATTTCCTAGTAGAAATATATATATATATATATGATTTGTATTTACTTGTCAACTTCATAATTATCATTATCAAGGTTAAGTATTAAGGTAGCAGACAGACATTGGGTCTCTACACA
>NW_022111324.1:91379054-91396140 GCF_000313985.2 Echinops telfairi
GTGATACCAACTTTTTTCATTCATTTGTTTTTTGAAAAAAAGGCTGAAAATTGCCTAGTATATTATATTTTTCTAATTGTTATAGCATGGTTCTTCTGAAGAATTTAAAGAAAAATAATTAAAAGTAAAATCATTTGATATTTTAAATTTTTTTAAAAAGTATGAATGTTCCACATTTAACATGCAATGGCCTCTGGTCCTCTCAGTGTGTTCCATAGATGAGCAATTTTCCTTCATTCAGCAAACACTTAGTGAGAACCCACTGTGTGCCAAGCAAGGTGCATGCTAAGTGCTAAGAACCCAGCGAACTTAATGTGCCTCTGGTGCCCTTGATATCTTTCCTCCTTTTACCATTATTTTGCTTTAGATGAACATTTACAAAGCACTGTATTGTCCCATTCCAGAATTCCTACACACATTGTTCAGTGTCATTGGTTGTTTCACCCCACCCCACCCTGCAATGTATCAGCACTCATCCCATTTCCTCCCTGCCTTCCTCTCCCCTGCCCTTCTTTACCTTCTCATCTTTGGTCTGGGGCCCATGCTGTCTCTTTGTCCTCATGTAGTTGATTGTTCTAAGGAGCACATCCTGTTCAGGTGTTATTGTTTATTTCATAGGCCTGTCTATCATTAGCTGAAAGGTTACTTCTGGAAGTGGCTCTATTCCAGGTTATAAGGATATTATAGAGCAGTAGGCTCGGGAGTTTCCTCAGTCTCCGTCAGTCCAATAGGTTTGATCTTTTTATGAATTTGGATTTTCTAATTTTTCTCCCATTCTAACTAGGACCTTCTATTATGTTTCTGGACAGAGCCATAAGTAGTGGTAGCTGGACACCATCTAAGCCTTCAGTCTCCGATGCACATACTTCTCAGTGTCCTCATTTGTCTTGGTCGTGTTGTACTAATTTCTCTTGCCAGCATTTGTTGTCTTCTCTTCTTCTTTTTTTAATCAGTGCCATTTTTGCTGGGATGATAGCTCATTGCAGTTTCACTTTGTAAATCTCTAATGGCTAGTAATCAAAAACATCTTTTCATAGATTTTTTAGCTGCTGGTGTGTCCTCTTTGGTAAAGTATCTATTCATGTCCTCTGCCACTTTTGTTTTAGTAGAGTCTATGTCTTATTGTTGAGGTGTTGAAGTTATATATGCATAAATATATATGCATATTTTAAAAGAGTAGGCCCTTATCCAATATATCTTTACCAAAGTATATTTCTCTGTAGGTTTTCTTTTTAGGTGAAGTGTTTTGATGAGCATACATACTTAATTTTTGGAAGTCCTGATTATGCAGTTTATCTCCTATTGTTAGTGCCCTTTTAGTTTGATAGTCACTTTATGCTATAACTTAGTACCCCCTAGCTTTGTCCCTAGGTTATCTTCCAACAACTTTATAGTTTTAGGTTTAACATTTAGGTCTTTGATCCATTTTGAGTTCATTTCTATGTATAGTGTGAAGTATGGATTCTTTCGGCAAATGGATATTTTTATGTTAGGAGTTCTTTATCCTTATGGCATCTTTCATATCTTATTTATCCATGTACATTGGATGTCATCTTGATTTCTATTTGCCATATATAAATATATGTATATGCACACACACACAGAGTTTAACGGGCTTGAAACATTTGTGGGAAAAATGGAATTTAAAGATATGAAATGTTTCCATGAATTTTTGAAGCTTGTGTGTGTGTGTGTGTGTACTTTTGAAGTTAAGTCAAGAAGTATTTCTACTAAGATTCCAGTTCATATATGTATGGCTTTATTCCCAACAAAATGTTTAAGCATGTGTCTGTAATCAGTGGATAGCAGCAAACAAATTCTCACAGTAATACATTAGTCTTATACTTGTTAGAGGACCTTCAGAAGAAAGTCTAATTAGAACAGTGGCTTCCAAGGGGATCTGCTGAACCAGTCAAATCAAGGCAGAGAAGTTAGCTAAGAAAGAATGGCAATTGTTCTGCATGGGAACTCCAAAGGGATGATCTCCATAGCGTTTCTTGAAGGACACAGCACCATTATAGGGCCTTAATAGGAAGAAGTTTTAAAAAAATTAAAAACAGAATTGGTGAGAAATAGTCCAAGAAAGTTGTGACTAGGAAATGTTTTCATCACAAAGACATACTTGCTCATTTTAAAGGGTAACAAGAGTTGTCATATGAAAATTTCATTGGGATGTGTGTTAGTCTGGGTAGACTAGAGAAACAGATCCATAAACACTCATAAGTGTATAAGAAAGCTTTATATACAAGAGCAGTTGAATATTGAGAAAACATCCCAGCCAAGTCCAGATAAAGTCCGTAAGTCCAATACCAATCTATAAAGTCCTCTTTAGACCCCCGAAACACATGCAGTGAAACAATGCAGGAAGATCACAGGCCAGTGGGTGGGAAGTCTTGTGGATCCCAGTGGCATTGTAAGTGTTTCAGCACTGGCAGGTCTCTCCACGAGGCTTCTTCAGCTCCAGAGGTCTGGCTCCATCTCTCTATGTGCCTTCTCCATAGGGATGTCTCGCAGGGAGTGAGCGTGTGTCCCGCCTCCAGCAATATATCTCCTTAGTGCCTCCAAGTGAGGTCATCAAGCTGCGATCTGATTGACAGGCGAAACTCTACCCCTTCACTTTTAATCCTCAAATTGACACCAGATTATGTAACTACTACAGTGTCCCTCATCCCATTCACTCTGCAACCCTGATCTTGCCCCTTCAGATTTATTTTTGTTCATGAAACTCAAAGAACATTGAAAAGGAACATGTTTTAAGTCACTCAAAAATGCCAAAACTGCCATGTGACATGGTGTGAATCGAAGAATGTAAAATTCTTTAGGGAAGGGTTAGAGAGCTGGAACCACCACCTTCAGAAGTGTATAAACCTAGATGGAGAACATGTCAAGAAACAATAGCCACACATTTTGATATTTTTTTGTTTAATAAATGTTCCTGTTATTTTTTAGCAATACTGTTTTTTACTTAACTTCATATCTATGTGTGGGTATGTATGTGTGTACTTAATTTGAGGAGCCCTCGTAGTTACATAGTGGTTACTCATTTTGGCTGCTAAACGCAGTCACCAGTTCAAGACCTCCAGCCGCCCTCCTGGGAAGAAAGATAGGGCTTTTCACTCCCGTAAAGAGTCACAGTCTTGGAAACCCACTGGTTTCCATTCTATTCTATACATAGACATGATAGATGCTTTAAACGTACTTTAAAAATGGAATTTAAAGATTAAAAAATAATGGAATTTACTATGAATGTTTGAAGCATGTGGGAGGGGGTGGGGGGTGGGTTGCCCAAGTACCACTATGATTAAAATACAGATCTTCTAACCAAAATGATGGCAGTTCAAAATCATCAGCTGCTCCATGGGAGAAAGGACATGGTAATCTGCTCCTATAAAGATTACAGCTTAGGAAACCCATGGAGCAGTTCTCCTCTGTCCTGAGTTGGAATTGACTCAACAGCAAACAGCTCCCTGCTACCCTCCTCTCCCCTTTCATCGCTCCCACCTCCCCTTCCTCTCTTTCTCTTGGATAGATAGTCCTGTTAAACTGTCAAATCATAATCCTCCTTTAGTTATCAACTTTCAAGTAGGTGTTACAGCAAGGTTGAAAGAAATGTTTTTGTTACAATCCATTCAAATTTTAAGCAGCTTTTTTTCATTTTTAATAAAATATTTTCATGTAAGCTAGGCTAGAGCCACAGAATTAAAACCAAATAGGGAGTACATATTTTTATATCGTAAGCATAGAGAAGTAAAGAAAGTATAAAGCAATTCTTGACCTCAAAGAGTTTATAATCAGATTAGTGTGTCTTAACCTTGCTTAGTATTTTTATTTAAAATAGCATCACTTTACTACTTTTTTTAAAACCTTGTTTCTTGTTATTTTCCTTGGTTTTAGAGTCCTTTGTCATGGATAAAAGGATTGAAGTGGGGGGAGTATGTCGGCTCCCCAAGTGCTCCAGTGCCTGTGGTCTGTTTCAGCCAACCACATGGAGAGAGATTTGGCTCTCTGCAGGCTCTGCCCACCAGAGCTATCTGTGGCTTGTCTAGAAATTTCTGTCTTCTGATGACATACAGCAAAGAACAAGGTAAAATAAAAGTGTAAAGAAAATCATACTGAGTATATCTTTCATGAGATTTGAATGTTTCAACCTTATCTGTGTTGTTTTCTTTTATTTGTAATGTTTTCTAAGTCCTACATGAGAATATCTGCTCAGATTATGCTTATTTGATGCACTGTTGGAATTTATGTAAGAATGAATGTAGCACCGTTTGAAATAAGTCATGTTTAACAGACACAAGAATGAATGGTTACGCTCCCAGAAGAAAAGCATTATCATTTCAGTAGACATTTATCCTTTACCTTGAGGGCCTGCAGCTATAAAACAACAAATCCAAGGTAGAGGCATGGGATAAAACAAACAGAAACAAGGGGGTCAAGATAGCCTTGAAAGTACAAGGTGGTAAAAATGAAATTAAAAGATAACTGCAGGTTTTTCACAAACATTTTGGAGCCCCTTGTAGGCTTTTAAAGACATATACACCTAAAGATCAGTTCTTTGGTGACTCCTCCAGTGCTACAGAGGCCCTGTTCACATTTCTAAATGACAGTCCCTCGAAATGATGCTTCTGATGAGTCAAGTTGCTTGAAAATTTGCCTCCAAGCCAGCTTGTGGACTGGAAGCTTCTAGCAGTACATTCTACATGTACTTTTTATCACATTCCTGAGGTCCAGGAAGCCTTCTGCCAGCATTGCAACACAAGGCTGCTTACAACATCAGTCCCCTAAAGGAATTAAGTGTGCTAATGGGGCACCCTCATGGCTATCGTGCAACAATTGATTGCTTTTATAGTTGTTCGGAACAAGAAAGGATGAATAACATTTCATCTAAGCTTAGTTAGGTAAGATCAGGTCACATCTGTTGAATTGTAATTATTGTGCTATCAGTGGTTTTTTCCCCCCCTCATCAGTATTTTACCATGAGTTGTAAGACATATCTAGATAGTTTACTACTATAACTTAAAATACCAAAGCTTGTGAATGATTTACCTTTTAACAAAACTTAGAGTAGATTGAGGCTAAAGATTAGAATAGTTTGAGGCTTATCTGTATCAAGTAGAAGAGCTTGTGTTATTATTTAGCATTATGGGGCTTATACATTATATAATTTTCAAACTATCTTATTTATGCTACTACAATCAAAGTCCTTAGTGTGCCCTTAATAACTGTATGGATTTCAAATTACACTTTACTTTCTTGAAAAATGCCTTTGGAGTTTAAAAAAAACCTAGATAGGTACTAAGACGACTTTTAATATGATGATTATGACTTTGCCTGAATTTGTATCCCAACTCTGTGACCTTGGGAGAGTCACTTAACTGTCCCAATCCTGACTTTTGACCCGTAAAATGGGAATCATCATAAGACTTGACCTCAGAGTAATTTATTATGAGGATTAAGTGAAATAATATATAGAAATGCATAAGACAGTGCTTGGCTCAATCTCAGTGCTAAATAAATGCCCAATAAAACTATAAGCACCTTGGGGCCAGGACCTAGGACAGTGTTGTGCACTGCATGCACCAGTGTCTAGCAGTTTCCACGGGCATTCTGCAAGGTGGTGAATGATCAAGAGTGCAACATGCAGGTGAAAGTTATGTGCGAACACCTGGAAAGTCTTACGTTTATTGTTTTAGAAGACAACTAGGTTAATTGTTAATTATACATGTATAATACAATATAGCAGCTACACTGAGATGTTTTAATTATCTTAAGTTCACTATGGGCCAATTACTTGAGAACTGTACCTCAGGTAATTCCCACAATATAGTCACTTGGGTCCTACTTGAGATATATTGCATCAGAGCTTTTGAGACCTGAGTCCAAGCCTACGCATGTTGGAAAAGCAATTTTGTTTCAAACTTTTATTTAAGATTCATTGTTTTAATAACTATTACCCAGTCCATTTGAACTCCTGGTGAACCCATGTGTATCAGACTAGAACTGTGGTTCACAGGAGTTTTCAGGAGCTGATACGTGGGCCTTTGTTCTGATGTGGCTCTGATTGTACTTAAGCTGCACCTATTGGTTAGCACCTGAGCATGTTAAACATTTACTCCACCCAGGAATTCCACCATTCTAATAAATAAAGGAAAAGTTTACTTTTCTGTAAAAAAGATCGTGCACCTTGTATTGTTGGAAATTGAGGAACCTATTAAATATACTTGGTCCTCTGAGCACTTGGCTCATAGAACCACCTGCAGTATGCTAGGCACTACGGTAGATTTTGAAAAGCCCCAAGATCTATAGTACTTGGTTCATTCCCCTCACTCCAAGCCCACTGCCATTGAGTTAATTCCAACTCTACAACCCTGTCAGAGAGAGTACAACAGTCCCTTTGGGCTTCTGAGGCTGTAAATAGTTACAGGAGCAGAAAGCTTCATCTTTATACCTCAAAACACCTGATGGTTTTGAACGGCTGACCTTGCAATTAGCAGCCTCGTTCACAACCTGCTGCACCACCAGGGCTCACGTTTCAAACTGCCAGCCATTCTGTAGAAGAAACACGCAGCAGCTTCCTGAAAGACTTACAGCCTGGGAGACTACATGGGGCAGTTCTACTGTACTTGTGCTCTGTGTAAAAATTAACTTGACAACAGCTGGTTGGGTTTGGTTGCTGCTATGTTTACCAAGTATATTCTAATTCCTTTGTTATTAAGCTGGTGTCAACAAGTGGAAATTATACTCAACAGAGCAAAAAGAAATTATGCATTTTGGCATTAATGTATTATTGTCTTACTAAAAAATCGTGTGTTATACTCATCTACATGCTGAGTATATTGTTAGTTACTAGATTAAATAATGTACATTCTCTTTCCTTTAGGAACTTAAAGCAGTCTAAATTCCAAGGGCAGTACCTCATTCATATCATTTTGCTGCGTTCAACACACCAACATGCATACACTGAGAATGGCATAGACAAGTATGTCACCATTGCCAGATTTTATGCCCCAGGGCATAGTATTATTTATTATCTTAATCTATTATTAACTGGGAGTTAATACATATGCCACATCATTCCATAGTTCAGTTCACGTCAAGCAGTGAACTTGCCCCAACCCCCACTGCACCCACCCCCTACCCAACCCCTGAGACCCTTATTCTACTTGCTGTCCCATAGGTTCATCAATCCTGGGTTTCTTATGCCGAAAAGCATATAACACCACTTCAAAAGGGTGACCCCAATGACATAGCACCTCTGAGATAAGCCATAATATGAACAAAGAAAATGTTGGAAACAGATCAGGTCCAGCGTGCATCAGAGGGGGTATCAACTGACAGCGTTTTAACTGTTCAAGTCCAGTGTGTCCCGCTGATCTGCTGTACGCCTCTCTCCAGTGCACTCTGTGGAGTAACCACTTTCCTCCCCTCCCTCATTGTAGAGAAAGGGAGGTCACTGGAGGCCCATTTCCTGTGCAGCTTCCACAGATTTATCTTGGGCTCCCAATGTCATCCATAGCCTTCTGAAAACCAGATTCTCGCATTTAAGGCTCTTAGACTAATCCCTCATTCAATTTCTGATTATATGATTTACAACCCTTCAGTGACTGAGGATGGTGTGCTTCTTCCATGTGGACTTAGTTGGCATCTCACTTGGATGGCTGCTTGTTTGGAGACAGAACTTTAAGACTCCAGACCCTACTTTATCTGATAGCTGGGCACCATCTAATTTCTTCAGCACATTTTGCTATAGCACCCCTATCTTCTGTGTTCCCTTCTTTAGGGCAAGTATCAAGCAGGGCCATGATGTAAGAACAAATTGTTCTTAAATTGGAGTTAGGATTTAGTGTGAATCCAAAGCCCATTGCTGAATATGTGAGATTTCTTTCTTTCTTCCTCTTTTTTTCTTTTATTTGCCTTTGGCTCCATTCAAACCTCCTTGTTAATTTAAGGTAGAGAGTCTTATCGATCATCCCCCTGGGGCATCACAATCTTATCTGTGATTAGCCCCTGGTACTAATTTTTTAAAGTCCTGTTGAGAGAAGGATATTGATTGGGTCAGTAAAAGAAATTGAGAGAGAGGGAGAGATAATGACAGAAGCTTGTCTTGTCAAATAAGGTCTCCATACAACGTCCTTGCAGTTGACAGGATTAATTACCCATTCTCAGGGCAAGTGTTACTTCTGCCCTAGCAATATCTCTCTTTAGCTTTAAACTATTTGTACGGATTATTCAGCAGGGGGCATCTAGAATAGTTATTTAAGCAGTAACTAATTCATGTTTCATTTTTAAAAGAAATGATAGGGTACTTTGACTAGCATCTTTTTAAAGAATTTCTTAACAAATTTTAGGTCTACATCAAGTAAATACCAGCCAAAAATACCTTGAGTGAAAAATAATAATAATCAGTAACAACCTTAGAATCCTGTTAATGTTACAGGAATATAAAATGAGCTGCATTTGAATGGAATTGTGTTCTACTATATAAACTTCAACCTTCAATCTTCTACTCATTAAGCTATCAAAAAATAATGAAGCAGTAACAATCTGATACTTTTATTTCTTGAGGTGTGAGAAGCATGAACAGTACTGACATTCAGTGGTCAGCCATCCTGAGCTGGGGGTATGCCGATAACATTCTAAGATTGAAGAGTAAACAAAGTGAGCCTCCAATAAACTTTATACAGAGTTCACAACAGTACCAGGTGAGCTTTTGTATTTTTATAATCATTAAATATAATGCTTACAAAGGGAGTCAAACTCGTAGTATCTCGTTGTTAATATCTTGCATGAAGTCTAATCCAACAAACGGGTGGTGTGGGCTGTGTGCTTCATTTATGGTGCTGGCCCGACTCCTCGCTGCCGCTGCGGTGAGTAGGTCACAGGCTGTTTTCTCTCTTGTCTCACCGAGAGGGCTTCACATGACCTCTTCATGTCAGCTAACGCCCGACACTTCAGCAACCTCGGCTTCCTTTCTTCTCACTGTCTATTTACCGCAGGTTCGCTGGGTCATTTCTGTAACTACCTTGTATACCTGATTCACACTAAATGAGCCAGATCAAGCATAATGATATAGTTGAAGGAATATTAAGCTTAAAGCCTTCTGATTTGAATTATGTCTTTTATCTTGATATTTACTAATTATGTTATCTTGGACATGTAACTGGATATTGCAAACTTGAGTTTCTTTATCTTTAAAAGGGAAGTAATAGTATCACACTACTCATAAGAATATTGTAAATTTTTTCCAATTTTTGTGAATATCCTTTGTAAAATATGAAATATAGTACTGCTAAGCTTTCACAGGCTCTCGATTGTATGCAAAGAACCCTCCTGGCACAGTGGTTGAACTCTGCAGCTCACTGAGAGGTCGGCTACTCTGCAGGAGGAAGCTGTAAAGCGCTGCAGCCTTGGAAACTCTATGGACAGCACTACTCTATCTTATAGGGTTGCTCAGAGTCAGAGTCAACTCAAGAACAGAAAACAGATTGTATGCAACATGTGTTTTTTCTCTGACTTCTATTGAAAGCCGTTTTTAATCCTTTTTTCCCCTCTACTTCTACTACATGCAGTCAATACCTGTGTCCTAAAATGGACTCCTGTTCCTGCGCACTTTAGGGAGAGAGTAAACTACTATGGAGAAACTTTTGGCAGTGAAAGAAAGAACAGTGACTTCTTTTCTTAACCCTCAAAATACCGGAATCATAACCAATCGTTATCTGGCTCCACAGGACACTTTTAATTTTTTTCATTTTAAAATCATTTTACCAGTGACTTATAGGAATAACAATAAAAGGATGGTGGAAAACAGCCTCGTGTGGTATACACATATCATAGATGATAAAAGAATACTTTCATAGACCCTGTACTAAAATAAGATCATCCGGATTCTCGTAGCAAAATAGTGTGTGATAGGGTACTTGGTGTCAAATGACTAACTGGATGAGGATGCTATATTTCATTTTCATCCATAGAAATAGATTCTCCCCTTAATTCTTGGGTGTGAGAAAATTCATCTAGAACGTCATCATATGGAGACAGTTTGAGATTTCACTTATATAATCACTTTCATCATCATGATTAGAGTCTATAGTCCTATGTTGTCTTTACATGCATCTTCTGGTGTGTTTCATAATTGTGAGACTGTTCATTTTTCTTTCGTGATATTTTTAAGAATTAAAGATTTTGAAATATCAGCTGAGTTTTCAATGAAAACTAAAAGCAGAATAGTGTCTTTAGTCTTCTTTTATATATTCTTGAAAAATAAGGCCATACATTGGACAATGAGATAAGAAAATAGAAAGATGACAGTTTGCCTAATATATTATATCCTTCTGGGAGACTCTTATCATTTATTCCATTTTCTTTTGTTCTTTGGAAAACCTATAAGGAAAAATAAAAGTTGTAAAATATCAATCCTTATAAATAGAACAGAGGCCTAGTGATGATATCAGGTAAGCATTGGACTGCTAAACACATCAGCAGCAGTTCAAACCCACTAGCCACTCTATAGATGTAGGTAAGGCGATCTGTTCCCATAAGGACTTTTACAGCCGCAGAAACCCTACGTGAAGTCCCTGTTAGTCAGAATCTATTCAATGGCAGGGCATAGGTATAAACAGAACCTAACAAAGAAAATCAGAACTAAAATTTGATCCAAAATTAAATCTTGATGGTATATTGAGAGTTTCAAGGAACCAGGATACATGAGAGTCATTCTCTCATCGAACACATTTGTAGATGAGGTAAAAATATCAGCAAAAGATGCTAGGACACTTTGAAACTATAAGAGAGAGGACAAGGATTTTTAGGAATTGGGAGGATGAGGCAGAGCTGCCCTTAATCAGAGGAAACACTTCCTCTTTTTAATCAGGAGGAGACACAAAGACATGTTGAAATGCAAACAAGAGAAGAAAGAGCCCATGGACAATGGCCGGTCATCTGCCTGGTTAAGTGAGGTGACTGTGGGAACAGCTGCTGTGAGCAGTAGCAGTGGCCCTGTGTGTCAGCTAGTGCCCAAAAGAAGACCTGTCAAGAAGTGTGGGTAACTAACATGGCCTGCACAGCCCACAGTTTTCCATGCCCAGGGTTCCAACGGGGCTTCGCAGCAAAGGAAGAATCTCAAGGGGTTTTTCCCTTCACGTTGGTCTTTCCTTCTGCTCCTACATAACAGTCTTAAACACTTTTAAAAGCAAAAGCTCTATCGACCCGCTCTCCTCACCAGGAAAGAGAAAAATAAATAAAAATTTAAAGACAGATAAATGTTTAACAATATATCGACTCAAGAATTTGTTAAATTTCTGAGGAGCAAATTGGTCACCTGTTTATTATATACAGAGAAATGTAAAATCATTGACTGTGTTAGAGTACATTGCAAATTTTAAAACTGTTTAGACATCTGGTGTAAAGTTATACAATACTTTGTGATTTTACTTATGTATCTGACACCATTCTGATAATTTCAAGTAAAAATATTTACCTTAGATTTCGCAATTATATATTTTTATGTAATTGTCATAAAAATGAAGTATTTCTCATACATTTAACACACAAGAATCTTCAACTTGTCCTTTTCCAAAGGTGACTAGTTGTGCCTGGGTCCCTGACAGTTGTCAGCTGTTCACTGGGAGCAGATGTGGCGTCATCACAGCCTACACAAACAGACTCACTAGCAGCACGGTAGGCCCTGTACTTTCTATGTGTGTGTGTGGGGGGGGGGGGGCCCAACACCATGTGCTTCTTCCGGCAGCTGGTTCAGGGATGTTTTATAGACAGGGCGGGGCGGGGGGGCGTGTGTGTGTGTGTGGGGGGGGGGGGGCCTTCTAATTGAAGGAAAAACTCCTTTATAAAGTATGATTCGTTAGTTATAAAATGAACTTTAAAGATAAGTATTTTATGCTTTCATCTGTTCCCCCTACGTTAGCTCTTAAAATGTAAAAAGTCACATATGTAACCCTTCAGTTTGGTTTATTAGGATCCTGATAAACTCTGAGAGTAATTATAAGGGTCTTATTTTTTTGTTTCAGAAATAGTGTTTTGAATGGCGATCTGGTTTATATTTTGACTCTTGAATGCTTAGGAATATGCCACAAGAGTAGCTAATTTGAAAACTTATAAACCCTAATGTTCTGTGTTTTACGCTCTTTTAGCATGTTAAATCTCCCTGGTCATGACTTTCAGAACTTAAAGAAGGTTTTGCTTTGTTTCTAAGACAATGAGTGAACTTCGTGGACTTTAGAATTAAATCATAAAGTAATATAGTAGAGATAAGATATTAATTAATGCTTCTTTTTATTGTCTTTTATTTTTTGAATCAACTACTTCAATAGCCTATGGTGCAGTTGAAGATAAATGACATACTTAGAATGATAACTGAGTAATCATCATTCTAATCTTTTATATTTGTTATTTTTTTCTCTAATATTATTTTCTCTATTATATTGATGAAATATATTTTGTTGCGTAAAATCTATGTTCCTAGTATAGAATAACTCCCAGGCTCTTTTCTGTTTTTTCTTTTCCCTTTTTTTTTTAATCCAGGATTATTCCTTTTTAAACCTTTGCCACAGGTTTAAAAGCCATGATACCTGGGGTACAAATGAGATCATAGTCTTGTTTCTGTCTCCAGCTGAGTAACAAGAGGCAAGTTAGTGCAGAAGACCGCAGACCATGAAGTGTGCGCTCTGAGGAGGACTCACAGGGAAGCCAGGAGAGCACAGAGAAGGGCATACTGCATATCAGAAGCCCTAGGATGTCACACTCAAGCTGGCTCTTTAAGGACCAGTTGATGAATTTACTAGAGAGAGAAAGAACGTTTCAGACAGAGGGAACAAGAGTTTTAAGAAGTTTAATAAACCTATAAAAAGGCATGGAATCAAAAGGATATTGTGGATAATTTTATATGATGAGTATAGCATATGAGGGAGAAATGGTAAAAACAAAGCATGGAAAGTAAACAGAATACCATTTATAGAGGTTTAAATACAGGCATGTACATATGTAAATATATTTACATATAACAATAGGGAACTAGGTCTATGTATATATATTTATATGTTAATTATTAAGGTAGCAGATGGACATTGGCCTCTACTCAAGTACTCCCTCAACATAAGAACACTTTGTTCTAATCACCCAGCATTCTATGATGTTCACTTTCCCAATACAATCACTGAAGACAAAATGGGTGCATAAGCAAATGTGGTAAAGAAAGCTAATGGTGCCCAGCTATCAAAAGTGATAGCGTCTGGAGTCTTAAAGGCTTGAAGATAGACAAGCAGTCATCTAACTGAGAAGCAACAAAACCCACATGGAAGAAGCACATCAGCCTATGTGATCATGAAGTGTCTATGGGATCAGGTATCAGGCAGGCATCAAAGACCCAGAACAAAAAATCATATCAATGTGAATGAGGGGGAGGGCGGAGTAGAGATCCAAAGCCCATCTGTAGACAAGTGGACATCCCCTCACAGAAGGGTAACAAGTAATTGCTGAGCCAGTCAGGGTGCAGTATGAAACATACAACTTTCCTCTAGTTCTTTAATACTCCCCCCCCCCATTATCATGAACCCAATTCTACCTTACAAATTTGTCTAGACCAGAGGATGTACACTGGTACAGATAAGAGCTCACAACACAGGGAATCCAGAACAGGTAAACCCCTCAGGACCAATATGAGAGCAGTGATACCAGGAGGGTAAGTGTAAGGTGGGGGAACAAAGTGAGAACCGATCCCAGTGATCTACATATAACCCCTTCCTAGGGGGATGGACAACAGAAAAGTGGGTATATAAATTATCAAGGGTTCATGGGGGAGAGATGGTGGGGAGTGGAGAAAGTGAGCTGATACCAAGGGCTCAAGTAGAAAGAAAATGTTTTGAAAATAATGATGGCAAGATATGTATAAATGTGCTTGACACATGAATGGATAAATTGTGATAAGAACTGTAAGAGCCCCAATAAAATGATTTTTTTAAGTAGAATACTGTAAGGTTTTTACATGCCATAATGAAACGAGAAGGGAAAAAAACCCCCCACTGCCATCGATTCGAGTCTGTCCCATCGTTCTGAGACTGTGTCTTTACGGGAGCAGACAGCCTCATCTTTCTTCCCTGGAGCACTGATCTTGCGGTTAGCAACCCAGTGCCTCGTCCACAGTATCACTAGACCTCCTTACAATAAAATAAACACCAAGAAATCTAGTCAGAGGAGTGGAATAACTGTTAGAAGTCAGCTTTTTTCATTCTCAAAAACCTAAACTGAGTGTTACTTTTTTATCAGCTTTACTATGCATCACTGCCATTACATTTCTCCTTCTGAGCTCCCCTTCCATTTCATTTAAGGAGCCCTGTTGATCGAAGGGTTACATATTGGACAGAGCTAACTGCAGTTTTAAACCACCAGCCAATCCTCGGGAGAAAGATGAGGCTTTCTGCTCCCGTAAACAGTTGCTGTCTTCGAACCCCACAGGAGATGGTCTATCCTGTCCTCTCACTATGAATAGACTTCATGGCAGTGAGTTTGGTTTGGTTGGTTAGATCCATTTTATTTACCCCACAAATGGATTCTAATCACTGCTGGTAGCTGATTAGGTAATGCAGTTCTCTGCTTGTATGCTCAGATCACTTTGCACCATGACAAAGATACCTTTTAACAAACTGGCTTCATCAGGTGCTTTTTATTTCATCTTGCTTTTCCTAATGTTTTGAACAGCTTTGTTCTTAATTTTCCTAACTTCAGATCTCCCTACAAGTTTTAATTGTGTAATAAGACAGTAAACAATATCTGTATTTTTTTTTAAAGAAGATTGGGCTGTCTTTAAAGGAGCAACTGCACACAGAATAGTTTTGAACATAGCAGATCAAGGTTGTAGCTTTTATGACTTGAATACAAGACATGTACATGTGTATACTTGTAACGATTTGTGTTACCTACCTTTCCTCAGATTTGTGTTTGCCTGTAATAGATTTTTCACTTTATTGTGTTTTTTTCTCCTAAGTATTAAGTAATCAGGTCATGAAATTAACAGTTACTATTTAAAAATGTATTACTCACTAGCTTTCATGGTTGGTGCTTAAATTTGAATACGAGTTGTATTGATTGGATTTCCTTGAACGTGGATAGATCCTATCACTGCACTGTACTTCAAGATAGACCTTGAGGTATCCTTTTTGACAATGACTGCAATGGCATTCCTCTTGATTGGGCCATTCCTGATTAGTTAGTAAACCATATGACTTTCTGATTCAGAATGGCCACTGTCAGTCTGTTTCAGCTCTCATGAATACCTCAGGTATCAAACTCTACGCATCCAGTTTCAAGCATAGGAACAATTGCAGGATCGGGCAGTGCTTCATTCTGTTGTACCTAAAGTACCTGTAGGTCGGCACTGACGTGATGGCACTAATGACGACAACATTTAAACGGTATCAAAAAGATACTTTAGATATGTGGTCTTATTTGAAGTGTGATTTGAGGGCAGGTTATTTCAGGTTTGTAGTTGCCATTGTACTTGTCATTGCATTATTGACACTCTTTCGTAAAGGTCATCTCACTGTTTTTGGTGTCCATAAAGCAGCAGTTGTGATACTGTGCCCTTAAGACCAGCAGAAAGCCCTTCATGTTCACTGGTTTCTGTTCAGTTTTCTGAACCCACTAAGTGCCATGGTTTTAAAGTAAATCATATTCTCTTTTAGGTTGACTTTAGTACAAAGAGTAGACAAGTTCTAAAAGTACCACGTAGGATGAAACCAAAATAATTGTTACATGAAAATATTTGTGAAAGAATCTTATGAAATACCTTTCTTAGATAGTAAAGCATATCTAACTTTGAGTACTATAATTTCTTCGCCAATTTTGATGCTTTTATGTCCATTTCTTGCCTTGCTGTTCTAGTTGTCTCCCAGTACATAAAGGCATCCTTATCTCATTCCCATTTGCAAGCAAAATGCTTTCAATCCCTAATGACAATAATATTATTTGTTGGTTTTGTGGTTATGTCCTTGATTATGTTGAGGAAGTTCAATTACTGTTTTGTTAAATATTTTTATTTGGAATGGGTATTGGATTTCATCAAATACCTTTTTTTTTTTTTGGTCAGTGGTCTGTTCCACAGCCAGCTCCTGGCCTGGATTTTGCTGCTGATATTGAGCTTCTCCATCAGCTCTTCCCACAGATGTAGTCAATTTGATTTCTGTGTATTCAAGCTGGAGAAGTCCTTGTCTATAGTCTCAGTTTGTGTTGTTGGGAACAAAAGGCATTTTTTATGGCAAGTCATTGGTTGGTCTTGCAAAATTCCATCCTGTGATCCAGATTCATTTCTATCACCAAGGCTGTGTTTTCTATCACTGTTCCTTCCAACGACCAGTAATTATCAATGGATCTTGATTGCATGTTTCATCAATTTCTGACTGCAGACCGTGGTAGAATTCTTCAATTTCTTCATCGCCAGCTTTGGTGCTTGGTACATAAATTTGAATAATGGTTGTATTTATTGTATTTACTTGAATGCAAACAGATATCCTTATATCAAAGTCAGCATTGTTCTTCAAGATAGATCTTGAAATGTCCTTTTGATGATGAATGCAATCTCACTCCTCTTGCTTGTGTTATTCCCAGCATAGTAAGCCGTATGATTTTCCGATTCAAAGTGACCAGTACCAATCTATTTCAGCTCACTAGTACCTAGGATATTGATATTTCTATGTTCCATTTTAATTTTGATGACTTCCAATTTTCCTGGATTCATACTCCATACATTATAAGGTCATATTATTAATTGAGGTTTACAACTGTTTCTTGTTTTGAGTAATGCCCCATCAGCAAATGAAGACCCGAAGGCTTTCCTCCCCCAGACTTTTCTCCGTTCTTGTCATTATGATGCACTTTATTTTGAAACCTCTGCTCCTTCTCAATTATATTTTGAATTCCTTCTAACTCGCAGGACTCATCCTCTGGCACTACTTCTGAAAATGTTCTACTTCATAAGAACTTCAGTGTCTTGACAGTGGTTCAATTCTATGCACAGGGTTTTCAGAGGCAACCCTTCAAAAGCCGTTTCCTTCTTCATAACTACACTGAAACCTGTTAA
>NW_022111324.1:91396720-91398526 GCF_000313985.2 Echinops telfairi
GTTGAGAACCGCTGTGCTAGTGGCTGAGTCTGACTAGACACTCTGCAGACCGGTTTTGCACTCCCCACTGTCCTTCATGCCTTCTTCAAATTGGGTGTTTACAATTTTGGCTCTGATACTTTTCCCTTCATCATATTTGACTTTTGTTGTTGTCATGTTTGGATCACACAGCTGGTGTGCTTCTAACATGTGGACTTAGTGAATGCCCCACTTAGATGACTGCTTATTGGAAGACAAGCCTTTAAGACCTGAGGCACTATTCTTCTGATAAGCACAATCGGGTTTCTTCACCACACCTTGCTATAGCACTCATATCTACAGTGATCTCATCATGAGGGTGAGCACAGAGCAGGGCCACATCATACGAACTAATTGTTCTTAGATTGGGGATAGAAATCAGTGTGAGCCCCCAATCCATTCATATATTTATGGTTTTTATATGTCGTAGTTCACTTTAGAGACATCATTATCATTTTATGATAGAGGTCATTATCAACATACCCCTGAGGCATAAGGTAATACAATTGATAGTCATTAATTTAGCCAATGAAACCGAATTTAAAACATTAAATTGAAAAAAGAAAACTACAAGTATAGGCCGACCTCAGACTACAACACCTGAATTGCTGACTTACACAGATTAAACTCTTAAGTGACTGAACACTATTTACACAAACCTTGGGGGTTGGTGATAAGGCAATAACACATCCACAAAGTCAGACCATGCCTACACAGTGAGTACATATCATAGGAAGGCAAAGAGGGCATCAACAGAGTAAATATGTGGTAGTCCCAAGCCACCATTGATGCGGCACCCTCAAAGCAAAGGACCCAAACCAGACTTGTTTCTTTACCTTTGGTATAGCGATCATTTGCTTCTTCTCACCTAGGCTCTCCTCAATTAGGCCTTAAGTCCATAGGAGTATGTCCGTCTGGTGAGTTTGCTATTGGTGAATTTGAAGTAAAACCCAGTTCATTGTGGGGTTTCTTCCAGTGTGCAACGAATTCTGCTCCTGTGCCTTGTGAAGGATATTGTGAATAGAGCCAATCATTATTATAAGTATCCCTACTTTTCATATTCTTTATAAGAGTAGTATTGAAGTGCTTAATAACAGCTAACCTAACAAAGTGAAAAAAAGAGTCAAACTCTGTGTGAACATCTAGCGTCTGTGAATCAATGTCTACCCCAAAATATCAGTTCCAAACCTTTGATTTAGTAAACAAATCCTAATATATGAGAGTAAATAAAAAAGTAGGCTACTAGGGTTCCAATTCAAGATTGTATGTTTTTTGCGGGTTTTGTTTTGTTTTTTAATGTTTAAACATGTGTCCGTGATCAGTAGATGGCTGTGGACAAATTCTTTCAGTAATACATTTATCTTAACCTCATAGTATGCCTTCAAAAAAATTATTCAATCACAATGGTACCTTCCAAGGGATCTCAGCCAGTTAAAGTCAAGACACAGAGGTCAGTTCAGAAGGTTATAATAAATGTATTTGGAGACCAAAAGTATTAGATTTCTTTTTAAAAGGGACAGAATAATTAGAAGGGCTTATTAATAAGTTTTAAGAAAGTTGAAAGCTGCATTGGTGAGTAAAAGTCCAGAAAATTGCACCAAGGAACTTTTTAAATTAATAGTTTTACTGACATATAATGCACAGATCATACATTTCAATAGTTCAGTCATATAAAAAAGATTGTACAGTGATCATCACAATCAGTTCCAGAATTTTTCTGCCGTCTTGTACTTATTTCCCTCTAATCCAGTTACTATGTCTAAAGAATTGCCCCTCCTGGATTTCCTG
>NW_022111324.1:91399994-91401663 GCF_000313985.2 Echinops telfairi
CCTGAGCCTGGGGCTCAGGACTGTGGTCTCAGTGACATCAAGCCCCGCTGGCATCACATACTTCTGTGTGTCCTACTTTGATGAGTAGCATCTGGGGGGCTTCAAAGTTCATGAAAGGCAATCTAAAGTATAACTAGCTGTCCCAACCTGTCCAGAGGAAAGAAGAAGGTTAAAATCAAAAGACACATAGAAGCAATTAGTCCTGTAGGCTAATGGACAATGCAAAAATCAATCTCTAGAAGTGGCTGGTGTCTACCACTACCAGCTATTCTGAAAGGGATTACATTAGAATGTCCTCTAGAGAATGAGAGGAAACTGTGGAACAAAACTCAAAATCATATAAGAGACCAAACTTACTTGTTGGACAAAGAATTCCTAAGACTATGACCCTTAGTTACCTTTTAGATCTGTAACGAAACTCACCTCCATAGCTGAATTTTCAGCCAAATAATAGAAAGGCCTATCAGGGAAACAATAATAAGAATATGGTATGCACATCTTAGAATAATTAACCATTTAAGATCAAAAGGGTAGCATTTACCCAAGAAACAAGTTCGGAATCAGAAAAAGAGGAATGGAAATGTGAAAACAAGAAGGAGGTGGGATAAGGGATGGCACATTGAGGGAATTGCAGTGGACGAGTTGAAAAGAAATAAATGTGCTCTGTAAACCTTCACCCAGTCAACACAAAGTTTGTTTTTTTAAGTATGAATTTTCACTGACCAAATAAGATTCTAGAAGTTTAGTCTAAAGAAATAATTCAGATGAAGCACAAAATTTTGATATATAAGAAATTTAGTGATGACATTATGTATAATTTTGAAAACAATTTTAAATGACTATTAATGAAAGAAGTATAAGTAAATTATGGACTTCTAACTGCATACAATTTCATACCACCATTAAAAATAAGTTTGAACGCAATATAGAAAATTAAAAATGCTTATGAATATATCATTTATAGTCATGATGTAATTATATATACAAAATTTAATAATGTATAATATACATATGTTATGTAATATATAATATACAAAATTTTAAATTATGTGTATGACAAAATTACTGTTATAAAATATCTATATTTGAACAAAGACTGAACAACAATAGTTAAAAATTAAAAACATCAGTTGCTAAGATTCTTGGTAATTAAAACATTTTTAATGTCTCATCATTTTTACTCTAAAAGTGTTAAATTAAATTAGATTGTGACACAGTGTTTTTAAAATTTATTTATTTTAAAACCATTTTATTGAGATATAATCCACATATCATACAATTGAATAGTTCAGTCATATAAAAAGGGTTGAATAATCTTTACCACAATCAATTTTAGAACATTTTCTTCTTCTACTCACTGTTAGCTCAGTTTTCAACCCAGCCTCCCTTACCATACCCCCAAGAAACCATTAATCCAGTTACTGTCTATAGATTCACCCATCCTGAATTTCAAATGCTGAAAAACATAAAAAATAAATAAATAAAAATGCTAACAACAATAACAAAATAGGAAAAAAACTCAATTGAAAAGAAAGCAGAAAATATTAAAAACTAGAACTTTAAAATGACTCAAAAAGGAGACCAAATGATAAGGTGTTAAATTCTAGCCTAACTACATCTGCCATAATCCACTTTTGAATACACTCTGCATGATGGCAAGGCTATTCAC
>NW_022111324.1:91402561-91403799 GCF_000313985.2 Echinops telfairi
ATATTTTATTAATACCAAGCATAAAATAAAAACTTTTATAGTTTTATTAAAATCAATCAATTAGGAAAACATATGCCTTATGAATACTGGGCAAAGAATTTAACAAATAAGAGAATATAATTTTACTGAATGTACTTTGTTTTTCAGACTTTGCTATGTACAAAGTTTGGCTGGACACAAAAGCCCTGTCACAGCCGTGACTGCCAGTGAAACAACAGGTGATATTGCTACTGTGTGTGATTCAGGTGAGTGGCACTCAACATCAAAGCAAGGAATATAGTTTTAGCAATCCACCAACCAATTCTCTTATAGGTTGAGTATTGTATATCTGTGCTCTAAGGTTCCTGCAAGATTCAGTACATGGGAAGAGCATGCCTACAGATTAAAATGCAATATGACCCTACATTGAGTTCATCAATTTAGCCATCAACTTAAGTAAAAGTTAGTATTGTCACATATAACTCTTTTCATGGTATATGTAAAATTGCATTTTAGCACGTGAGTTAAGCAAATGGTTGTGATATAATTATCTTAATTTTCTTGGTTTTGTAATTTTTATTTTTTCATTCTGCTTTTCATACATTAACTTTGTTAGCTTCTTTCTAACTGAAAAGCAATAGTAGATGACGAACTTTGAATATGTTTCTTCTAATTCATCAGAGAAGATGATAAAATAATAAATGAAGGTATAATTAGTATTGCCCTAAAAATTAAATAATGAAACATATCTCCTAGAAAAAGCCTTTATTTTCTTTTTCATATATTATACATTAAAAATCTGATGCATGCAACAAGAAAGAATAAATAGAAATTTGATGAATTTTCCAGTTGCCTTTCTATTCTTATAAAAGGTTTTTAAAAGTTGAAAGACTCCTTTGAAGAATTGCTAGCTTCTAACTATCCACTCAGTATAAAATGTTCTTGACTTATCTAATAGTGGATAATCCTCTATCTTTTGCTTATATTTTTGATATCTCTTGTTTGGGGATGATATTTTGTTTTTACAAAGCAGTCATTTATTCTTGTATTCAAGAAAAGTAATCAGTCCTGATTAAAAATTTCAGATGTGGAAGTGTTTGCCAGTCTTATGCTCCCCAATCACAAAGTCCTAAGAACATTTCTATGTCCCAAAGACCACACAAGGGAAAAGATCTTACACAGTTAACTTTGATAATAGAAATGTTCCCTCATGGCAAAGTGTTTAAAGCACTTGGCTGCTAAGGGGTCTGTGGTTTCAA
>NW_022111324.1:91405304-91406984 GCF_000313985.2 Echinops telfairi
TATTAATTTACAAACCATACTTCAAAAAATCCAGGAGCTTATGTAGATATTTGTACTTCACAGGATTAAGCCATGTAATAGCTCTGGGTTATAATATATATGTCTCTGCTTCACTTTAGAGACATCATAATCATTGCATGTTAGAGAACACTCTCAATCATCTCACTGGGGCATAAGGTAATTCAGTTGATAGGGACATTAATCTAGCCAATGGTATAGACTTTAAAACACTGTTGTAGAAAGGAAACTACACAAGTAGAATCTAGCTATAAACCGCAATACATGTATTGTTGACTTGTACAGATTAAACCATTGAGTGACTAGACACTATTTCCATAAACAATCGGGCTGATGATAAGGCAAAACTTTCAATAACATTAATTCACAAAGGCAGAAGACCCATGCCTTCTGTATGAATAGAACCCAAGTGGAGACTATGCCCAGTACTGTGTTCCTAATTCAATACTTTTGACTTAGCTGTTAGCCAGCCCTTGAGAGCCCAGGCCATGTGCTACAGACTACTGTGACTTTAGACTCTGTTCTTTTGAGATGCAAAACATCCAACTTAGACCACACCAGAAAGACTTGATGTGGGAACCCCACTAAGTGAACTGGGGGGCTCCTCATAATCACCTGTAGTCCTTGGTCTCAAGGCTAAAAGTTCCTAGTGGTTTCAAAACCAAATAACTGCTATCCCAAGGTTAATAGAACTGGTGATCTTTGGGCTTTGGTGCAGATCACTTGCCTTGAGGGTACTCAATGAATGGTGGCCATATATTTATTATTTTCATGCCCTCCTGTCTTTGTTATGATATGTAATTCTCTTATTCTTATATGCCAAAAAAGCAAGAAAATTATCAAATTACCGAAAATCTTGACCCTTTTAGACATGTCATTCAAGTAATCATAAATAAACATTTAAATACCAGAGGACTTCAAGAAGTTCATGGAAATATGGAACTGAATAAAATGGGAAATTTTCATGAACTTTTGAAGCCCCTTTACACACATACACACATACATACACACAAGGGCTTCAAAAAGTTCTTGAAAATTTTTCATTTATTTCCTTTTTTCCATTAATTTTTTACCCCCGTGTGTGTGTATGTGTATCTGCGTGTACATGTTTATATTTGAATTTTGATTTTAAGATACTTGATTACCCCAATATAGAATATTTTAGAAGATAATTACGTACAAGGGAAAGTAAAAAATATTTGTAAATAATCATAAAATGTCTTATTAATAAGAGTTGTATAAGCCCCCAATAAAATGAGTTAAAAAGGAAAAAAATGCCTTATTAAACAAAAAATATCAACATACAAAGCCGTTGTTTTTCACCATATCCTCCTCCTCCTCGGTATATTCACTTAGGAATGAATTCTGCACTTGGATTTACACCACATCAAAATAGCAGTTTGGGCATCCTCCAGGAACTCGAGTCATCTTTCTTTTACTATAGAGTTTGGGAACAAACCAAGGTTGTAGGGTGGATGGGATAAGGTTTCCCAGTGAAATTCTGATGGGATACCTCTTGCTACCCTGGAAGAAAGAACAGATGCATTTCATATTGGTAAAAATTTATCAGTGCAACTTTTGCGGCCTTTTTCCTCACCAATGCAGTTTTCTGCTTTCTTTAAAGTTCTTCCTAATAAACCTCCATAATTGTCCCGTGTCCTT
>NW_022111324.1:91407267-91416921 GCF_000313985.2 Echinops telfairi
ACTAGAGCCCCAGTAATACTTTTTCCTTATCCTTGTGGGTGGGTGTGTGTATTTTAAAAGATAAACACATACATATTTGTAGTTTTTTGAGGAAATACATATGAGAGGGGCTTCAAAATGCTCTCGGATAAAAGCTAATGGAATTTTTCCACACATTTTTTGAAGCGTGTGTGTGTGTGTGTGTGTGTGTGTGTGTGTGTGTAATCTTTTCAGTTCTATACTGTGGCTGAAGTTACATTAAGATGCTCATTTCTTCTGCTATAAATTTCCCTAGGGCTTACTAAGGGGTGTGTTTTTTATGGTAAAAATATATGAAATTTATTAAACTGTTAAATGTTGTACTAGGTAGCTTATGTTTTGTTGTTGTTGTATCTTTAGCTACTCTACCACGGGATAAAATATAAAGGGAACTTCAAAAAGTTTCAGTATCTCCTAATTGCATTTTTCTATGAGCTTTTGGAAGCCTTTTGTATATATTTGAGCTAGAATAAGACACCACACCCTGGTCCTATGTTGCCAGTGGCATGTGAAAGTAATAGTCCAAATTCTAAAATTCAGGAAAAAAGAGGCACTCCCATTAATTTTCTTTTCCATGAAGATGTACAAAGAGAGCAGAGATGTTTTATTTTTATTTTAGAAATTCCATAGTTTCTGATTTTTTAGTTGATGTGTTCAAATCTACCCGAAAGCTAAGTAATATTTGGTGAGAGTCTAGATTTTTGGTGTTTATAGTCATAGGAAGATTAGTATTTATTTATTTATATCTCAAGTTTCTGGTGAAGATAATTCTTTGACTATTAATTTACAAACCATACTTCAAAAAATCCAGGAGCTTATGTAGATATTTGTACTTCACAGGATTAAGCCATGTAATAGCTCTGGGTTATAATCACCAATCCCTATATTAAAGCTTTCATGGATATGTTTTCAATGACTTACAAGCTTTCTAACCTTACTAGTACTACTTATCTGTTAGCTTACCTGTTTGTATTTTTAATCTTTTATCAAGTATTGAATTTAGAAGAGTGAAATGAAACCATATGAAAGATGTGTTTACCATTTACAATTGTACTTCTTTTAATTATTGAATCTCCTGTGTCCCGGTACTTTGTTAGATAATAATCTCCTTATCAGTACAATGAGAAATATTAGAATACTGGACATTTGGGTCTGTGATATTTGGTAGTCTAGAGAAGCACTTCGAAAGTTTGTTTCTTTGCTATAAAATATTAAATACTGTCATCACCTTAATATAGGAGAAGAATAGATTCTCCTCTTTTGTGATTGCTCTTTTGGAAAGATAAAATTAGGGATGATAAGACTGTGCCATCCAAACTTTGTCATGTATCTCAACTTATTTCTTTAGCATGATATTATTCCCTGAAAGAAGTTAAATGCATCATCACAAGGCCTCCAACCACTAGCTCCAGATTACAGACACAGCCTTAAATATAGTCATTTAAACTGCATCACTAAAATAAGTGAGCCTGCAGGGATTCCCCTCTGGGACCCAGTGTAAGTGGTCTCTGAGATGCCCACTTGTGGTGACTGTGGGATGATTTTTGTGTTTTAGCTGGAGGAGGCAGTGACCTCAGACTGTGGACAGTGAATGGAGACCTTGTTGGACATGTCCACTGCAGGGAAATCATTTGTTCCATTGCTTTCTCCAACCAACCTGAAGGAATATCTATCAATGTTATTGCTGGGGGGTTGGAAAATGGAATTGTACGGTAAGAGATGTTTTGATTCTCTTTATTTGCTTTCTTCTATATAAAGTACTTTCAGAAATTGGCATATTATGATTTAATTCTTAGACATTTAAATCACCGTTGGATATAGGTTTTTCAACTATTTCTTGTTTACTTTCTGAAAAATAGCTATTTCTAAAAATAGCTTAATTGCTGTTATAAATTTTTATCTTTTTACTATGTGTAGTAGAATAATAATACAAAGTATATAAAGTTGCCTGCTCCCACACCGTTTAATTGTTTACTGTTTCCTTCCAGATGATATGTAACAAATAATTAAATACGCTAGAGTTTTTTAGGAAGGGTAATCTTAGTTTGCGTAATGAGATGATGATTTTTCCCCCTCTAGGTTATGGAGTAGCTGGGACTTAAAACCCGTGCGTGAAATTACATTTCCTAAGTCACATAAGCCTATTGTAAGGTAAAATATTTTCACCCTTTATTCTTCATAATTCATTTTATGACTGTGATTGTTAGATATTAAAGTACAGAGACTTAAATAAATATATGATCACAATAATCATCATAAAAGGCCAACCATTTATTAAACTCCAGGTTGCCCATGACACAGTACCAAGAGAAAGACACAGCCCTTGTCTCCTTGAAACTTAAAACCAGAGCAGGAACTTACTGTCTATTGAAAGACTGCTGTAACATCTAGGTCAGACCTCTTAGAGAATTCCTGAAAAAGTCTGCGATCAATCAGAACCCTGGTGGTGCAATACTAAGTGTTCAGCTGCTAACCTCAAGGTTGGTGGTTTGAACCCACCAGGGGTCCATGGGAGTAAAGACCCAGTGATATTCTGCCTTAAAGATTCCAAACCAAAACCAACCAAACTGGCTGCCACTGAGTGGATTTTGACTCATTTTTGAGTGTACGGTTTCCAAATATAAATATTTACCCAAGTAGATAAGCTTTTTCCCTAAGAGGAGCTGGTGGGTTTGGACCACCAACCTGGTGGTTAGCCATCCAAAGCTTACCTAACAGTGCCACCAGGGCTCCATCCCATAAAGATTACAGCCTAGAAATCCCTATCAGGCAGTTCTACTCTATCATTTACAGTCACTCTGAGGCAGAATCAACTCAACCAGTATACAACTCTTGGCTTGGTGAACAAATAGTTTGACTTTAAAAATTCAATTGACAGTGATTCCAACTGTACTTTATTAAGATAAATTTACTTTTAATATACTAACTGTAAAGGTTAATGAAATTCTTCATTAATGTAATATCTTTATGAATTTCTCTTTCAAGGAAATAAAATAATCCCATCATTCTATCTACAAGGCAAAAATTAAATACTGTTATAGTTTCAAATTTTCCTATAACTACTTATTATTTAGATAATAAAGAAAGCATGCAGTGAAGGAACATAATAATCTCTTGACTCCTGATTTTATTCTATGTAAGCTAGTTAGAATGAGCTTTCCAAATGTGTTAACAAGTAATTAAACTGCATTAGAATAATAATTTAAGCCAATGAGTTGTATACTGTCAGATAGTTCATAACTGTGCTCCAGTAAAAATATCTTAACTTCTTTACACTAACTTGTACATGTTCACCATAATGGCAATACAATGATGAGATAAAAATGTATGAACTGAATTTATTTTTCAGCCTTACATTTTCCTGTGATGGCCACCATTTGTACACAGCGAACAGTGAGGGAACCGTGATTGCCTGGTGTAGGAAGGACCAGCAGCGCTTGAAACAGCCCATGTTCTACTCCTTCCTTAGCAGCTATGCAGCTGGATGAATATGAGAGGACCTGGCTTTCTCCAAAGTATTTTAACTCCAAACTACATCTGTGGATTTAACGAGGCTTAGAAGATTGACCTGAAGAAGTGATCCTTCATTATCCTAATAAAGGCCATTCATCTGCACAACATTCTGAAGCCTACAAGAGCCCAAGCAGAAAGTCTTATTCTCATGAGTGATGGTCTGAAGGATTATGTCAGTGTGTGCTAGCAAGCTTGAAGTTTTAGGTGATATAGTAAAAGCTTATGCTTACAGTCTGTCCCACAAAAGTATTCCAAAGAAAATATTAGGATCTTTTTCTTTTGTATTATCCCCAAAAGGCCAGGAATATTTAAATTAGGATAATTGCTTGTACACAATACTCTTTAAAAATATATTCTATTTAAAGGTTTTGTGCCCTGAGAAACTTGCCCCCACCCCCACCCTGAAGAAAAGAAAAATAGATGAAGAATTCAAGAATCTATAATTGCTTTCTTTGAGAAGCAAATTGTTGAGTAGGTGCCACTGCACCCAATGTATTTTGGTATCTCCAGTACTACAACTACCGATCATTCTCAATGCTGGCAGATTTGCCACTTGCCTTGTTAGCTCAAAACATAACCAGAATTTTTGACAGCCACTGAATGCAAGTATCTTTGATTTGAAACATATCCTGTTTCTTCATAGAAATCTTTCTTCATCAGATGCATAACACTCGATGTCGCGCATATCCTTCGTTGTGTTCATTTAATCCCTGCCATTTTGCAGTACTGAATACTCAACAATTTTTTTTGTAATAGAAATCCTCCATTATGCAAAATGATATTAATAGTAAAATTTAGAAAAGGCATTTCCTCTTAAGTGTAGGAAGAGAGTTTTTAATCCCCAAAATTAAAGCAGAAAAGGAGAGAGCTTATCTTGTTTTAAACAATAAGCAGGGCAGTTCTTGTAGGAAACAGTTTTGGCTCTGTTTCTCCCAACTTCTATCACCTGAGAATTCCTAAAAATCTTGGAACAGTCTTTCTCTACCATGACACCATAGCTCTATTTTTACTTGGGGTGCTGTTTTATTGGCTTTGAAATCACTGTAACATAAACTCAGTAATATGTTATCATCAGACAAAAATATGTATTCCTACCTAAGAATAACATGCACATTTGTTATGGAGATTTAATACATATGGTGTTTACAGAACTACTTTTGTAATTTCCAGATTTTCTAAAGCATTCTGACTAAAAACTGTATAAAATATAATTCCAAATTCTCTGCTGTCCAGATAGGAGCAAGCCTGGCTTCTTCCCTGTGAGTTGCGTGCAATGGAAGAGAGCACAACAGTCAGGATTTAGAGCCTGATTTGCTCAGGTTGAGTGTTCACTCTGAGGTCCAAGTTAGTGCAGAGATAAGATTATTCTTATTCACGTTGAAGTGATTTGCTTTGTGTAAGAACAAAATTCATTGGTTCTCTAGTTTTCATTTTCTGACTGAGAGCGTCAAATTAGTCTCATATTAGAATAGAGATGCTACTCAGTCCTGTTCTGTTTAGTTTTTAAGGCCAAATTTTATCATTTATCTTAAAATATGCAAAATAGCTGTGGTTACTAAGAATGCAATAGTATATTTTTATGTAAAAAAATGGGATTATTTATTCAGCATGAAGCCTACTATGTATATGTTTGAGCTACTTCATAATGTGCATGGTGTAACATTTCTGTAAATTACCACAAGCTCTGTTATCTTTGTAAACACTGCTACTTCAATTTGGGAATAAATTTCATGAAAATAAATCTAAAGACCCATTTTTCTAACAGTATTATTGGCACTTCATCTATATGTCTTACAAGTCAGTAATTCAATCATATCAAAAAGAATTGTACAATCATCACCACAATCAATTCTAGAACATTTTCTTCTTGCTTGTACTCAATGCTAATCATGTAATTATTATTAATTGCTGCAAAAATATACACAACAAAACATTCTCCAATCCAACAACTTCCACATGTATAATTCAGTGCCATTGATTATACGGTTCATGTTGTACACCATTATTGATACCCTTTTTCAAATTATTCTGCCATCATTACATAAATCCAATGCCCCTAAGCAACAACTCTTCTTCACCTATGTTAACCATGGTCAAGTTTGATTTCCTTCTTTATTTTTAAGTAGTTTTCTTGATATAATACTCACATATCATAGACTTCCATAGTTAAATCGCTTTTTTAAAAAGTTGTATATACATCATCACAATCAGTTCTAATGTTCCCTACACCCTCCCACATTCATTGTTTGTTCCACAAGTCTCTGCCCCTCCCCCTGCTGCCCCTCCCCCAAGTCCTGATAAACCATTGGATCAGCTATGCATTCAGTCCCTCTGTGTTTCACAAGCTGGGAAAGCCAACGAAAACAATAAAAAAAAAAATGGGAAGAAGAAAGTAATTAAAAGAGTAAGAAAAAAAAAGACCAGCATCAATATTTTAAGAGTCAGAGAAGAAATTTTTAGCCTAGAGCAAATCCTGGTTGGGTCAAGAGAGAGGTCAACTGACCAGACCAAGTATTATGCCATAGTTCGATCCACTATAATCAAATGTACAATAGTCTGTTTGATATGAAAGCTATTTACTAGGCCTGTGGCTAGAGAGGGTCTGCCAGACGCTTATTCTGACTAGACACTCTGCAGATGGATTTTGGGTTACCACTGTCCTCAGCCTTCCACAATTGGGTGTTCAGAGTTTAAGCTCTAATACTTTTCCCTCCCTCATATGTGGGTTTGTTATCATCATCTTTGGGTCACACAGGGTGGTGTGCTTCTTTGATGTGGACTTAGTTGACAGCTCACTTAGATGGCTGCTTGTTTGAAAACAAGCCTTGAGACCCCAGACACGGTGTCTTAAAGGCTTGAAGGTAAACAAGCGGCCATCTAGCTCAGAAGCAACAAAGCCCACATGGAAGAAGCACACCAGCGGGTGCGATCACAAGGTGTCGAAGGGATCAGGTATCAGGCATCATCAGAACAAAAAAAATCTTACCATAGTGAATGAGGTGGGGAGTGTGGAGTGGAGACCCAAAGCCCATTTGTAGGCCACTGGAGATCCCCTTACAGAAGGGTCTCAGGGAGGAGATGAGCCAGACAGTGTGATGTAGCAAAGATGAAACATACAACTTTCCTCTAGTTCCTAAATGCTTCCTCCTCCTCCACTATCATGATCCCAATTCTACCTTGAAAGTCTGGCTAGACCAGAGGATGTACACTGGTACAGATAGGAACTGGAAACACAGGGAATCCAGGGCAGATGATCCCTTCAGGACCAGTAGTGTGAGTGGTGATTCTGGGAGGGTAGAGGGAGGGTGGATTGGAAAGGGGAAACCGATTACAGGGATCTACATGTGACCTCCTCCCTGGGGGACGGACAACAGAAAAGTGGGTGAAGGGAGACGTTGGACAGGGCAAGATATGACAAAATAATGATTTATAAATTATCAAGGGTTCATGAGGGAGCGGGGAGGGAGTGGGAAAAATTGAGGAGCTGATGCCAGGGGCTTAAGTGGAGAGCAAATGTTTTGAGAATGATGAGGGCAATGAATGTACAAATGTGCTTTACACAATTAATGTATGTATGGATTGTGATAAGAGTTGTATGAGCCCCTAATAAAACGATTTAAAAAACCCAGACACTATTCCAATTGATAATCAGGTACCATCTGCTTTCTTCACCACACTTTGCTGTATCTATTCTTACGTCAATGGCATTTTTTTTTTTTACTTAAATGGATTCTACCTTTAGCGCTACTATAAAAGTATGTTACCAAAACAGTGTATCTACAATTTCTTGTTATTTTTATGATAAAGTTTTAAATTTCAAACTTTACAATCCTTAAGTAGAGGTTAGACAAGTCCAAGATCAGACCATTCATTTTAAAGACAAAAAACTGCCTGTTCCCAGTAACCAGTCTTTATTGAGCCACTGCTATGTATCAGGTATTGTGGAAGCTACAATTAGTCTGAAGATAATGCATACTGCATATACCACCATAGTTCAGTGCTAGAAAAGTATAGAGCATTCAGAAAATATAACAGGAAAAATTCAGTTTACATCAAGGGTATATTTGAAAAACTCTCAAAGTGAAATTTTTGTCAAATGTAATGGATGAATAGAAACTCAACAGGTGAAGCTAGGGGCGGACACATTCCAAATACATTTGTGAAGCCCCTGAGATGAGAACTTCAGCAAACCAGCCCTTGAAGGCAAGGGCATCCTGTATATACTTCAAAGTCCCTGAGTGATTGAAATGGTTAACTTGCCGAACTGCTAGCTGAAAGATTAGAGGTTCCAGTCCACTCAACGGCACCTTAGAAGAAAGGCCTGGTGATCTACTTCCACAAAATCAGTCACTGAAAACTGTATGGAGCACAGTTCTACTCTTGACAATTTAATGTTGAAAGGAGGGTCACACTCAGACTTGCAGGTAAAGAGGGAATGGCTGGCTTTACAAGTCAAGAGTTAAGAGTTGGCAGCAACTAGTTTGGGGGTTGGGATTAGTTTTTGTTTTTGTACTCATCTCAGTTTTTCTGATGAGCTTGCAAAATTCTGGGTGAATTCACCAAACAATATTCTAAGAACCCAGGGTTTGTTTTTTTCTACTTTGCCTTTACAGTGCTTTAAGGTTCTCAAAGATACCCTCGTGGCATAGCTGGTTAAATGTTGGGCTACAAACCATAAGGTCTGCAGTTCAGACTCCCCATGAGATTTGAGGGAGAAAGATGAGGATGTGTGTTCCCATGAAGACACACAGTCTCAGAAACCCTACGGAACTGTGTCCTTACAGGGTCATTATAAGTCACCATCAACTTGATGGCACTGGGTGTGTGTGAGCTCTTCCGGCTAGAGTACACCTACTCTGATGGTTTATCTACCCTGGAAAATGCAGCAGCAGTATTTTATAAGACCAACCTACAAAGGCATGTGGGACACTTTGCCTGTGCGTCTGCTTGACTTTCCTTTCCACAACATTGGTGTGAATGCAATTATTTGTCGTAGGGAGGAAGACAGAAATGTCTCCTAGCCGTTAAACAGGCATACGTGGTGCTGTGTGTGTGACTCCCAATTTTGGATGACTCTGCTCATGTTTGGGGGCAATGAAACAGATGCTGCTGTTGTAATTGGGTGCTGTCCAGAGAGTTCTCACTCATAGTGACCCTATGTACGTAAGAACAAAGCATGGCCTGATCCTATGCCATCCTAACAACTCTTCTTTGTGTTTGAGCCCATTGTTGCAACCACTGTGGCAATTCATTCTGTCCAGGGCCTTCCTCTTTTTCAATGCTCCTCTACCAAGCTTGATGTTCTTTTTGAAGAACTCGTCTCTCCTAATTACAAGTCCAAAGTACATAAGACAAAGTCTCACCATCTTTGCTTCTAAGGAGCATTCTGGCTGTCTTTTTCCAAGACAGATTTGTTTGTTCTTTTGCCAGCACCATAATTCAAAGGTATCATTTTTCTTCAATCTTCCTTATTCGATGTCCAACTTTCACATGCATTTGAGACAATTGAATATACCATGGCTTGGATCAGGCACACCTTAGTCCTCAAATTGTCATCCTTGCTTTTCAGTACTCTATAATGAGGTCTGCATCATATTTACCAGATGCATTGCATCATTTGATCTCTTGACTACTGCTTTCATGGGCGTTGACTGTATATCCAAGCAAGATGAAATCCTTGGCAATGCCTATTTTTTCTCCATTTATCATTTTACCTATTGGTCCAGTTGTGCTGATTTTGGTCTTCTTTATATTGATTCTTTACATCCATACCGAAGACTGCTATCTTTGATCTTCATCAGCAAGTACTTCAAGTCCTCTTCACTTTCAGTAAGCAAGGTGTGATCTAAAAATCACAGGTTTTTGATATGCTTCTTCCAATCTTCATGCTACATTCTTTATACATCCCTGACGCACATCTTTCCTGGTTTTAAAGCACTCAGTAGTCCCTTGTTCTATTCACACAACTGCTGCTTAATCCATGCACGAGTTCCACATGAGCACAATGAAGTGTTCTGGAATTCCCATTTTTCTCAAGGCTATCCATAGTTTGTTATAGTTCACATGGTCAAATACCTTGATACAGTCAATATAACACAAGTAAACATCTTTCTTTTTGTGGGG
>NW_022111324.1:91421331-91429000 GCF_000313985.2 Echinops telfairi
GGGCCTGGCGCCCCCCGCGGGGACTGCGCTGGAGACAAAGCCCGCGCGGGAGCCGCGTCCGCAGCGTCGGTAAGTGGCAGGAGTGGGCGCCGCCGCTCGGCGCGGGGGCTCTGGGCGCGGAGGGGTGCCCCGCTCGGGGGGCACGGTCCGAGAGGAAAGAGGCGAAGTGGATCAGGATGTGTCCGTGGGGACTGCCCTGGCCCAAGGAGCTCCGAAACTCGGGCTGGAAAGTCTGGGAAACTGGAGAATAGGTGGCGGCGCCCGTGTCGTCCTGAGATCTGAGCAGGAGCACGCGGCGCTCGCGCAGGAGAGGCGCAGATGCGCACCTTCTCCGGTGCCGGTGCCCGGCGGGGCGAGCGCCGGCGCTCTGCCACCGGGACCCTTCCCACCAGACCCGAGGAGAGCCTGTCGGAGGAGAGTTTGGGTCATCCCTCTGGGAAGGGATGGAGGGTCTTCCAAGGTCTAGATTCTCCCAATCTCTCCGGCTTGACGTGGTGGGCGAACACTTTTCTCTATGTGGGTCACGGATCGTTTGCTATTGTGCTCCCGCTGCGGGGACTTAGTGGAAGGAGATGGTCATTTTATTTGGGAAATGTTTTTTTGTGTGTGTGCCTGTAGAAGTCCCCTTGTTTCCCCAGCACCCCAAGACACTCGCTTTAGCAACGATTCCGATAGGGACAGTGGACGGAAGGGCAAGGATTTGGTTTTGGGGTGGTTTTTTGTTTGTTTCATGGCGTCTGTCCCCAAGGCTGGTGCTGAAATGTACTGCGTTCTCAGCGCACGCACCCAGCAACCTCCAAGGAGCTTTGGTTTGTTAAACTGCCTCACATAATAGCACTGGGGTCAGAGATACGGTTGGGGAACAATCTTTAATTTAGATGCTAATGCGGTGTATTTGGGGCGCGGGTGTTAGGAAACCTTTGAATGTTAAAGTTTGATCAAGTGATAAAGTGGATCCAGGACACGGGGTCTCCCATCCTATCTCCCAGGTCCTGCCATTTGCTGGTTTTCCTCTCTCTCCGTCACCGCCCACAAATTTGTAGCCTCTAGCGCAAGGCAGGGCGTTTGAGCCAAGCAAAAGGCTGCTCGCTGCGCCTGTGAGGTGTGACGCTTCCAACACTAGGCCTGGATAATTCAGCAGGAGTGAGGAGACTTCAGCCCAGGGATTGGCTCCTGAATTCCTTCAGCAGCCCCTTGTCTTGATTTTTCTGTGCGTGGAAGGGAGGCACACTGACATCTGATCTGGCCCTGGTCCTGCAAGAGGCTGTGTGCGAACAACTGAGGTGCTGGATGGAAATAATCTTGGAGTACTGACAAATGAACCAGGGTGCATTTTAAAATGGTGGCGTAGGGGTTACGCATTGGGCTGCTAACCACGAAGTCATCGATTCGAAGTCACCAAGCGCTCCGAGGGAGAAAGATGACGCTTTCAACTCTTCTAAAGAGTTCCAGGAGCAGTTCTACCCTGCCTAAAGGGTCACTATGAGTTGAAATCTACTCAATCGTACCAATTTAGTTTTTTGGGGGGTTGGTTGGGGCTGGCTTAATTATCAGCTATAAGTGATGAATACGGTATGTAATAAATCGGCAGGGTTTATGTAAATACCAGTTTTATTGTGATTTTTGACAGGTGATAACAGAGGTGACACTGAATGAAAGGGCAAGGGTTTGGTGTCCTCCTCCACCCCCTTTATGACCTCTGTCCGCAAGGCTGGTGCTGAAATGTACTGCACCGCCAACGCAGGCACCCAGCACAGTTGAAGGACCTTTGGTTTGTTTATCTGTCCTGTGAAAAACCAAATAAAACTCACACCATCGAGTCAACTCTGGCTCTTAGTGACCATATAGGAAAGAGTATAGGACAACGTAGAATTGCCCTGTAGCTTTCCGAGACTAAATCTAACGCACTAGAAGGCCTCATCTTTCTTCTGAAGAGGGTGGTGGTTTCAAACAGCTGACCTTACAGTTAACAGCCCAGTAGGTGACCTTACAGTTAGTGGCCCTGTGTGTAACCGCTACCCCCAGGGAACTTGAGTATATAGCCTTAGTATGCCCTTATTAGGCTGAAATAACTATTTAGGACTCTGGCTCCCTCCCGTAAGCACTTGGAGCTGCACACAGCTCCAGCCCTGGGCCAGCAGAGAGAGAGAGAGAGAGAGAGAGAGAGAGAGAGAGAAGCGAGGGGTTGTTCCAGTAGTCCTACAATTACCTGTGCAGTTGCCTTTAACCTTCCTCATGCAAGTCAGCTGTGAAGAAACCTGAAAGAAGCTTTTGCCATATTCATTTTATTGTTTTTAGAATAGTCTCCGACACTTCTTACATCCCAGTGCATTCTTCAAAATGGTGGAGCACCATGTCCTCCCCCTGGTCTCTGGGGAAGCAAAAGTCCCATAACAGTCTCAAAATGACAGAAATGAAACACTTGAGACTAAGCATGATTGTGTACAAGGACACACAAACACGCACACACACACACACACACACACACCACTCGACCGATGCTCTCTGACAGCTAAATGGCTTAGAGAAAATTGTAGTCTACAACAGACCAATCTTTCTCACGTATTCATTGCCACCTCTCACTGTGACATTTTCCTTAGACTGTCTCTTTTTTGTTCTACTTGAAGGAGGATGTTAAGCGATGTGTATCAACAGATTACCCTTTTCCACATAGAATTTTGAAACAATTTCTTTAAAACATTACCGGATTTTTTTCTCAGAACACCCTTAGGAGCCTACACTATTATCTTATTTGATAGTTTTCCTTGTAATTTTTTAACTTCACACTAGGCTTACTCAGGTACAAATGGAGAGTTTATTATTCAGATAGAGAGATTATTTATTCAGTTAAACTAGAAACCAAATTTAAATTTCTTTAAGATTCTGCAAATAGAAATATCTCATCAACACTGGCTAGAAAGGATCTTTTAAATGAAAACCAGAAATTAAGAGTGTAAGGGGAGGGGGGAATATCAATTGTAGTGTAGAAATTATCATAGTACTATGGAAAAGGGTAGCTGATTAAAAATATTTTAATAATAAACCAAAAATATTAAATAAAAAGAAAATGTGAGTAAAATTTCAATTTGAGGAAGGCAGTGCTTCTTATAGCACTTAATCGTAGCCCCAATCCAAGAACAGTTAGTTCTTATGACGTGACCCTTCTTGATACCTGGTTTCATGAAGAGATCACTGAAGATATGGATGCAGTAGCAAAGTGTGGTGAAATCAGATGGTGCTCAGCTATCAGGAAGAATCGTGTCTGATCTTCAAGGCTTGTCTTAAAATGAGCAGCCATCTCAGTGAGAGGACAGCTAAATTCACAAGGAAGAAGCACACCAACTGTGTGATCCAAAGATTGTAAGTAGTAGAATCAAAATCCAAGACTAGGGGAGAAAATTATATCAGAGCTTATTTTCTGAGCACCCATTTGCAGAAGGTATGGACGACAGAGGAAACCCAAAATCTGTTTGCAGGATCCCCACTTGGAACAAGCCTCCAGTGAGTCCCCTCTGACAATTGACTAGGTAGGTGAATAGCTTTGTTATCAGACCTGGTGCACTGGAAAACGGAATAATGCATATGTAGTAAGGGTAAATTTTAACACCTTATCATTTTTTCTCCCTTTTGATTCATTTGAAATTTGCTCTGACTTTTATTGTCTTCTGATATCTTTTCAACTGAGGTTTTCCTGTGTTTTATTTTGTATTTGTTATTGGGACTTTTGTTCTTTATTTTGTATGTTTTTCGGAATATGAAATCCAGGATAGGTAAATCTATAGAAACTGGAACTGGCTTAAGAATGTATTGGGCAGGGAATTGGGGGTGGTTGGGGAACTGATAAGAATGAGTACAAGAAAGAAGAAAGTGTTCTAAAATTGATTGTGGTCCCAGTTGCATAATTATTTTTTTTAATCATTTTATTGGGGCTCATACAACTCTTATCACAATCCATACATTTGTGTAAATCACACTTATTCATTTGTGTAAAGCACACATACATTTGTTGCCCTCATCATTCTCAGAATTTGCCTTCCACTTGGGTTCCTGGAATCAGCTCTTCAGCATAATTCTTTTTAATATGTTTGAACTATTGGAACTGTATGTGAATTGAACCATATGTGAATTATATATCAATAAACTGTTAATTTTTTAAATAAATACAACTGAGAGGGAAAGTTGCAACCAAGGAAACAATGGGTATACCAAATGCGATCAATTCAGTAAACTAGCTTGAGCATTACAGATCACTAATACTAGACAGCTTTTGTTAGGTCAAATGGTAGCTGCTGTTCAATCAGCTCTCCTTTCTGGAACCTGCAGACAAAATGGAGGTCTTGTGCACATGGTGAGGTACAGACTTGTTGAGGGACTGTTCATTTGGAATGGGCCCTGGGAGTCCAAGGTATAGGAGGTATATGTACTAGTGGAGAAGGCATTTATCCCTAGTGTCCTAGGGTTAACGAGAATCTAAAAGCAAGTCAAAGGATTCAGGTAAGGTATTGAGACCCCAGTTCATAGGCCTTTCATTGCTGGATTCTGGACCCTGTCATGTGGAAGATCCCATCTGATCATCACATGTTACCTGAAAGTTTTCTATCATGTAAACAACAGTAGTGACCTCTGGGGTTCTGTCTGCCCAGCATTGACCTGGGGGAATGTTCAGGTGGATGATAGTGAATTTCTTAACTAACCAAGGAAACAAAAACAAAATAAAACCTACACCAGCAAATCAAATCCAACTCATGGTAACCCATGTGTTACAGAGTAGAACTGTCTTCTAAGATCTAGGGCTTTCTTTCTTTTTTCTTTTAATAACAGTTTTATTGGCACATAATTTACATAGCATACATTTCATAGTTCAATTGTTCAATCATATCAAGGAAAAAATCGTGCAATCATTACCATATCAATAATAGTACATCCCTACCCCTTCCCACCGTTAAATCACATTTAAAATGAGTTGTGCAGTCACAGTTCTAGTGCTCCCTTCCCCTCCCGGCTTCATTTTTTCATTCCTGAAATCCCCTTTCCCTCCCTTTCACCCACCCCCACCCCTGCCTCCCCTATCAATCCATTAGTTATTATCACTCGGCATCCACTCCTCCTGTGCATCACAAACTAGGAAATGCAACAGAAACAATAAAAAACAAAATCGAAATAAGGTGGTAAGGATAAAATAATAATAATATAAAAAACAAAATACAAGTAATGAGTAAGAAAGAAAAGACAATTGCTAATGATAATAGTGCAATCAACTTATACCCCAGGGTGGTGATTGGCAATCTTATACTTCTTTGTTTATAAGTATATTTGGTTTGTTTTTGTCTTTGCGGTTTTGTTTCGGGGTGTGTGTGGGGGTCCTGTTTGTTTGGTTGCTGGTTGGCTTACGGCTGCTATTGATGCAGTTGATTTTATAGGGTTGTGATTTTGTCATTTTACAACTGCCAAAGTAAACATGAGATTTGGAAACCCCATGGACAAGCAGATGGAGTCTGGGCTCCTACTTAACTCTAGCCCCATTTCAAGAACAGTTAGTTCTGATAACACGGCCATGCTCGAGACACATCATCATGAAATGATCACTGAAGATAAGGGTGCTACAGCAAAGTGAGGTGAAGAAAGCAGATGGTGCCCCTCTATGAATCAGAATGTCTGGTGTCTTAAAGGCTTATATTCAAACAAGCAACCATCTAGGGGAGGAGTCAACTAAGTCCCACATTCAAGAAGCACACCAGCTTGTGTGACCCAAAGATGATAATTACAAAATCAAATATGGCGAAGGGAAAAGTATCAGAGCTAAAATATGAATGTTGCTAATGGGTCTTCTAATCCTCCTGGTACATTCTCATTCATCTAGTCTAGCTTCTCGGATTATTTTCTGCAAGCAAATTTACTAAACATGGGGAAAGACTAAAACCACGATGCCTTTCCTGATTTTAAACCATACAGTAACTCCTTGTTCTGCGCAATGTCTATTGCTCTATGTATAGATCCTGCATGAACAGTGAAGTGTTCTGCAATTCCTATACTTTGCAATATTATATATAATTTGTTACATTTCAAACAGTCACATGTCTTTGCATAGTTGATAAAACTATGTTTCTGTTATTCAACTTTGAGCCAAGGATATATCTGACATCAGCAATGGTATTCCTCAATCCACATCTTCCTTCTGAATCCAGCTTTCATTTCTGGCAGTTCCCTGCCCATAGACTGCTGCAACAGTTTGAGGAGCATTTTCAGCAAGTTTTAATGTACAGGTACCATTAATGACATTGTTCAATAATTTTCATATTCTAGTGCGTCAGTTTTCGCTGGGATGAGCACAAATACACTTCTAGTAGATTGACCAGGATACTGTCTTCCAAATGTGTTGGCATAAATTAGTGAGTGTGCTCAGTGCTGCATCAGTTTGTTGAAACAAATTGGAATTCAGTCAATTCCTGGAGCTTTGGTTTTCACCAATGCCTTCAGTACCATCAATTCTTGGTCATATGTTATCTCCTGAAAAGGTTGAACATCAACCTGTTCTTTTTGGTACAGAGACTTTGTGTATTCCTTCCATGTTCTTTTAATACACCTTCTTTTAATCCTCAATATTTGAGAATAGAATTCCTCTTTGTTTCCAACTTTTGCATTCAAATCACCAATGATTATCAATTCATCCTGGTGAAAGTTTGATCCATTTCACACTGAAGATACTGGCAAAATTCTTCAGTTTCTTCCTCACTAGCCTTAGTTCATGCATAAATTTGAATCATCATTTGATTGACTAGATTTCTTTGTCTGAAGATAGATACTACCCTATTGTAGATAGCATTGGTCTTCAGGATTGGTCTTGAAATGTCCTGGATGATGAATGCCACAGTGCATCACTCTTGGTACAGCTGTCTTCAGAGACGCCTTGGAAGAAAGGACTGGTGATCAGCAAGTTAAAATCAGGGGTTTGGGGATTGGGGTTACAGTGGTGGTGGTAGGAGACGGGAGGTGGTGGTAATAGGGAGATGTCAAGGAGTCCATGTAGAAAAATATTGTCTGGAAACTGTGGTAGCACTTGTATAATTCTACTTGATGTGATTGAACTATGGAATGATATGATATATGTATTAAATCCCAACTAATTAAAAAAAAAGCTTATGGGAAAAGTCCATGATCTTTTCATTCCATTTTGCCAGGAACTTTTCAAAGCCCCCTTCTTTGTGGGTTTTATGATAAAATAAAAACTCTTCTGTAAAGTGCATGGTATTTCTACAGCATGTGTTCATATACTGAATTCCCTACCCAGGCCTCTCGGCTGCCCATTTCACTAGTCCTTTGAAACACCCACACATCCACTACCACCGTTTGCCTGGATGACTCATTGTCTCTGTGTTCAAGCAGTAGCAGCTCTGCCTTTTGTTTATGATTTCTTTGTCTCTTCGTGTTTACAGACATGATCTTAGGTTGTTAATACCACTGTCTTGGTTGGAAAATCTTGACATCAGGGGCTTATAAGGTATTAACTTTGAAGTGTGTCTATCTAAGGAGGAGTTTAGATTTCGTGTTTCTTAGCAAACCTGCTAGCCAATCACTCACCTAGGAGGGCTGGGCTGTGCCCTGCACAAAGTAACCATAGTAGCACATCTAAAAGAGCCCAACAGATTGACCCGGGCTCTTGGGCCCTTAG
>NW_022111324.1:91430048-91440241 GCF_000313985.2 Echinops telfairi
TGGTGTGCTTCTTCCATGTGGGCTTTGTTGCTTCTGAGCTTGATGGCCGCTTGATTACCTTCAAGCCTTTAAGACCCCAGATGCTATACTTTTTGACAGCTGGGCACCATCAGCTTGAATGAATGACTCTTTAAGAGAACTATCTCCGGGCAAACTCTTCCTTTTAGTAGTCTGTCACACATATAGATGAACCAATCCTGCTCTCTGGATATAGGCAATAGACATCTAGGCAAATTGGCAACTGAGGATGATCAGAGGAAGCATGTATTCTTCAGGAAGCTCTCAAACATCTTCAGATCCTGGGCAGGCTGGTACTGGGGCCCCTTGTGTCCTGAGCCCTTGACAGGAATGTGATCTTCTTTTATTCTTTAAAGAAGTTGGCCACCTGGTCGTCCCAATACCAAGACTGGTAGGGGCTCATCATTGGCTGTTTTAGGGCCTCCACAAACCTCTCCCCACCCAGGAAGTTGCAAGCCATGTCAGTGTCCCTGATGTGGACAAGGGCCCGAAGGCCATGCTGCAGCAGCTCCTGGTAGAAAGGAGCCACATCCAAGTACTGTCTCTGGTACTGGGACCTAACCCGGGGGCTATACAGTTCCCAGACAGGGAGGGAGTCAGGGATGTGGAGGTCCTGCCTCACACCATTCTGGTTCAGCCACATGTACATGGTAGTAGCATTGATGTTCTCAGGCACACCAGGGATGGGACCACCTACAATATCCCTGTTTTGTTAGTCCATGCCCCAACACCAAACCCAGCACATATATTTTAGTGGAGGGATCAGAACAGGAAAAATAAGTAAGCATATCAAAATAATTTAAGTAAGTAAATAAATATAAAAAGCACCTTATAATATAATGATTACTTAGAGAAAATAAAACAGGGAGAGCAAATAGGATGTGCAAGACAGGAATTTAAAAATCTTAAGTAGGTTGGTCATGGAATGGTTTTCTTTATCAATCTTAGAAGAACATTATTTTCCAAACAAACTTGTTTGGAAGGTGTGGCACCAGAGACACAGAAGCAGATAAACTAACTGTTGGTAGAGCCACAGATAGTTAATGCCCAGCTGCTTTCCTTTTTTTTTTTTTTTTGCTCCCTTTCAGTCTCCTTTTGCCCCACCTCTAGCATAAAAAAAAGCAACATTAGTACAAATGATTTACATGTTCAGCTGAAAGGTTGGGGGTTCTAGTCTACCCAGAAATACCTTGGAAGAAAAGACTGGTGAACTACCTCCAAAAAGTCAGCCATTGAAAATCTTACGGAGCACAGTTCTAGTCTGACATATGTGGGTCGTATTCAGTTCGAGTTGTTCAATGGCAGATGATTACATTCACTAAAAGTAATAGAACTCAAGGAAGAGGGAAAACAGTCTCCTTTAGCAAAATGATATGTGGGAGACGGCTCTTTCTCACTGCAAAATGGACCTTTTCTAAGCCTGCTGTGGATGGCCCACCCTTCCAGACACAAGGCTAATGGGCTGATTAAGTGATGACTGGCCATGTGCCAGGCTAAGGAGAAAGAAAAGTAAATTCTCAGTCAAAACAGTGATCCCTAGAACCTGGGGGGATACCCTAGAGAGGCTAGATCAAAGACCTACACATACTCAAGTTTTGAGGGGGGGGTTAAAGAGAGAATGGAGGTAACTCCTTAACTCCAGCCACGTGTGGACTTTGTTGGCGTAGAGCACTCAGCTTGGGGAGAACCCTTTTATATATTCTCCCTGTACATGGCTTCATGGGCTAACAGCAAGTTTGCTTAATGATGCTCTGCACTGGTCTTTTCCTCCATTTTCCCACACAATTGTTTTGGGTACCACTTACATATAGCACAGTTTACCTATAAAATCAAGGGTAGGCAGATCCATCAGTAGTCCTCAAACATGGTTGCATTTCAGGATCACTTGGTAGTTTTCAAAAATACAGATTCTAGGGTCTTGCTTGGGGACATCCTGATCAGGTGTGGGCTCTGGCCTAGAAATCTGTGTGTGAGTCATATAACTACCAAACTCAATACTTGCTGTGGGTCCTCCTTCCTGACTCTGATGGTCCCCAGCATGCTTAAGCATCACTTGTAGAACCATGAGGGGAAACTTGGAGGCAATGGCTGCCAGTAAATACAATGAACCTGAGCATGCCTAGTTAGCAGCAAGGTCCCCTGTCCAGGCAGAATGTATTCACCAACATTCCCTGCCACTTCTTCAAGGAAGCCATCCACTCCCCACTTGAAGAACTGCCTACATCTAGGGCATGTTGTTAGCTGCCACTGAGTTGCCCCTGGCTCATGACAACCCTATGTACAACAAAATAAAATGCTTACCGATCCTGTGCAATCCCCGTGATCAGTTGTGGATTGGACCATTGTGATCCAAAGGATTTTCAATGGCTAATTTTTCTGAATAGAACACCAGATATTTATTCTAGTCTGTCTTAATCTTGGCACTCTGCTGAAACCTATTCAGCATCATAGCAATAGATAAGCCTCCATTGACAGACGGATGGATGGTGGCTACACAAGAGAAGCATTGACTGAAATTGAACCCAGGTCTTCAACATGGAAAAAGAGATTTCTACAACTGAACCACCACTGTCCCCTCTTGAAGGTGCAAATCTCATAAAATAGAGACCATTCCACCTGCTCTACCTCCAATACAATGGTCTGTACAGACCTGTACTTGGTATTATGTTGTTGTTAGGTACCATCGAGTCATTTTCAGCTCATAGCCATACTGTGTACAACAAAATGAAGCATTCTCTGAACCTGCACCATCTTCACCATTGCTGTTATGTTTGAGCCACTGTGTTCATCCATCTCACTGAAGGGCTTCACTTTTACACCAAACTTCTATTTTTGAAGCATGAAGCCCTGTTCTAGGGCTTAGTCTTTCCTAATATGTTCAAAGTACATGAGCTGAAGTCTCGCCATCATCAATTCTAAGGAACTTTCTGGCTATACTTCTTCCAAGACTACATTTTGTTGTTGTTGTTCTTGTATTGTCAATATTTTTCACCAGCTCCATGATTCAAATGTATCAATTCTTCTTCAGTCTTCCTTATTCACTATCCAACTTTCACATGCATATGACACTCTTGAAAATGCATGGCTGGGAGTAAATGGTGAATACTGGAGGGGGGAAGATGTTCTATAAGTGATTTTGATAATACATATGCAACTCTTGACAGACCTATGAAAATGTATGATATGTGAATTTTTATCACAAGAAAACTTATCGGGGAGAGTATATGGACCTAGATGGGGGGTATGTAGAGAAACAATAGCTTCACATTTTGGTATTTTTATTTAATTACATTATTTATGATCTTGGAGCATTTAAAAAAAGAAAAAGGAAAAACGATGGCTTTGGTCCTCAAAATGACACCCTACCTCTTCAACATTTCAAAGAGGTCTTGTGCAACAGATCTGCCAAATCGATCATCTGATTTCTTGATTACTGCTTCCTTAAGCATTCATTATGGATCGAAGTAAAATGAAACTCTAGACAACTACAATCTTCTCTCCAATTATCATGATGTGTCCAGTTATGATGATATCATGATCTGTTGTCCAGTTATGAGGACTTTTATTGTGTTTACATTGATTTGGTAATCCAAACCAAAGACTGCAGTCCCTGGCCCTCATCAGCAAGTGTTCCACGTCCTCTACAATTTCAGCAAGCAAGGTGATTCATCTATATACAGTAGGTGGTTAATAAACCTTTTTCTGATTCTGAGGTTTTCATACAATCTAGCTTCCTAGATTATTTATTTAGCATACAGATTTAATAAGCATGGCAAAAGGATACAACCCTGACACACACAACTTTCCTAATTTGTTCTGTTTGAATGGCTGCTTCTATGTCCATGCACAGGTTCCATAGAGCACAATGAATTATTCTGAAATTCCCACTCTTCTCAATGTTATCCATAGTTTGTTTTAATTCACACTGTTGAATATCTTTGCAGAGTCAGTAAAACACAGGTAAACACCTTCCTGGCACTCTCTGCTTTTAGTCAAAATTCATATGACATCAACAGTGATATCCTTCATGCCGATTGAATTGCTGACAGCTCCCTGCCATTTTAAATGATCTCATTAGGTGCTCAGCAGGATTGAGAAACAGAGAGTATGTTCCTGTGACAATTTGGCTCATAGCACACTCATTCACCATGTTTGACAAGGAATCAGAGAGGACCCTTGTTGTTGTTATTAGGTGCCATCAAGTTGGTTCTGACTCAAAGTGATCTTTGTACAACAGAGGGAAATACTACCTGGTCCTGTGCCATCCTCACAGTAGGAAGGGCCACTACTCATTGATTAAACATTTGAGTCTTCTTGTGTATCTTGTGCCAGAGATGAATGAAATAACATCCTTGTTCCCAGGGCATTCACAATCTGTGCAAAATAGAATTATAAGGCAAATAGAATTAAGATATCCCACCCGATCAGGACTGGGCACCAAACCCTTCCAGGGGAGCCAGGAAAGCTTAATGGAGGAGTTCTCAAGATTTAGACAGGAGTTGGGTAGGGTTGAATAGGTGGTAAAAACTTTCCATACTGACAGTTCTGCTGAGAAAATAATATGAGCCAGCATGGATATTGAGAATTACCTATGCTCTAGGGACTCTAAATATTTTACCACACTATTTTATGCTTACCAGTATTGTGGTAGGCAGAATAATGTCCCCAAACACACACAAAGGTGTTCAGGTCTGAATCCCATAAACCTATGAATATGACCTTATAGGGTGAGTTAGTTAGTTTATTGTGCCGACCTGGCCGATAAACACATGTAGGGTTAATTGAAGGGCAGAGGGATAAATGGCTCAGTGAGCCTCGCCTTTCTAGTTCTCCGGGCTCTTGCTTTGTGATGGTCGCACCTTAGCAGGTCCTTGCTTCAGCTTGCAAGGCTGACATCCTGCAAGACATCCCCAAGGAGAAGCCACATGGACCTACCCTGATGCAGCCCTGGGTGCTGGAGCAGCCATGTGGAGACCCCTGCCAGCGCTGAGATGTTTACACATTCACTGACTTGGCTTTCCTCCTGCAGTTGGCATTGTTGTGTCTGTTTAGTGAGGTGGAGGAGGACTTCATGGGTTGGTGTCGGACATATGGGTTAATGTTGGACTTGTGGGCTTGGGCAGCACTGGGTTGGGATGTTTTTGTGATGCACACTTAACCTTTATATAAAACTCTCTCTTATACCTGAGTTTCTGTGGATTTGTTTCTCTAAAGTACCCAGACGAACACATAGGGAAAAGGGAACTTGCCATGGTGTTGCTTTCAACTCATGGGAATGTATGTGTGCAAGAGGAGAACTATATTGCAGAAGGTTTTCAAAGTGTTTTGGAAGTAAATTGCAAGACTTTTCTTCCAAGGAACTCCTGAGTGGACTCAAACCTCTAACCTTTCAGTTAACATTGATATCATGATAAATGGACACATCAGTAGCTAGTAGGTGTCAAATCCAGGATTCAGAACTCAGTCATCTGATTCAAGATCCCGCACCATGCTACACAGTCTTGCTTCTTTCCATACTTAAAACTAAAAATCCCAAACCTTTTACTAACAAATCAACTCCAACTCATGTAAGCCCTGTGTATTATAGGGTAGAATTTCCCCATAGCTACATAACCTTTGTGGAAGTAGATTGCTAGACCTTTCTTCCACAAGGCCCTTGGGTGAGTTCAAACTTCCAACCTTTTGCTTAGTAATCAAGCACAGTTTATGTCATGCATGGACCTCGCCCGCCTAAACCTAAACCAAACCCACAGCCATCAAGTTCATTCTGACTCATAGTGACACTATATAGCGTTCCCCAGACTGTAAATCTTTTCACAAGGAAGGGACGAGACAGCCAAAGTGTAGTAAAGCACCAAGGAAACACACAACATTCCTCTAGCTCTTTAATGCTTCCTCCCCCAACCCACCCCCCACTATCATGACCCCAGTTCTGCCTTACAAACCCAGCTAGACCGGAGCATGTACACTATACAGATAAGAGTTCTCCAGGACAGACTCCACCCCCACCCCCAAGGAATAGCAATGGGAGTAGTGATACCATGAGGGTAGGGGGAAGGTGGTGGGGAGAAGGGGGAACAAGTCGCAACAATCAGCGTATAATAACAACACCACCACCCCCGTGGACAAACAACAGAAACAAGGGTGAAGGGAGACAGCAGAGGGTGTAAGATATGAAAACTATTAATTTATAATTTGTCAAGGGTTAACAAGGGTAGGAGGGAGGGAAAAAAGAGGAGCTGATATCAAGGGCTCAAGTAGAAAGAAAATGTTTTGAAATGATGATTGCAACATACGTACAAATGTGCTTGATACAGTTGATGTATGGATTGTTATAAGAGCTGTAAAAGAGCCCCCAATGAGAGAGAGAGAGAGCCTGGATAAACAAAGCATTGCTAAAGAAGAGCAAAGTATGAAGCCTCAGATTTCCCTATCTCAAAATCTATTATATATCTCAGAAACCCACAAGGTGAGTCTGATTTTGGTTGATCCTTAGTCAGATGCCGTTGAGTCCATTCCAATGATAGTCTCGTGTATGGTACAGTGGCATTGGGCTTCACACAGTTTTCAGTAGTTATTTTTCAGAAGTAGATCATCAGGCCTTTCTTTCTAGGCGTGTCTAGGTAGATTCAAACTTCTTACCTTTTGTTTAGCCATTAAGGGTGTTAATCATTTGCACTCCCCCAGAGATTTCTTACTCCTTAAAACCTTTACTCATAAAGCTTTCTGACTCCTCTGAGCTTTTAAGAGCTTGAGAAAACACTGCTAGTTAGTATTTTCTGTTTGAAATAATCAATAGGCAAAGGATTTTTATTTTTTCTGATAACACTGTGTTGGTGGTGGTCATAGAGCCAGCTATCGTTCGGTGACATCATGTTCAATAGGACAAAATGTTGCCCCATCCTGCACCATCTTCACGATCACTGGCATATTCAAAATTATTTTTCAGGACAGTGCATATTTTGAATAGCTTCCAGTGCTGGTTAATCATCTAGCCCTATGTCAGGCACTATTGTGATCCAAATGTTTTTCTTTGGTTGATTTTTCAGAAGCAAATCTTTTGGCCATTCTTCCTTGTTTCTCTTAGTCTGGAAGCTTCACTAAAACCTACCCACCGTGAGTGAGTTTTCGGCATTTGAAATACTAGTAACATAGACTTTGGCACCACAGCCAAAACAAATTGTAATATTGAAAAAGAATAAAATAAAGGTAGTTGATAGGTACTGAGAAGACAGAGAAGAGCAAAGGAGAAGGGTTCTCTGCCTGACCTGCTAAAGTGAGCGTGAAACCTTCGAAGGGGACAGGGCGTGGTGAGGTGAAAGAAAGTAAATGGGGCAAGTGATTTGGAGAGATTTCGGCCCCAAAGTGCTGGGTTTGGACCCAAGTGAAAAATTAGCGCTAGGCAAAAAATTATTCATCCCTCCAAAGGAAATAGCACTTTTTGCTACTTAAAAAAATCATATTATATAGTCAGTATATTATATTATGTGGCCAGTATATTGGTACAACAACAGACATATAGGCCTATGGACCAGAATTCAAAACCCAGAAGTAAATCTATTCCTATGGACAGCTAATCTTTGAAAAAGGGACAAAACCTATTAAATAGGGAATAGTTAGTCTCTCAAATAAATGCCATTTAAGAAAAACGGTATATTTCTTAGCAGAAAAATGAAACAGGATCTATATCTATCATCATATACAAAAACTAACTCAAGATGGATCAAAGACTTTTTGTAAGTCATGCATAGGGGCCAAAGCTGCCTCTACCCTTCAACTTTCATTGCCTAGTCTGGCACCAACCATTCCTTCCACAGCACTCTACTTCTCTGCTAGGTTCAATAATCCATTGCAATGGCCACACAAAACTCACAAACAAAATTCATAACTACTGAGGTTTAAGATCTGCAAATAGTAAGGATGCAGTCATATAAAACTCACAAACAAAATCCATAATTACTGAGGTTTAGGATACGTAAACAGTAAGGATACAGTCACTGGTCCACAGCAGTGCTTCTTCTCAGCCAGCAGTCAAGTCTCTATGATCCTCAGCATCCCAGCCACATGGTCCCTGGGCTTCTGCCTCCATGGGCCAGAAAACCAATGAACTATTCTGCCTCAGTCTTATATTCTCAGTGCTGAGTCTCTGCTCTGCCTCATGATCTTCTTACCGTAGTCTATCAGCAAGGGTCAGCCTTGCCCATTTTCTCTGTCTCATGGTCTCCTTGCCTTGTCCTCTGGTGCTCCCCTGGCTCCTTGCTTTGTCCCATGGTCTCTGTGCTGTAACCTCTGGTGTCTATGGTCTCAGCCTCTACCACTTTAGACAGAGACTATATACCACTGGTGGCTCTTCTTCAAATGATCCTGGGATTTCTCTGTGTTACCGAGATGGCTTTATACACAGAGAAATAGCTTTGGTTAAGGTGTGGTTTTAGTGAAGCAGGCCATACCTCAAGGAAATAAAGAGTGGTGACTTGTTCACAACTTCTACTAAAATAGATATTTAATCCCACCTTAATCTTGTACATTAGCATATCAGAAAGTCACTCCAAAATGAGATTATAACCACTAGTATAGAGGCCAGAATTTATAATGCATTACATAAGGGATTATGGATAGAAGGGCCATATTAATAGACTACATTCAACCTAAATGTAAAATCTAAAGCTATAAAGATCATAAGAGAAAAATATGGGCAATTTAGGGGAATTAATAATACATGGTATAAATACTATCAAACTTAGCTACAGATGCACAAACAGCAGAATACCGATTATTGGGACCCCTAAAAATTAAACATATATGTGTATCAAAAGACTTCAACAAAAGCATAAAAAGAGAACCTAAGACTTGGAGAAATGTTTGATGTGGTGTAAATCCAAGTGCAGAATTCATTCCTAAGTGTATATACCGAGGAGGAGGAGGATATGGTGAAAAACAACAGCACTGTATGTTGATATTTTTTGTTTAACAGGGAATTTTTTCCTTTTTAAATCATTTTATTGGGGGCTTGTACAACTCTTATTAATAAGGCATGTTATGATTGTTTACAAATATTTTTACTTTACCTTGTACATAATTGTCTTCTAAAATATTCTATATTGGGATAATCAAGTGTCTTAAAATCAAAATTCAAATACAAACATGTACACACAAACACACATACACACACGGGGGTAAAATTTTAATGGAAAAAAAGAAATAAATTATAATGAAAAATTTTCAAGAACTTTTTGAAGCCCGTGTGTGTGTGTGTGTGTGTGTGTGTGTGTGTGTGTTTGTAAAGGGGCTTCAAAAGGTCGTGAAATTTTTCCATTTTATTCAGTTCCATATTTCCATGAACTTCTTGAAGTCCTCTTGTATTTAAATGTTTATTTATGATTACTTGAATGACATGTCTAAAAGGGTCAAGATTTTCGGTAATTGGATAATTTTCTTGCTTTTTTGGCATATAAGAATAAGAGAATTACATATCATAACAAAGACAGGAGGGCATGAAAATAATAAATATGTGGCCACCATTCATTGAGTACCCTCAAGGCAAGTGATCTGCACCAAAGTCCAAAGATCACCAGTTCTATTAACCTTGGGATAGCAGTTATTTGGTTTTGAAACCACTAGGAACTTTTAGCCTTGAGACCGAGGACTACAGGTGATTATGAGGAGCCCCCCAGTTCACTTAGTGGGGTTCCCACATCAAGTCTTTCTGGTGTGGTCTAAGTTGGATGTTTTGCATCTCAAAAGAACAGAGCCTAAGTCGCAGTAGTCTGTAGCACATGGTCTGGGCTCTCAAGGGCTGGCTAACAGCTAAGTCAAAAGTATTGAATTAGGAACACAGTACTGGGCATAGTCTCCACTTGGGTTCTATTCATACAGAAGGCATGGGTCTTCTGCCTTTGTGAATTAATGTTATTGAAAGTTTTGCCCTATCATCAGCCCCATTGTTTATGGAAATAGTGTCTAGTCACTCAATGGTTTAATCTGTACAAGTCAACAATACATGTATTGCAGTTTAGAGCCAGATTATACTTGTGTAGTTTCCTTTCTACAACAGTGTTTTAAAGTCTATACCATTGGCTAGATTAATGTCCCTATCAACTGAATTACCTTATGCCCCAGTGGGATGATTGAGAGTGTTCTCTAACATGCAATGATTATGATGTCTCTAAAGTGAA
>NW_022111324.1:91441272-91443950 GCF_000313985.2 Echinops telfairi
TTTTAATGAAGTCTTTCATATATGTTCCAAGAGACCTTTAAAAAGTTGAGAAAGCCTTTTTTGTTCAAATTGGAAAAAAACATTACAACCATTACTCTGATACATTGTGGTCTACCCAGGGACACCAGAGTACTCTACTATTGAGTTTGTAATTACAGCAAAAGTAATTTGATTTCTTGTACCCATATGACTGATATCATATCATAGATAATTCACTATTGGCAGCAAGACAGTAATCAACTTTACAAATTCAACTCCCTCAGGATCAGTTCTAACTTTCAAATATTGCCAATATAAGAAAGTAGCGAACTCTATTTATGTACTTTTTATTATTACCCTAACATTCCTCTTGAGGTGACACCCTAAAAGCTCGCAATATACAAAGCACGGAAGAACAATTAGCAGAGTTATCAATCATCTGCTCACTTTTCTATTAACAAGCACTTCCCTAAATCAAACCCATTGCCAGCTCGTCAAATTCTGATCATAGCAACACTATAGGGTAGAGTAGAAGTACCCTGCAGGGTTTCCATGGTGACAAATCTTTATGGAAGTACACTTGCCACCTCTTTATCCAAAAGAAGGACTGGTAGGTTGAAACCACAGACCCCTTAGCAGCCAAGTGCTTTAAACACTTTGCCATGAGGGAACATTTCTATTATCAAAGTTAACTGTGTAAGATCTTTTCCCTTGTGTGGTCATTGGGACATAGAAATGTTCTTAGGACTTTGTGATTGGGGACCATAAGACTGGCAAACACTTCCACATATGTATACCGGGCAAGGGACTAATGTCTAAAATATATATTAAAAAAAAGTCAAGACCTTAACTACAAACGGACAAATAATCCCATTAGAAAATAGGCAGAGGTCATGAACAGACCCTGTACTAGTGAAGTCACTTAAGCAGCCAACAAACACATGAAAAAATGTTCATGGTCATCATTAAAGAGATACAAATCAAAACAATAATGAAACACTATCTCACCTAGAATTAATATCATAATCTTAAAAAACAAACAACTGGAAAACAACAAATGTTTCTTTTGTTATTATTTTATTGGCGGCTCTTACAGCTCTTATCACAATCCATACATATATCCATTGTGTCAAACACATCTGTACATATGTTGTCATATTTTTCAAAACATTTTCTTTCTGCCTGAGCCCCTGGCATCAGCTCCTCATTTTTAACCCTCCCGCTCCTCCCCTCCCTCCCCCATGTACTCTTGATAATTTATAAATTATTCTCTTTTTTTTATGTCTCATTTCACCCACTTTAGTATGTGGAGAAGCTGGAATCCTTCTAGGCTGGCAGATCTGTAAAATGGCACAACCACTGTGGGAAACAGTATGGTGCTTCCTTTAAAAAAAAACTAGAAGCAGAAATACCACATGATCCAGCAATCCCACAGTGAAGTATATATCCTCCAGGAATTAGAGCCATGACATGAATAGATGTATGCACATTCATGTTAATGACAGCACTAATCACAGTAGCAAAAAAAAGGAAAGTGTCTATAAACGGGTGAATGGATAAACTATGGTACATACACACAGTAGAATTCTATGCAACAGAACATATGTAGGACCTCATAATATGAGTGACCCTGAAGGACATTGTACTGAGTTAAATTAGTTGTCAACAAAGGAATAGATCTATGAGGCCTCTACTATGAAACCTCAAGAAAAGACTTTCATAGAGAAAGAAACAGAAGGTTAATAGAATGGGTGGAGAAAGAAACCTAAATTGCTAACTAGAGAACTTAGGTGAAGAGAAAAGCAATGTAAAATAAGGGAGAGATCTACAAAAAATAATCAAGGCAAAGGAAACCACTAGGAGGAATGCAACAGTTAAAAGCAACAAAAGCAAGTACTATTACAGTATGATCCTGCAGTAACAGTAACAACAACTTATAAGTGTATACATAGACAAGAAAGTTGATCGTGTGTGGGAATACAAATATTCCCATGAAGGATATTTCTACATATGCATTTATCTGTGCTTCAAGTCAATACATGAATATAGTACAGCACACAGGGGACAAAATTATGAAAATTTCTTAGTCATAGCCAAACACTTTGAGTGAATGAGTACATTAGCCTGAGGACTTAGGACTATAGTCTCAAAGGACATCAGGTCAATTGACACAACATAGTCCCTACTTTGGTGAGTAGCAACTGGGTTCTTAAAAGGTTCGGAGAGACTATCTGAGGGGCAACTATTGGTCTCTCCCTGTCTGGAGCAACAACAACAACAAAAAATAGTGAAGAAAATCAAAGACACAAGAAACAATCCAACCAATGGACAAATGGACCATGTGAATATCAACCTTCATAATCCTGAGACCAAAAGAACTAGGTGGTGCCCAGCTGCCACTAACTGCTCTGAAAGGGATAACAAAAGGAAGTCATGAATGGGAATGGGAGAAAAATGTGGAACAAAATTCAAAATCCTGTAGGCAGCAGATTGATGGGTTGTGTTTTCTAAGCCAGTCTACTAGTCTCAGTCTTAATGCCTGAGTTCAGGCCATTGATATTCAGGGTTATTATCTCTATCTGCGGACTCTGTGATGTCATCTTATACCTTTTGTGTTGGGTGTTTTCCTACTTTCCTTTCTCATTAGCGGGTTGTGCATGTGTGTGTGTATCATTCTTGGGTTCTTTCCATCCTTAAGC
>NW_022111324.1:91447627-91459474 GCF_000313985.2 Echinops telfairi
ATGTATGTATGGATTGTGATGAGTTGTATGAGCCCCTAATAAAACGATTAAAAAAAATTTTCCAAAATGCAAAAAAAAAGAATAATGTATAATGTTAGCTCCATTAAGTATAATGTTAGCTATTAGCTTTTCATATATGCCCGAATCATAATGAGGAATTTCTCTTCTATTTCAATCATTTTATGATTTTCATCAATGATGGTTGTTGGATTTTATCACATGCTTTCCTGTATCCATAGAGATAATCATGTGGTTCTTTTCCTTTGTTCTATTGGTATGATGTGTTATTTTGATTGATTTTCTAATGGTGAACTATCCCTGCATTCCTGGAATAAACCTAGTTGGTTATATTGTCTAACTGCTAATATGTTGTTGAATTCTGTTCACTAATATTTTGTTGAGGATTTTTACATTTATATTCACAAGAGACATAGGCCTGTAATTTTCTTTTCTTGTGTCATCTTTCTTTGGTTTGGATTTAGAGTCATATTTACTCTTTAGAATGAATTATGGAGTATTCTCTACTCTTTATTTTATAAAACATTAAACAAGATTGGTGACAGTTCTTTCCTACATGTTTGGTATAATTCCCCAGTTAAGCCAATACAGTTTTTGGTGTTGGGATATTATTTACCACATATTTGATCTCTTTGTTTCTTATGGATCTATTGATACTTTCTGTTTCCTCTTGAATTGATTTGGATAGATTGTATACTTATAAGAATTTTTCCACTTCGTATACCTTATACAGTTTGTTTTACTGTGCAGTAGTTCATAATTTGTCATAATCCTCATTATTTCTATCAAGTTAATTGTTATGTCCCCTCTTCTTATTTTGGTCATTTTACTGTGCAGTAGTTCATAATATTGTCATAATCCTCATTATTTCTATCAAGTTAATTGTTATGTCCCCTCTTCTTATTTTGGTCATTTTCTTTTTTTTAATGTCAATTCAGCTAAAGGTTTGTCAATTCCTGATTAATTAAGAGAAACAATCTCTGATTTTATTGATTTTTCTCTACTGTTTTTCTGCCTTTAAAATTTTTTATTTCTTTCTATTCTGATTTTTTCATTACTTTTCTTTTGTTAGACTTAGACATAGTTTATTCTTCTCTTTCTAGTTACTGGAGTTGTCAACATAGGCTATTGATCTGAGATCTTTTTTCATGCAGGTAGGTACCTATTGCAATAAGTTTCCCTCGCAGTACTACTTCCTTTGTGTATTCCATAAGTTTTGATACGTTTTCATTTTCATGTGAGTCTGAAGAAGTTGTGGGTTTTTCCCCATGATTCATTGAATTTAATAGTGTGTTGTATGATTTCCATTTTTTGGTTCATTTTTCAGTTCATTTTGCTTTATTTCTGTGATTGATTTCTAGCTTCACTCTATTGTGGTCAAACAGAATACATTGTGTAATTTCAATTTTTGTAAATTTAACAAGACTTGTTTTATGGCTTAACTTGGTGGTCTACTTGGAGAATGAGCCATATATACTGGGTTCGAGTACAGATTGTGTTGTTACTTGATGAAGTGTTCTTTATATGTCTTTTAAGTCTAGTTGGTTTATAGTGTCAGTCAGGCTCTCTGTTTTCTTGTTGAGGTCCTTTCTAGATCTGCTGAAAGTTGTATACTGTGTTCTATACCTATAATTATAGTGGTATCTATTTCTTCCTTCATTTCTATCAGTATCTACATTATATATTTAATGGATCTAATGTTGGATGCTTACATGTTTATGATAATTAAGACTTGTTGATTAATTGCCACATTTATCATTATATGTTGTTCACCCCATCACTTGTCTGTCGGTTTGTTGTGTTGTGATACCTGTGCATTGCTGTGATGCTGGATATTATGTCACTGGTATTCCAAATACCAGCAGGATCACCCAAAGTGAAGACATTTCAATGGAGTTTCCAGACTAAGAAGAGACAACAAAGGAGGACTCCACTGCCCATTTCAGGAATAGCTACTGAAAACCTTATGCATAACTTCAAAATATTGTCCGATACTGAAGGCCTAATGAATGGAAGCAGAACATTGTTGCCAATAATGCCAGAGGATGGGCCTCTCGGATCTAAAGACACTCAAACTGTGACTGGAGAGGAGCTGCTTTCTCCGAGTCAAGTGTGCCAGGGTAATGTGAATGGAATAAATCATGTACAAGTGAAGGCTTTGTTATCTTCATTTGCTGATGGGGCATTATAAAGGTCAGACGAACCATCAGCAAAAGTGTGCTAATGATCAGAACTTGGTACAAAGTGTGACTCTAGGAAAATTGGAAGTACCAGTAGTCAAAAACAAATGGAAAACATAATGACGGATGTCCTTAGCATTATTGAACTGAAATGGACAGGTATTGACCATTTTTAATCAGAAAATAATATGATATACTATGCCAGGAATAACACAATCAAAAGGAATGCCATTGCATTCATTGTCAAAAGGATATTGCAAAATCAATCTTGAAGTACAATGCTGTCTGTGATAGGATTATAGTTATCAACCTTCAAGGAAATCCAATCAATACAACTATTATTCTAGTTTCTGCGCATACCACAAAAGCTAGTGATAAAGAAATGGAAAAATTCTCCCAACGTCTTAAGTCTGAAACTGACCAAACATGAAATCAAGATATATTGATCATTATTGGCGATTAGAATGCAAACGTTGGAAACAAAGAGGAAGGAAATACCTTTTATCACAGAGGAAATACCTATCAAAAAGGTGACCTGACAGAACACTCAAACTATAGAACGATATCATTGATATCACATGCAAGTGAAATTTTGCTGAATATCATACAATGGTTGCAGCAGTACATTGACTGGGAGCTGCCAGAGGTTCAGGCTGGATTCAGAAAGGGACGTAGAAAAAGGGATATCATTTATCCTTTATATTAGTCCATGAATTTCCCTTTATTGGGAATGTTTTTTTCATGTATAGCTCTGGATTGTTTTCTAGTGTCTTCCTGTGTTAGTTTGGGTTGGCTAGATAAAGAAATCCAGAGACACTCATATGTGTGTAAGACAGAATTTTATATCAAATAGTAATTGTATATTAAGAAAACATCCCACCCAGTCCAAATCAAGTCCATAAGTCCAATATTAGCCCATATGTTCAATACCTGTCTATAAATTCCTCTTCAGACTCACGCAACACATGCAATGATGCTGAATGCAAAAAAGATCACAGGCCTGTGAGTGGAAAGTCTTGTGGATCCAGTGGTGGTGGAAGCATCCCCAGCAGGGCTCTGGCTGGAATCAGCATGGCTCCATATGGCTTGTCAACAGGAAGGTGAAGCAGAGAGACTGTGTGTTCCACCTCCCAGGAGGAAGACATGAGTTCCCAGAATCCTCAGGAGAAGGCCATGTCCACACAGAGGCTTTATTGGCTATGGCTTGATTGACATGCTAGACTCCACCCCTTCACTCCAATTGACAGGAGATTATGTAACTGCCATACTTCCATATACAAAAACTCCATTACTATTTTTTTTGTAAGATTAGTCTGGTGGATATGAACTTTCTCAACTTCTTTTTATCTAGGAGTAAATAAATTTCACCTTCATCTTTGAAGAATAATTTCACTGGTTGATGTCTTGCTGGTTTTTCTTTTAATTTATTAGTAAATGTATTTTAACTGTTTTATTGACATAATTCACATACCATGCAATTCAATATATTTAAAGAAGTTGTGCAATTATCATCAAAATCAACTTTAGAATATTTTCTTCACTCTTGTTCCTATTAAAATAAATTCCCTATTTTCCCCCAACCTCACCTGCCATAATACTAAGAAACTATTAATCTAGCTATTATCCCAATTGACACCTATCCTGGATTTCATGTAAAGCAAATTATACCCCCCAAAATGTAAAAGACCAATGAGTTAAGCAGAGAAAATTTTCAATCAAAAGAGAGCAGGGGAAAAAAAAACTAGAACAAATTAAAAATGAGTCAAAAAGGACAACAAACAACTAATTTTTTACAAAGGACCAAAAGCATTAATTTCCTGGAAAAGGATGCCCTTTTCATCAAATAGTGCTTGAAAAATTGAATCTCTTTCTGCAGAAGAATTAAGCAGGATTCATACCTAACCCCACACACAAAAATGAACTCAAGATGGTCTCCAGACCTAAATGTAAACCCCAGAGCTATCAAGATATCAAAGAGAAAATAGGAACAAACTTAAGGCACCCATTGCAGTGCATACATGGACTACCAAACATAAAGCACACACAGAGAAAGATAAAATAGATGACTCAGGGCTATTAAAATAAAACACTTAGTGCACATCAAAAGACTTCAACAAAAGAATAAAATGAGAGCCCACTGAAGGGGAAAAGATATTTACCAATGACTTAACAAACAATGGACTAATTACTTAAATCTATAGAATTCTGTAACACCTCAATAGGACAAAAACAAATAATCCAATTAAAAGATGGTTTAAGGACATAAATAGACAATTAACAAAGGATGACACTCAAACGTCTAGCAAACACATGAGGAAATGCTCATGGTCACCAGCCATCTGGGAGATGCAAGTGATTCTACTGTTGTGAATAAATATTATTGAAAATTTTGACCTATTACCAACACTCATTGTTTGTGTAAATAGTCTCCAGTCACTTAGGAGCTTACACTGTACAAATCAAGAGTTCATATACTGTGGTTTATCTGGCATATACTTCTATAATTTCCTTTTCTCCCTGGTGTTTTAAATTCTGTACCACTGGTTAAATGAATGCCACTGTCAATGCATAGTGATTACACACCCGACTGCAAGGTCAGCAGGGGGAAGAATTAGACTTTCTACTCCTGTGAAGATTTGCAGTTTCAGAGACTCACAGGTACAGTTCTACCCTGTCCCTATTAGTCAGCATTGATTTGATGGCAGTGGAAGTTATACACCAAGGGGATGATTGATAATATTCTCTAACATAAATTATAATGGTGTCTTTAAGGTGAACCAGAGACACATGTAAACCAAAGGTATATGAATGGATTTTGCTGGCACTTTGCTTGAATCGGTTTACACTTTGCTTGAATGAGCTTGCAATGAATTCTAGCCCCAGTCTCAAAAATTAGTTCTTATGACATGGCCCTCCTTGATGCTCACCCTCTCAAAGAGATCCCTGAAGTTCTGGATGTTATAGCTAAGGGTGGTGAAGAAACTATATGGTGTCTGGATTTCAGAAGGAGTAGCTTCTGGGGTCTTATAGGCTTGTGTTCAAACAAACAGCCATCTAAATGAGCCATCAACTAAAGCCACATGGAAGAAGCACACCAGCCTGTGGTGATACATGAACTGCAAACAACATTGTCCAAATAAGGGAATGGTAACATAGCTTAAATTGTGAATACCTGGTTTGCGTAAGGTTATAGATGGCAGTGGAACCCTTATTTGCAGGGGCCAAACATGAATTAAGTCTCTGGTTAGTTGTCTTGATCAGCATTGAGATATATGAACAGCCTCATTATCAGAGAGACCATTATATCAGAGAGAGAGGTTATGGCATATGTAGTTAGGTTAAAATGTAGTACCTTACCATTTTCTCTCCATTTGACCTATTTTAAAGTTGTTTCAGTTTTAAAAAATAAAGGAGAAATACACATGATGTAACAATGATGAGAAATACAACCTTCCTCTAGTTCCTAAAGGTTTCCTCCCCGCTCCCACTACCATGACTCGAATTCTATCTTGCAAGACTGGCTAGACCAGAGGAGGTACACTGGTACAGATAGGAACTGAAAATACAGGGAATCCAGGATGGATGAGCCCTATAGGACCAGTGGTGTGAGTGGCAAAACAGGGAGGGTAAAGGGAGAATGGGTAGGAAAGAGGGAACCGATTACATGGAACTGTGTGTGACCTCCTCCCTGGGGGACAGACAACCGAAAAGTGGATGAAGGGAGAAGTCGGACAGGGCAAGATATGACAAAATACCCATTTATAAACTATCAAGGGCTCATGCGGGAGGGGGGAGCAGGGAGGGAGGGGAAAAATGAGGACCTAATGTCGGGGGTTTAAATGGAGAGAAAATGTTTTGAGAATGATGTACAAATACGCTTTACACAATTGATGTGTGTATGGATTGGGATAATAGTTGTATGAGCCCCTAATAAAATGTTTAAAAAAATAATAATAATAAAAACAGAAAAAATAAAAAATAAATTAAAAAAAAGAAATACACATGAATTGAGCCTCTGGTGAATCCCCTCTGACCATGGACCAATGATGTGAATACCCTTGCTATCATGTAGAATGAATTGGAAAGTGGATTATTGCAGAGGCAGTTAGGTTAATATTTAACACCTAATCATTTGATCTCATAATCCATTTTAAATTTGTTCTAGTTTTTAATCCTTTATACTTTCTTCTAAATTGAGGGGTTTTTTTTAGTATATGTGCTGCCGAAGCGAGCACTAAATTGAGGTTTTTATCTGTTTTGCTTTGCTTTGTTTTTATTGTTAGAATCTTTTTAATGTTTTTCTGTATAAATCCAGGATGGATAAATCTATAGGGATAGTAACTGGATCGATAGTTCCTTAGGTAGGCAGGTTGCAGGGAAACGGAGAACTAATAACGATGAGTACAAGAATGAAAAAAACGTTCTAAAATGGATTGTGGTGATGATTATATAACTCATCTTAATATGATTGAACTATTGAATTGTATATGTGAATTATCTGCCAATAAAATGAACAAACAAATATAACAACAAAATACTAACAAAAAATAAGAAAACAAATCAGGATTTTGACTTTAAGATGGTTAACTGACTTTCTCAAGTTGCAAAGCAAAAATATGATAGAATGTAGTTTCTCTAGACTTGTTTTTTATGGCTACAATAAAATATACCAATTTTAAATATTAAAAAACAGAAGAGAAATGATAAAACGTTAACTGTTAACCTAACTATCTGCAGTAGAGCCCTGGTGGCATAGTGTGCCATGCACTGGGCTTCCAACTGCAAGGTCATCAGCTTATCCACTAGCCAGTCCATGGGAGAAAGATGAGGCCACTCACTCTCACAAATATTCACAACCTCAGAAACCTAAAGAGACAACTCAGTTCCACCCTACAGGGTCATTATATGTCAGGACCAGCTCAGTAGCAGTGAGTTTGAGTTTGATCTGTGTAGTAATCCACTTTCCAATGCACTCTGAAGGCAAGGTTATTCACATCTCTAGTAAATGGTCTGGATGAATTTGATGGAGGCTTAATCCACATGGGGACTCTACAAATGAATTTGGGGCTTTCACTGTCATCCATAGCCTTCGGCAAAATGGGTGCTCAGAATTTAAGCTCTGATGCAGTTCCCCTTCTGATCTTGGATTTTATTATTTTCCATCCTTGGATCACAAGGGCTAGTGTGCTTCTTCCTTGAGGACTTAACTGTCACCTCACTTAAATGGTTGCTTGTTTTAATATAAGCCTTTCAGACCTCAAACGCTATTCTTTCTAATAGTTGAACCCCATCTCTTTCCTTCATCACACTTGACTATAGCTTCCATATCTTCAATGATCACTTCATGAGGACAAGCATCAGCAGAGCCACATCATTAGAACTAATTGCTCTTAGATTAGGGCTTCCAATTAAGTCAGCACTTAAATACATTGCTCCATTGCTTTCTGGCCCCCAATGTGTTTTAGGAGAAATTGGTATTGAGTCATATTTGGGATCTTCTCTATGTGACGATTTGCTTCTTTTGCACAGCTTTCAGAATTCCTTCTCTATGCTTTTTGAGAACGGTGTGCCTTGGGTTCTGTACATTTGTAGAATCTGTACATTTCTACACATTTGAGATCTGTACATTTGTAGAATCATGTCCTTCATAAAATTTTCTGTCATTATTTCTTCAAATATTCTTGCAGAATTTTCCTCTCTGTCATATCCTTCTGGAATCCCTCTCTTTGTGTCCTATAAATCCATTAAACCGTGCTTAGCCTCCTTGTTGCTCTTCAACTTCTGTGATTTTTAACTACTTTATTCTCTATTTCCTTGATTCTTCTGCCTAATTAAACCTGTTGATAAGTCATTCTATAGATTTCACATTTCTGTTATTCTCCCTTTCAGTTATAATATATCTATTATTAGATGTTAGCTTCTTTTTATATTGTTTTTCTCGTTTCTTGTGTCTGTGTACATTTAGAAAAGTCATAGTTTTTCTCCATTCTTTCATGTGTCTTGTAATTCTCTTGTTGGGACGTTGGAATTTCCTGGGTATTAACTTAGTTCTCCCCAGTTTAATGGTTTGCCTATACTACTTTCTGAAAGAATCTCTTAAGCAGGTAGATCCTTTAGACTTTGCTTACCATTTCCTCTCCTGCTGTATGATAGCTTATTTCCTTCTTTGATTCAAAAGTTCCAGATCTGTTTTCAACTTTCAATCTCTCTCAAACAAACCAGAAAAATATGCTGTGATCAATCTGTCCACCGGCCAGCAACTCTACTCTGGTGAGATATTGTATACTAAGTGATCTTCCCAATAAAGAGGAGGCATAGTCCCCTCTCTCTTTCTCTCTCTAGTTTTTACTCCTTTCCCTTCTTTTTTTAATCACATTTTCAGTCAGACTCCATATGCAGTGAGCCCCCTTCAGGACTGGATATTGTCCCCCAGGTTTGCCCAAGAATTCCATCTCTTCTCTGTGAGATCTGCTTCTATCTGAGCTAGCTTTCAGAGGAAAAGCACAAGCAGACTTTCCTATTTCCAGAGGAGGAGGGACTGGCACTCCTCAGAATAACCTCCAAGAGATATGTCTTACTTTTCTCAGAGCCCCAGTGACCCTGTGGTGTTTGGAGGTCGAGTACAGCCTCACTTCCAAAGAATGTTCTGGCTGTACTTTTTTCAAGATACATTTTTTTCTTTCTTCTGGCAGTTCATGGGATATTCAATACATTTTGCTAACACCATAATTCAAATGTATCAATTCTTCTTTGGACTTAATTATTCATTATGCAGCTTTTAACTGCATATGAGGTGATTGAAAAATACCCCGGTTCGAGTCAGGCACAATTGAGTCCTCAGAGTGGTATCTTTGCTTTCTAATACTTTAAAGAGATTGTGCTCGGCATAGTGCTTTCAGGTCCTTCCATTTTGTGGCATGTATCAAAGCGTCATTTTTCTTTGGGTCGAGTAGAATTCTATTCTACATGTTCATGGATAATTTTTTCAATTTCCCATAATCTGTTTGGAGCCTCCTCATATGTTTATCTCTTCATTTTTTTCATTCATTTGTTGGAATGTATTCCTTTCAGGCATTGTGAAAGTGCTGTACTGATCATTGGTATCCTGATTTCTGTTTACATTCTCGTCTTCACTTCTGGGTAAATATACCCAGAATGGGTATTTTTACATTCCCATAAGCAATGAATAACGGCTTCAGTTTCTCCACAATTTTATCAACACCTTTTGTTTTACTTTTTATCATTGATATTCTAATGGGGGGGTGGTATCTCATGCTGATTTTAATTTTCCTCTCTCTACTAGAATTCACTCTGTTTTAATGTTATTTTTATAATAAGAAAAGTGTTAGGAGGTTCATTGGAGTGGGTGTGATGAGAGTATAAGCAGGATGAAGTAAATAGTAGCTACTTGAGCATGCAGTTAGGCCAGGACCTGCCTGATGGAGGTTTCAGGCCCACACATCCTGGCTCCAGCTAAAGCTGCAGTCTCATAAGAAGAGCTGTGTGCCTATATGCTTGGTCTTCTTATGTTTTCTTTCTGTCTTTCACCCAGCATTTGCCCACAGTCTGATAAGAGAGTCCACACACTTAAAGAGAAATCACGGAGAGCGGCCAGGGCAGCTTGGAAGTCTGGGAACTCTGAAAGTCACAAGAATACGACTTTCTATCTGCACCTATGGACATGTCTTTGGTTGTATTTTCAGGTGAACCTCAAAGTAAGACTGGGAATCAGCTTCTCGTTTGACAACCAGTAGCTGCCACACCAGCCTCATCACTTGCTCCAGTCGTGTCACAGCCACCTCTCAGCAGGTAAGGGAAGGAGAATTTTTCCTGTACAGTAGTGGGCATCTCTGGAGAACAAGCTTCTTTGCTAGGGTTGTGTCTGTGGATGTGGGATGAAAGTTGCTATCAAGATCCCAATATGTGGCCAGGTCTGCACACCAGTCATTTTCTAGCCATATCACCCCCATCTCTCCTTTCCTGCCCTCCACAGCAGACCTGGAGCTCTTATAACATCTAGCTTACAAATAATCTGCCACTACACATGTGTAGGGAAAAGTATTGCTTCACATTACCCCCATGTGCACAAACATACACATGTTGGAGGAGCAGTGGGGGTGAAAGGGAGCTACAAATCCAGTTCCAGTGGCTGCTGGACCATGAGTAAGAAAATACTATGTGTCCCCCGCCCTTCCCCAGGAAAGCATCCTATTCAACAGCTCACTATAATAAAGGGAGACTTGTCAGCACCTCCACCGTCAGACGAGGCTGGCCATGGCTGTCTTTGGTCACTGATAGCATCCTGCCCACTGGTAAAGACAGAGGATCATACCCACTTTCACATATCCTGAATATTATGTGCCTTCCCAAACCTAGTCAGAAAAGCAGCACTGGAGCTGAAAACCCCTTGAATTGGTCTCCTCCGGTTTTCCTTTTATTGAGTTTACTGGGTTTTACACAGTCTGTAAAAATACAATCCTGTGAAACTTGTCTGTAGGCATGTTCTTGTGTGTCTGTGGTTAAATGGTTAAATGGACATCTGACCGCAATGGTACCAGGCCTCCTCCCACACAGTTGACTTCCTTTGCCTTTGTCATGTCTCCTAAAAACTCAAGAGCCAAATGTGTGGTCAACTTGCACCTGGGAGCCAGTGTGCACTTTTGTCCTCATCCCAGCTCCTCTCTGTCCCTAAATCCATTAACTTTCTTGGAAAACTATCTTTTTAGTCAAGGTAGAGCATATACATCACGGCAACACACCCAAGTAAATGTTTTCTTAAGATCATTCAACAATGGTTACCACAGCACATTGACAGGGAACTGTCAGAAGTTCAGGCCAGATTCAGAAGAGAACATGGAACAAGGGATATAATTGCTAATGTCAATGTACCTTGGTGGAAAGTAAAGAATACCAGAAAATGCTTCCTTGAGTTTCTGACTTTGTAAAGGCATTTGACTGTGTGGACCATAATAAACTGTGGATAACCTTGAGAAGAATGAGAATTCCAGAACACTTCATTGTGCTCATTCAGAACTTAGACATGGATAAAGAGGCAGTTGTGCAAGCAGAGCAAGAAAATACTGTGTAGTTTAAAATCAGGCAAGGTAAACGTCAGGGTCATATGCTCTCACCATACTTGTTCATTCTGAATGCTAAGCAAATCATCAGATACGTTGGGTTATATGAAGAAGAGTGCAGCAACAAGACTGGAAAGCTTATTAACAACCTGTATAGTATGAAAGTGAGGAGGAATTCAAGAACTTGCTGATGAATATCAAGGATTGCTGCCTTCAGTATGAATTACAACTCAGTGTAAGGAAGGCCAAAATTTTCACAACTGAGTCAGTAGGCAACATTATGGTAAATGGAGAAAAGGTTGAAGTTTTCAAGGATTTTGTCTTACTTGAATTTTCAATTCTCATAGAAGCAGCAATCAAGAGATCAAAAGATGTATTACATTAGGTAAATCTGCTGCACAAGACCTTTTTAGAATATTGAAGAGCAAGGATGTTTCTTTGAGGACTAAGATGTGCCTGACCAAAGCCATGGTATTTTCCATTGCATCATCTGTATTTGAAAGTTGGACATTGAGGCCAGCCCCACTATGAGACATGATGCCCCTCACTGACCCATGGCCCTGCGGGGGACA
>NW_022111324.1:91463269-91478011 GCF_000313985.2 Echinops telfairi
GGGGAAAAATGAGGACCTAATGCCGGGGGCTTAAGTGGAGAGAAAATGTTTTGAGAATGATGAGGGCAATGAATGTACAAATGCGTTTTGCATAATTGATGTATGTATGGATTGTGATGAGTTGTATGAGCCCCTAATAAAATGATTTAAAAAAAAAGTTCAAAACATGGCTCAGTGAAGGAGCCAAAGAAGGATTTTCTTCTGTCCTCCTTCTCTAGAGAGAATCTTTTTCTTATAGTTCTTAGACACTTCCTTTCGTAGCCCATTGATTAGGATAAAAAGGCTACATGTTCGGACATGCTGCAAGGGACGTTAAAGAGTAAGAACCTGAATTTCCGTCTGCAGTGACAGGGATAGCTGGATAGTAAGGAAATAGGTGGTGGGAAGTCCACCAGGAGATCTGATGCAGAGGGACACATTGCTCCACTGAAATGGAGACAAAGGTGGTGGATGTAGACACAGATGTAATAGATTGGGAAAATGGAAATGCTAAGAAGATTTACACTTTAGGGACATTTTTCTCTACGGGGGAGCTGAGAATGAATGGAATGAGATCCTGATTGATGAAGAGTTGAAAGAGACAGGAAGACAGAGGAAGGAAAGGATCATCATCAAATAGCGGTGAGGACCCAGATAATGCTAGACAGTGAATGTATAATGGCACCGGTCCCCAGAGATTTTGGGATATTGAGGAGAGTTCCTCTCTCAGTGCTGAGCAGCCCTTCAGTGTGAGTGGCCGTGAAAGGAGCTGGGCTGATAGAGTCTGATTTTAGAGAGGGAGCTAAAAGGAAGAGAGCGCACTCTTGGGTAAGTGGGATGACATTCCTGGATCATGTTTTTTAGGTTAAATATGGAACTCACTGGAGCTAGGAGAGGTGGATTGTCTAGGGGAAAAAACTTACAGGAGTGGGTGCTTTGAGGTTAAAGTGAAGAGCCAGGAATGAGCGAAGGATTGGGGGCTGTGGGCATCTGTGGAACCCAAGCAGGCTGTCCTCTGGCTGTGGATCATGTCCAGGATGGCCTTGGCTATGTTGGTGGAAGTTGTTGTAGACCCAGATGTTGGAACTGAGGAGATGAGGAACAGAGAGAACATAAAATGACTGGGACACATGCTGGAAGATGTTCTACTTTCCTGCTACAGGAGCCACCCATGTGGGATCCCATCCACCCACCACATTACTTTGTCTCCTGGACACAAAAGGATGATATTGCTCTCTGCAGTCTTTCTCAAATAGGTCCTTCTTTGCGAACAGAGAAAAGGGCCGATTGGGACCAGAGTTTTTTAAATACAGCCAGTCCTAGGGCCTGCAGCAGAGAGAGGGACCTGATGAGGAAGCTCTGGTTCTGTTGGTAATGTTATCTATATATTCAGAATAACACACACACACTCATACTCATACATAGCCTCACTCACATACTCACACACCCTTACACATTTGCACACACATACATAGCCTTACACACCCACTGTGTTAGTCTGGGTAGACTAGAGAAGTAAATTCATCGACATTCATATGTGTATAAGAAAGAACTTTATATATAAGAGGAATTAAATATTGAGAAAACATCCCAGCCCAGCCCATATCAAGTGCATAAGTCTGATATTAGCCCATATGTCCAATACCAATCTATAAATTTCTCTTCATATTCATGCAACACATGCAATGATGCAGGACAATCACAGGCCAGTGGGTAGAAAGTCTTTTGGATCCAGTGGCAGAAGCATCTCAGTGCTGGCAGGGGTCTCCACATGACTTTTCTAGCTCCATGAGGCTCATGTGCCAGTAATTTCTCTCAGGGAGTAAGTGTGTGCCCCACCTCCAGCAAGCTATTTATCTCCTTAGTAGCTCCAAATGAAGTCATCAAACTGTGACCTGATTGACACACTAAACTCTACCCCTTCACTCATAATAGTCTCAAATTGACAACAGATTATGTAACCACCACACATACTCTTAACCTCTCTTACACATACATATATACAACCTTATACACACACTCATCCTCATACACAGCCTTACTTATACCCTTACACAGTCACTCATACAAACAACTCATACTCTAACATATTCATATAGTCACATTCACTCATACTCTCACACTCACAAACATTCACATTGTCACAATCACACACTGCTGTGCAGACCCACACTTTTAGGCTCACATATATACTTATATATGGCCTTACGCATTCTCACACGTACTTACATTCTTGCACAACCTTATGCACACTCGTAGCCTCACACTCACACACCCATATTATCACACATAGTCACTCGTGCACTTACACTCACTCTCAAACACTGCAGAACTTCTCTTGCTCCCTTTGCTCTTCTTCATCCCTTCTTTCTTGGCTCCCAGTGATTTGATGTGCAGCTTTTCTCTCTTCAGTCATCTGTCTTTTCATTAATTTTCCAATCTCCTAAAAGCTCCAAGTAAATGAGGAAACAGAGATGGATTCTCAAATGGCGAGGGAGTGGTCAGGATTGGAGGCCAGCGATTTCCCAGCCAGAACTAGAATATGCTCCACCCTGCATTTTGTATTGATATACACCTAACATTTACATTCACGCAGAAAGGGTCACACAGACACACAGGCACAAAGTATAGACCCACAGGCACAGGGCACACACCAGAATACCCATGGCCATACATGCATGCAGAAATGTATGATCATCTCTCTGTAATTGGGGTTAGGTGCATGTTCCCTAAGTCAGTGACCCCAAATTCTCCTGATTCTCCTCTTATTTTTGAGTAGAAGATTCAAACCAAAATAGAAACACACCTGTGAAACTGATTTAGGAAAATGATCCATGTTTTATAAAAATAGTTTTTATTTTAAAAGTGTGTGTGGGCAAATAAAATTGCTATCATTCCCTATCTGGGCCAAACAGCTCATCCATAAAAAGCTCTCACAAAGAGAGATTGGCCAGGTTAGTGGCTGAGGCCTCTCTATGCCTTACTCTGCAGCACTAGACGTCATTGCCACCTAGAGTTCTTACCATGACACACCGCCAGCTCTCAGACTGCAATGGCCTCTTCCAAATTGTTTATCATGAGATGCAATCAATAAACTCTGCAGCACACACCTTATTATGGGACAATTGGCTTTGCAGTGGTCTTTTCTTTGCAGTTTAAACTTTTCTGAATGACAGCAAACTAATTCACAACATTGCAATTTTACTCCTTGGAAATGTTTGCTTAGAGCTGTAGATGACTGAGAGAGGCCATGTGTGTTAGGCCGTGTTTTCTAGAGAAATAAAACCAATGGCATAAAATATTTTATATCAAGAAAGTGGTCCTCCCTGACCAATGAACCATACACCACCCACTCTAGATAAATATTTTGAAAGTCATTTGGTTGGAGGGTACCTTAGGTCAGCTGGGATCAAAATAGTCAAGGCAGGGGAAGGGGATGTTGTCTGCTGAGTGGCTGCCATGTAAATCTATGATGGGGTCTGCCCAGACAGGTAGAAAGAGGGACAAGGGATACTGATGGAAAAACAACGTCTGGGGGAACACAAATGCATGACTGTTGGTAGGAAAAGAGGAGGACTAACCTCTGTTGAGGGGAATAAAGGCTGAAAATGCTTTGGGGGACACTTTAATGGTATGCACCAAATGGGCCACATTGAACCAGGCTTCTGGGTGCATCCTGAGGACCCAGCCTGGTGCTGTGGAGCACCGGGACAGAGTCCTGGTTCTTCAAGATGCACAGCCTGCTGCAGAGTCTGCATCAGTGAGATCCGATGCAGAAACTTCACTGGGTGAACTGGATTGCACCCCAGACACACTTGTAACCTGAGAACTTAAGTTGGAAAATATATGGTGTTTGAGGAAGCAGAAGAAAGCTGAACCAAGAATGGTGAACAGTTGGTCTTGCTACATCAATGCCCTACATGCTGTATTAAGATATGTATTATTCCAGCACCTTAACTGAAATTCTCAGTAATTATTATTGTAAATTTTCCTGACAATTCCCCCCCTCCCATTTTGTGTGTGTGTAAATAACATTCAGGCACGAAAGGGTTGATTCTGTACAAGTGAATAATTCAGGTACTGTGATACAGAGTTAGCCTACATGGGCCCAATCCCTCGCTCAACGGGGCTTTAAAAAATTGGTACTAGGGATTAATCAAAGGCTATATTAAAGTAAGATTGTGATGCCCTAGGAGGATGATCAATAAGACTCTCTCCCATAAATTAACAAGGAGGTTTTGAAAGGGAGCCAAAGGCAGATAAAAACAACAACAAGCAAACAATAACAAAAACATAGATTCCAGGAATGGGTTTTAGGCTCACACTAAATCCTAGCTCGAAATTAAGAACAATTAGCTCTTACATCATGATACTCAGAAAGGGAACACAGAAGATAGGGGTGCCATAGCAAAATGTGGCGAAGAAATTAGATGGTGCCTGGCTATCAGATAAAATAGGGTCTGGGGTCTTAAAGGCGTGTCTCCAAACAAGCAGTCATGTAAGTGAGATGTCAACTAAGTCTACATGGAAGAAGCACACCATCATCAGTCACCAAAGGATTGTAAAACATGTAATCCGAAGTCGAAGGAAGATTAGCATGAGAGCCTCAATTGTGAGAATCTGGTTTGCAGAAGGCCATGGATGACAGTGGGCGCCCAAGATTCATTTGGGGGAACTATTTAGGAAATAAGCCTCCAGTGAACTCCTTCTATCCACAAATGAGGGATGGGAGGAAAGTGGTTACTAAACAGAGTGCATTGGAGAGATGAGTATAAAAGATCAAAAGCATAAAGCTGACTTGATCAGTTAAAACTTTGTCACTTGATCCCCCCTCTGATGCACACTGGACCTGATCTGGTTTTCAACGTATTCTGTATTTTTGTTTTGTTTTTGTTTGCTCATATTGAGTGTATCTCAGAGGTGTTATGTCATTGGGTGTCACCCTTTTGAAGTTGTGTTATGTGGTTTGTCTTTTGTTTTTTTCGGTATATGAACATCCAGGATTGATGAGCCTATAGGGACAGCAACTAGAATAAGGGGTTTGGGAGGTGGGGATACAGTGGTGGTGGGGTGGGTAAAAGGGAGACAATGTCAAGGAGTGCAGGAAGAAAAAAAATGTTTAGAAACTGTGGTAGCAATTGTACAATTCTGCTTGATGTGATTGAACTATGAAATGATATGATACATGTATTAACTCCCAATTAATAATAAATTATAAAAATAAAATAAATTATAGAGGGTCAAAATAAAAGAAGGTGGTTGTCACAGTTGTAGACATGGGTAAGTCCAGTTTGATTCAAGTCCATGGATCAGATGTTAAGCTGAATGTTTTCCCTGACTCACATGCAGCACCGATGGGCCAGGAAGTAGAAAGACCACACAGGCTGATAAAGGCAGAGGAGGATGAATCTAAAATCACTTCCTGACTTTTCCTGACTCACATAGGTGCCAGAGCTAATAAACCAGGAAAGAGGAAAATGAATCAAATAGCAAATCAGACTCGTGATTGCAAAGTCTAATGAATCCAAGGTCAGGAGGCAATATGGCAGACTGATTAAGGGGGTTGCAGTTCACCCTAATCTTCACACAATTGCATGGCTGCTCAGAACAAAGTCCCTCATAGAGTTGATTACATTGTGTTAGATTATACAGAAGGCTTCAGCTGCCACAATGAGAATGTTGGCGCAGCCAGGGTGGCACAAACTCTAACTATCACGCCATGTAAAACATTGGAAAGCACATTTAGCTAGACTTTAAAGGTCGGAGTTTGGGTTCTGAACCCGTAAATTTTGTCTGTGGGATGTTTAGCTATTATTTTAAGGAATCTGTATTTTGTCCTCCTTTTTTTACAAAACATATTAATATTTAGTCTGCCTGCTTCATAATGCATGAATGAGCAAATTAAAATTATTAATTACTAATGAATCATTGTGCAGATATCAAAGTATCACCTATGGCCCAGGGATAAGCGTGGCTATCAAAGTAATTCTGGTGCAATCATTGTCTACTGATTCTCCTGGGTGTCTTATCAACTTACATCAGACTGTTCCAGCTCTGATAAACTTTTTGTACCAAAAAATAAATATATTCCTCCCATAAACCTAGTGGAATGTTCTTTTCTCTTTGTTGGTATTAATTGCTATGGAGTCACCTCCAATGCATGGTGACCAATGACTGTTGCCTGGTCCTGCTCCACCTCCATGATCTTTGGTATACTTGAGTCCATTGTTAGGACTTTCTCTCAGTACATGAGGAGTTGCTGCCAAGTGCTGCCTCTGCTCCCAATGCTCCCTAGATTGTTGTCGTACGCAGCTCTAACACCATAACTCTGGTTGCTTTCAGGGGCAGCAGAATGAAAGAAGGCATGTCCAATAACAGCACCACTAGCATCTCCCAAGCCAGGAAAGCAGTGGAACAGCTGAAGATGGAAGCCTGTATGGACAGGGTAAAGGTAAACACTCCTAAGCAGCCTCACCCTCTGACCAAAATTTACCCTAACACATTCCTTTGATCCCAATAACAGCCTTGTGAGAGTTAAAATGTCACTCACAGAATATCAAGCCCACCTTACTAGCTGTAACATTAGCAAAGGTGTGCTTGCTTCAGAGTTCTAAGTATATCAAGGATCAAAATTATGCAAAATACAAAGTGTGCACCAGTTCTTTAAGGAGTGTGAATTTCAGCTCTTGGTTGTCATCCATGGGGGACAGTAGCAAGCTCTAGGCCCATGTGGTTTGTTAGGGTCCTGTACAGACAAGCTATACACACACACACACACACACACACACACACACACACACACTGCAACAGCAGCTGCAGCAAAGAGCTAAGCCATTTTTTAAAGCATAGGATCACGTCAAAAGAAATGAAATGGGTCCTTTTTTCGTGAAGGGAGGTTATCTAGGGGACCCTTCTAGTTCTTAAACAGCGCTTTCAAAGGGGAGAGGGTTGCTGCTCTGCACATGGTCAAGCAACTTTCTAATTAGTTGCTGAGTTCAACCTTGAGTCGCTTGTATAGTTTCTTTCCATTTTATCTCAGCTGCTCCAAGTCAGCATGTTTCAGATTTATCTCTGGGTATAATTCTGTGTCTTGATGTTCCTGGGAGCCTGGCTTCAAGGTTATGGTGTTTACCAAGCCTGTTTTCACAGGGTCCTTTGCTTGTTCCCTTAGCAGGCAAGGCCAAATCCTCTGTTCTGTCCCTAGCCAGGAGTAACCAGAAATAGGATGCTAGTTAACTGTGTAACTGTGTCGTCATGCCAATGATCAAGGAAAAGAGTTTAACAATGAGATCAATCACAGTCTTCCTGCCTGATACACAGTGACTTGAGTTTAGACAACCTCTGATCTTGTGACAAGGGCACAGTTAACAGTGAAGCATTGACTCATTCCCCATGTTTGTAAAGTGTTTCTTTGAGGAAAGTGAAGAAAGGTGCCAACCACCCCTCACCAACCTCATTTTGCTGGTGAGCATACATATCTTCGTATAGGGAGAATGAAACCAACATGAAGCTACCTAATGTCCAACTTCCACTTAAAGGCAAGCAGGAAGTGAGAAAAACGTGGCACAGAGATGCAATTTGGGCTCACCCAAGGCAGGAGAATTGAGACCTGGTCATAAGCCTAGTGCCAGGATGCTCAAGTCCAGTGTGTCTGATGGTCTTTGGGGCACAAAACCAAAGGGTCTTTGGGGCACAAAACCCAAGTATCTGGGATTCAAGAATGAAGCCATAGGAAAGTGGCCACCAAACTTTTAAAACTTCTGTTGGCAGCCCCTCCTGGAGGCTTCCTTCACAAACATCACCAGCTTCCATCCATATAAGGATAGTTAGTATCCAAGGAAGCAGAAAGTATGCCCAGAAAATGACAAGCAAGATTCTCCCGTAAAGAAAAAGGAAAAGCCAACGTGTGCTAAAACATGGCCGAACCTTGAAAGCATTATGCTAAGTGAAGTATGTCTGACACAAAAGACAAATACTATATGATTCTACTTATATAAAATATCTAAATGTAAATTATTTAAAATATCTGAAAATATGTAGAACCCAGTTACGAGTAGTTGCCAGGAACAGGCAAGAAGAGGGTATAGGTAAGTATTGGTCAAGGGGTACTGAATTTCTTTGGGGGATGGTGAAAAACTATTGGAAATAAATGATGGTAATAGTCTCACAACATGGTGACAATAATTCAAGTCAGTGAATTGCACACTAAAATAGTTTTTTAAGCCAGTTTTTCATATATATATATATATTTTTTTTTTACCATGATAAAATTTTTATTATTTAACTGAGTGCTGTAGACATGCATGGAGACTAGTTCTTCTGGGGAACATTCTTGAGCAGCCACTCTGACTGGGCACTGCCCTAGAGTATAGGGAGAATGAAGTGAGCTTTGCCTTACTGCTTGGAGAAGAGTTCTTGGAGCTGAGTGAGTTGATATGCCATGTAAAGAAAGAAGTGGTATGGCAGGGGGTGATTTGCAGGAAGTCACTTTCTGAGGAAGGTGGAGTATTGGAAGGTACTAAATAAACATTAAGTGAGTAAAGGTGTCTTGAGTCGATCTCTTTTGAGATATAAAAGAGGTTAAACAAGCAAGCAAGAGAAGTAGAAATGAGGTAAGAGAGATGCCAAGTCACGTGGATCAACCATGAGTTAAAGCTCAGAAAGACGAGGAACTTCCTCCAGAGCCAACAGAGAATGAAAAATCTCCCCTATAACTGGTACCCTGAATTTGAACTTAAAGCATCCTGCCCTGAAAAACATACACTTCTGTTTTTAACCCTTTTATACAGAGATTATAAAATTTGATGCTTAAAAAAATTTTATGCTTGATGAATTTTTTTGTGTGAATTAGGTGATGGTGGTGGGGTTACATTTCATACCATCAACTCTGCATTCAACAGTTCAAATCACTCATCAACCCCCACCCCTGTATTATATCCCACGCCCACTCCCCTGATTTCTCTCTGACTCTTATGACCCTCCATTCTCCCTTTCACCCAAGTCAATACCTATCAAGTCAATACCTTCTAGTTTGTCACTTCATCTTCCCACCCTTATGCTCTCCTTTGGGAGTCTCCAAAATCTTTTCCCTCATGTATGCAAGTTTTTGTCATGGTTTTTATCCTTAGAGAAGTGGTCTCATATAATATATTCCCTTTTGTAAATGACTAACTTCACTCAGCATAAAGTTCTCCAGAATCATCCTTGTCATGAGGTGTTTTGTGGTTTCATCATGTTTTTCCCCCAGCAGTGTATAGTATTCCACTGTGTGTACATACCAAAGTTTCGTTATCCATTCTTTTACTGGTGGGCACTGGGGTTGTTTCCAACTTCTTGCTATGGTGAACAGTGCTGCAATAACCATGGGATTGCATATATCTGGTCGTGTTATATGTCTTACTTCTTTAGGGTATATACCCAGCAAAAGTATTACTGGATCATGTGGAATTCCTATTCCATGTTGTACAAAAATAAAAGATCTTTCAGATGATCAAAAATATACTAGTTGGGAAATGCAAAGACACAAAAATTATATTCAAGATTTTTTTTACGTCTACTCTGTTTATTCTATTTTGATTTTTTTTAAAACCATAAGTATATTTGAATGCGTTTGATACATGATTAAGCATGTAGCCTATTCATTGTCCTCATATGCTTGTGAAAATTGAACAGTAGTTAAAGAGGACTGCCAAAGAATTGATGCATTTGAATTACGGTGCTGGCAAAGAATATCAAGAGTGTCATGGACTACCAGAAGAACAAACAAGTCTGTCTTGAAATAAATACAGCTAGAATGCTCCTCAGAACAAGAATGGCGAGATTTTGTCCAACATACTTTGTACATATTGTCAGAAGAGACCAGTCCATGGAAAAGGCCATCATGCATGGTAAAGTAGAAGGTCAGATTTTTTTTAAAATTAAGGTCATCAAGGAAATGGACTGGCAAACATAACAATGTGTGAGGATGGCACAAGACTGAGCAATATTCCCTTATGTTGTACATAAGGTCACTATGAGCCTGAACTGACTCAACAGCTCCCAACAACATACGCAAAGCTCCTCCAAAAATATGTAGAACCTCCACTAGTTTGAAATGAGAATGGGAGAAAGACAGTACCCTGATCTAGATGCTTTAATTCCTGTTTTGACAATAAAAATAGTAACTCTCTATTTCAGAAAATACGAAAAAGTTAAAGCAATTTTAAGTAATCTAAAATACCATTAAGAACCCCGTAGCACAATGTGTAAGGGCTCAGCTGCTAACCAAAACCCACACAGCTTCTCTGAGGAAGAAAGACCTGGATAATTGCTTCTTTGAAGATAATAGCCAAGAAAACTCTATGGGATCATGATACTGTCACACTGGTTGTTAATAGTAGACATTGACTCGAATGACACACAGCAATATATTACCCAGATGTGACTACTACATTATTATCTTTCTCAATCTAGCTGTGTTTATGAGCATACTGGTGGCACAGTTGTTAAGCGCACAACTGCTAACTGAAAAGTGCCACAATACCGAGGAAACAGCAGTCAATCACAATAATCACAAACAAAAAAAATTAGCAAAACCAAACACAAACAACCAAAACTCACCCAAACCCAATGGAGTGCTCTGGAAAAGAAGCCCTGGAACTACCAGAAACAGAATTCAGAAGAATGATGTTTAGGTCCTTTCAAAAGATGCAGGGTACATTCATGGGGGGGAAATGGAATAAATTGAAAAATTAGAAGCCATAAACCAAAAGGAATCTCAGAAGATGAACAGATAAGCTCAGATATATCAGCAGGAACTATACAAGGAAGAGGACAATGGCATGACGTATAAAATTCTGAAAGAAAAAAAACCACCAGCCAAAAAGCTTATATCCAGCAAAATTGCCCATCAAATATGAGGGAGAAATATGGGTATTTCCAGATAAGGAAAAGCTAAAGGGATTTGTAAAAACAAGACCAGCATTACAAAATTATATTAACCAGGTCACTATGGACAGAGAATCATCAACAACAACAGAAAAGCCTGAGAGCATCACATAGCACACCACCACCCAGAAACCAATACAATGAAAGCAGCACTCAAAATAACACAGAAATAGAGGAGGACAAAAAGACAGTAGTGAAACTATACCAAAAAGAGAAAAGAAACAAACAGCAAAACAACAGCAACAAGCCTGCATCTATCAATAATGACATAACACTATGCATCAATAATGACATGACACTATGTGCATCAGTAATGACATGACACTATGTACATCAATAATGATATGACACTAGGTGGCAATGTGTTACATGCAGCAATCAAAAGACAGGGAGAAGCAGATTGGATTGGAAAACAAGACCTATCTATGTGCTGCCTATAAGCAACATACCTTAACTGAAAGACAAAAATAGACTAAAAATAATCAAGGGATGCTGAAAAACCTACCAAGCCAATGGTAATCATAAAAAGGCAATAATGATCTCTGATAAAATGGACTTCCAGGTGACTAACATAAATAATGGGAGACAAGAATGGACACTACATAATAAGTAGCTTGAGGAGACAAAGTAAAATATTATGATGAATGTGCACAATACTAGAGTTAGAAAACTAAAAAGAAAGAACACTGTAAGCATATCTTAAAGAACTCAAAAAAAATTTCAAGCCCCTGAAGGTAATCAAGCGGCCATCAAGCTCAGAAGCAACAAAGCCCACATGGAAGAAGCACACCAGCCTATGCAACCACGAGGTGTCGAAGGGATCAGGTGTAAGGCATCATCAGAACAAAAAATCTTACCATAGTGAATGATTGGGGGAGTGCGGAGTGGAGATCCAAAGCCCATTAGTAGGCCACTGGAGATCCCCTTGCAGAGGGGTTTCGGGGAGGAGATGAGCCAGTCAGGGTGCGATGTAACAATGATGAGAAATACAACTTTCCTCTAGTTCCTAAATGTTTCCTCCCCGCTCCCACTACCATGACTCGAATTCGATCTTGCAAGTCTGGCTAGACCAGAGGAGGTACACTGGTACAGATAGGAACTGAAAATATAGGGAATCCAGGACGGATGAGCCCTATAGGACCAGTGGTGTGAGTGGCAAAACAGGGAGGGTAAAGGGAGAATGGGTAGGAAAGAGGGAACCGATTACATGGAACTGTGTGTGACCTCCTCCCTGGGGGACAGACAACCGAAAAGTGGATGAAGGGAGACGTTGGACAGGGCAAGATATGACAAAATACCCATTTATAAACTATCAAGGGCTCATGCGAGAGGGGGGAGCGGGGAGGGAGGGTAAAAATGAGGACCTAATGTCGGGGGTTTAAATGGAGAGAAAATGTTTTGAGAAACAATGTACAAATGCGCTTTACACAATTGATGTGTGTATGGATTGGGATAACAGTTGTATGAGCCCCTAATAAAATGTTAAAAAAAAAATTCAAGCCCCAAGCTGCAGTATTGAAAGATTCTATGAGCAAAATATTGTATAATGCAGGAAACGTCAAAAATAAGATGGAAAGAATACACTGTCACTGTACCAAAAGGGACTAGTTCACATCTCACCATTTCAGGGAGTAGCATATGAGCAAGAACCAATGGTGCTGAAGGAAGACATTCAAGCTGTACTGAAAGCATTAGCTGGAAACAAGACTCCAGTAATTGATGAAACACCAACTGAAATGTTTTAACAAGCCGAGGAAGCACTTACTTGTGAATGCCAGGATTTTGGAAGACAGCTACTTGGCCGACTAACTGGAAGAGATCCATATTTGTGCCCATTCCAAGGAAGGTAACCCAGCAGAATGCTCAAATTATAGTACAATATTATTAATATCACATGCAAGTAAAATATTGCTCAGGATCATCCAACAACAGTTGCAGCAGTTCATTGTCAGGGAGCTGCCAGAGGTTCAGGCTGGATTCAGAAGATGTGGAAGAAGAGACATCCTTGCTGGTGTCAGATAGATCTTGGTTGAAATCAGAGAATACCAGAAAGATGTTGACTTGTGTTTCATTGACTCTGAAAAGCCATTTTATGGTGGGAATCATAAGCAAACTTGAAAAGATTGGGAATTCCAGAACACTTCATTGTTATCATGCAGAACTTGTACATGCATCAAGAGGTAATTGTGTGAACAAAAGAAGGGAATAGTACATGGTTTTAAATCAGGAAAGGTGTGTATTAGGGCTCTATCTTCCCACCGTACTTACTCCATCTATATGCTTAACAAATAGAGAATCTGAATTATATGAAGAAGAATCAGGATTGGTGGAAGATTTATTAACAACCTGTGATGTTCAGATGACACAGCCTTTCTTGCTGAAAGAGAAGATGCCTTGAAGCAGCACTTGCTGATGACGATCAAGGATTGCAGCCTTCAGTATGGATTACAACTCAGTGTAAGGAAGACTTAAATCCTCATATCTAGACTAAAATGTAACATCATGATAAATAGAGAAAAGGTTGAAGTTGTCAGGGATTTTGTCTTACATGGATCCAAAACCAATGCTTACGGAAGCAGCAGTCAAGAGATCAAAAGACAAATTGCATTAGGTAAATTTGCTGCACAAGACTTCTTTAGAGTATTGAATAAGCAAAGATATTTCTTTGAGGTCTGTTACACCTGACCCAAGCCGTGGTATTTTCAATGGCCTCATATGCATGTGAAAGTTGGACACTGAATAAGGAAGAGTGAAGAAGAATTGATGCATTTGAATTGTGGTGCTGGAAACGAATATTGATTGCATGTACCATGGACTGCTAAAAGGACAAACTGATCTGTCTTGGAAGAAATATGTCTAGATTGCTCCTTAGAGGCAAAGATAGCGAGACTTCTTCTTACATGTTTGGACATGTTGTCAGGAGAGACCAGTGCCTGAAGAAGGGCATCATGCTTAGTAAAGTGGAGGGGCAGCAAAAAGAGAAAGGACCTCAAGGAGATGGATTGACACACTGGCTGCAAAATGGGCTCAACCATAGGAACAATTGCGAGGATAGTGCAGGACCAGGCAGTGTTTTTTGTTTGTTTTTTTTTCTTTATTAATACAGTATTTATTTGTCTTCCCTCTGTCAAACCCTGAGCCAATTTCTTTCCCTGGGCTGCCTGGGGAGGTGCAGGGAAAGCAACATATAGGGCAGACGAGACGTGGGACAGAGAACTATGGGAGGTGAAGAAGGCACCTTCACGTGGCGAAGAGGATGAGGAAGGCCACCATCAAGCAGAAAAGGCCAAAGCCCAGGATGGCGTAGGAGAAGAGTTGCTGCTTCAGAGAAGGGTTCCTGGCATAATCAATGATGAGGCTCCCAAACACAGTCCCAATGCCAGCTCCAGAGCCTGCCACTCCAACTGTGGCAGCTCCGGCCCCAATGAACTTGGTGGCTGTGTCAATGTCCCTTGAGACGGTGCTGGTTTGGAAGCTGCGACTAGGGATAAGTGAGGTCAGGGAACGTGGGGCTGTCAAGCTGCTGAAGCACTCGTCTGTCAATATCTCAGGCCGCTTCTCCACCAACACAGACAGTGGCAGGCTCAGCAGCTGGGAGGTGCTCCTGACCAGGGAAGGGGTGGAGATGAATTTGGTGTAGGCGTACATTTTTAGGGGATGAGGGGCAGTAGCAGGCGAGCTGCTCCTAATGCAGAGAAGACAGAGCCAGGCAGTGTTTTTTGTTTGTTTGTTTGTTTGTTTGTTTTTTAATCTTTTATTAGGGGCTCATACAACTCTTATCACAATCCATACATACATCAATTGTGTAAAGCACATTTGTACATTCATTGCCCTCAT
>NW_022111324.1:91478764-91497572 GCF_000313985.2 Echinops telfairi
CTTCAGCGGTTGTGTCGGGAAGGTGAGCATCATAGAATGCCAATTTAATAGAAGAAAGCATTCTTGCATTGAGGGAGTACTTGAGTGGAGGCCCAATGTCATTCTGCTACCTTAATACTAAACCTATAAATATATGCATATATCAGGCAGTGTTTTGTTGGGTTGTACATAAGGGCTCTCTAAACTTTGATCCATGTCACAATTTTTTTAAGTAAGTGAATAAATAAAAGTAATGATGCTTCCATGCCAAAAGCTTGAGCCTGGACAGGTTTGTTAGATGGAGCTAACATAGGTCCATCAAAGCCCGTATGATGAGAGCATCATTTATTTTCAAATGTTAGGAGATAAACATTGTGTTTGGCACCAAACTTTGCTTTGGGAAAAATAAAAATGAATCAAGAACAGCAAAAACTTATATATGGCAAAAATCCCTCAATTAGAAAACAAAAAAACTCTGCTACATGCTACCTGGGGAAATGAGCATTTGGTATTTCCATGGTTAGGATGTAAACTGGTATAACACAGTCTTTGAAACTCAAAAATCTCAAACTCACTTCCATCGAGTCCTAACGACCCTATAAGACTGTTTAGAACTGCTCTGCTGGGCATCTGAGACTGTAAATCTTTACAGGCATAGAAAACATCATCTTTCTCTTGCATAGTGGCTCATGTGTACAAACTGCTGACCTTGCAGTTAACAGCTCAACGTATGACCACTACTCCACCAGGCTCCTGTCCAAAGGGTAACATTTTACAAAAAACAATTATGAGTAAGAAAAGCAAGTTAGAGAACAGCATTGTGATAGTCTATACTCATATTTTAAATTATTTCTATAAATATATATAGTAATGTTTCTAGAAAGTTTATCTCTAAATGATAGGTTTCTCGATGATTTTAACTTCCATCTTTTAATATATATATAACAAATAAAAGTTTTATTGTAAAAAAATAAGGCTACTTTAAAAAATAAATGTTTCTTTAGGAATCACCTTTCAGCAGAGATGCCACCCCACCTTCAATGCTCCATTAATCTCATGTGTCATTTGAAAGGGTGGGCATTTATTGCATGAGGAGAACAGTGACCACTTAGTGAAATCAATGGAATAGGAACTCTTTCTCTTTTTCCATAGGCTTGTACCCACCATCAGCCTCCAGCAACTTGTGTTACAAACCGAGAATTTTGCATTTTAGTACTGCTGTTGAAGTTAAGCAAATATAATTATCCACATGTACCCTGTTCATTTTATATCGACTGTCTTCCTATATTTCAGTACTAACAATCTAATGCAAATTATGTTCCTGAGTGGTGCCAACGGTTAGCATGCTGATTTCTTTTCATTAAAAGGGTGGAAGTATGAGTCCACCGAAAGGTGCCTCAGAAGAAAGACATGGCAATCTATTTCAGAAAAATCAGACCTAGAAAACCCTATGAAACATAGGTCTACTCTGACAGTTGAGGTCACTATGAGTCAGCATTGACTCCACAGGAACTAGTTCAATGTAAAATGTAACTATAGATTTACATAGACACACTACATAGAAATTGTACATTCCACATATGCCTATCTGTAAGTTAGATTGAGATGATCTAACTGCTGGTTTCCTCCATCAGTCTGGATTATCCAAAGTCTAAATTAGTGGAGCCAAACAGTGAATAAACAAGTTTGCAGAGATAATCCTTTGGGCATCCACCTTTGGTTCTTACATTTATATTTGAAAAGAGTGTTTTCCTCGTAATTCTTCTAACATTTCATGCATTTTTTTTCTAGCACTTCCTAGAAGTTATAAGCAGCCCTGCCAGTTTGTGGATTCTTTTGAAAGAAAAAAATGTGTATTTTTATGGTTTTGTTTTTTCCAAAAGACAAAATACTACTAATTTGTTTTTTAAGTCAAACAGAAAATTATGAAGGCAAAGCCAGTTGTTAAAACAATTAGAAAATGAGTGGGACTTCTAAAAAGATGGTACTTCTAGCAAAAAACTGAAAATTGGCAAAATCAAGAGGGCATCATTTTTACTCTCAGATGATTAAAAGGGTTTGGCAAAGTCAGGGATAAGGATATAATTGAAATAATAAATTATGTGAAGTTAAAAGAACACATTTCTAAGAGAAATAAATAAATGTAAGTAAATGTAGAAAAATATATGTAAGTAGCATCATCTGAACCAGCCAGGAATCTGGGGCAATGGTTATAGATTTTGCCTTTTCTTTTCTTAAAAAGAAATCATTTTATTGTGGGCTTTTACAGCTCTTATCACAATCCATGCATACATTCGTTGTGTCAAGCACATTTGTACATATGTTGCCATCATCATTTTCAAAACATTTCCTTTCTACTTGAACCCTTGATATCAGCTCCTCATTTCCCCTCTCCCCCACTCTCCCTCCCTCATGAACCCTTGATAATTTATTAAAAAATATTCAGGTCTTACACCGATCACTGTCTCCCTTCACCCACTTTTCTGTTGTCTGTCCCCCTGCAAGAAGGTTATATGTAGAACCTTGTGACCAGTTCCCCCGTTTTCCCACCACCTTTCCCTTACCCTCCTGGTATCACTATTCATTATTGGTCCTGAGGAGTTTATCTGTCCTGGATTCCCTGTGTTGTGAGCTCTTATCTGTCCCAGTGTACATGCTCTGGTCTAGCTGGATTTGTAAGGTAGATTTGGGGTCATGATAGTGAGCAGGGAGGAAGCATTAAAGAACTAGAGGAACGTTGTATGCTTCATCAATGAGATTTTACCTTTTCAATGTCTAGTTTTGACTATATGGAATGATGTGCTATCTCCAACTTTTCTTCACTTGTCTCCTATCAAAAAATGTTGATACTTTCATCTAGATTTTTTAATGAAACTATTTAAATGATAACTTTCTACAAATGAATTTAGAAATAAAAACTCAAGGAAAGGGAGATTAGAATAAGCAATTCTAGTACTGTGTTCAGCTAAAAGGAGGAAAATATTTCATTAAATCCAGGAGTAGAACATTGTGAATAAAACAGAGCATTAGAAGTAGAACGTGAAAGGTACCTGTAATAGATTTTGTGTCAACCTGGCTGGACCACGATCTTCGATAGTTTGTCAGTAAGGACTCCCCCATAATGTGACCTAACCTAAGGTAAACAACTCCAAGCAATCCCTTACTCAGGTTACAACCTGATGACAAATCCTTGGGGGTGTGGCCTACTCCATATCTGCAACTAGATGCAGTGGAGAACTCCCTTGCATGTACCTAATATATATAAAGTGCATTAGAAAAAGAAAGGGAGATATTCCACCCAAAGGGGAAATTTTGGTCATGGACACCTTGAGCATATACATGTGTTAATAATTTCTGATAAATTTTTTCGTACCTATGTATCAAATATCCTTTCTTCCTAATAGAATATGGACAGATAAATAATAAAATAATAACAAACTGTATGTGTAATGACATCTATTTGATCAATTAGCCACAAGCCAGCATGTTCTCATCGACAAGAGTGAAAAATAGCGCCCAGTGTTGATTTTGCCTGGATGACACAGCTGATCAGTGCTGAGCACTGAGGCATTACTTTTGCCTTATACCCAGTGAGTCCTCCCTAAGAGTGCCACTTTCTCATCCTCCCAGAGCTAGAACCTTAATTCAGGGCTCTCGTCATGTTCATCTTCCATCTCTGATTTCCAGAAATCATTTGATGGCTCATTAGTCTCTGCTACAAGGCTTTCTTTTGGTAAGCTTGTGAAATTCCTAACTTATGGCTTGTTTTTTGAATATCAGTGAATGTCTACACTGGGAGGTATTTAGAGTCAGATAGAACATGTGCCAACCTAGTAAAGAATTTGTTTACATCAAGGTCCAGGTGAATCTGGGTCAACCATATCCTAAACAAGCTAACCAAGAGTTTTTCTGTTCTTATGATAAAGGATACATAATAACAACTCTGACTTAGGTTCCCTTGGAGATTTACCTCACAATGTACAATCAAATTTTGATATGGCATGTAGGGAACGTTTATGCTAATGATAATAAAAGCACAAAGAACTCAAACTCTCTGCCATCAAGTTGACTTCCACCATAGCGACCGTATAGGGCAGGGTAGAAGAGCCCATGTGGATTCTTGAGGCTGTAAATCTTTGCAGGTCTAGAAAGCCTCATCTTTCTCCCACAGTGTGGCTGGAGGTTTCCAACTGCTGACCTTGCAGTTAACAGTGCAATATGTAAATAGTGATGAATCCACTATTAGAAGTCCCTGGTAGTGCAGGGCTAGACACTCTTCTGCCAAGCACAAAGTTGACAATGCCAACCCACCAGCAACTCCATAGGAGAAAGCTGTGTGTGTGTGAGTCTAGGTAGACTAGAGAAACAAATCCATGGACACACATAAGTGTATAAGAAAAAGATTTATATACAAGTGCAATTGAACATTGAGAAAGCATCCCAGCCCAGCCTAGATCAAGTCCATAAGTCTGATACTAGCCCATATGTCTGATAGCAATCTATAAAGTCCTCTTCAGGCTCACGAAACACACACAATGACGCTGACTGTAGATCACAGACCAGTGGGTAGAAGTCCTTCGATCCAGTGTCATTTGGAAACATCTCAGCGTTGGTAGGGGTCTTTGCAAAAGGGTGAATCCATGTGTCTTGTCAAATGCTATGTCTCCCAGGGTGTGTGCAGAGAGAGAGATAGTTTCTCCTGCCTCTAAGAAGGAAGTACTGGATTTCCCAGAATTCTCAGGAGAAGGCCATGCCCACACAGAGGTCTCATTGGCTATCTCCAGATTGACAGGCTAGACTCCACCCTACATTCTTAATCCTCAAATTGACACCAGATTAGATGACTACCACACTGTATCAGTCTGCTTCCATAAAAGTAACATATTTGGAAACCTTATGGGACAGTTCTACTCTGCCCTATAGGGTCACAGTGAATCAGAATCTACTTGATGCAATAGGATAGGGTTTTGTTTTGCTCAAACCGTTAATATACTCAATGGCTAACCCAAAGGTTGGCAGTTCGAGACCAATCAGAGGCATCTTGGAAATGTAAGACATGACAAAATAATAATAATTTATAAATTATCAAGGGTTTCTGAGGGAGGCTGGGTGGGAGAGGGAGGGGGGAAATGAGCTGATACCAAGGGCTCAAGTAGAAAGCAAATATTTTGAGAATGATGATGGCAACAAATGTACAAATGTGCTTAACACAATGTATGCATGTATAGATTGTGATAAGAGTTGTATGAGTCCCAAATAAAATGATTTTTAAAAATTAAAATTAAAAAAAAAGAAAGACCTGGAACTCTACTTTTTTTTAAAAGCCACTGAAAACTCCATGGAGCACTAAGGAGGTAAGCAAAGGACCTGAACAGAAGTTTCACAGGGATTAAGAAAGCTGATGGTGCCCTGCTATCAAAAGATATAGCATGTGGGGTCTTTAAGACTTGAAGATAAACAAGCGGCCTTCTAGCTGAGAAGCAACAAAGCCCACATGGAAGAAGCACACCAGCCTGTGTGATCATGAGGTGTCAATGGGATCAGGTATCAAGCATCTAAGACCCAGAACAAAAGCATACCCAATGTGAATGGAGGCGGGGGGCATGAAGTGGAGACCCATTTCACAGGGGCAGAAATCAAAATGGCCAATAAACATATGAGAAAATGTTCCCAATCATTAGCCATAAGAGAAATTCATATTAAAACAACTATAAGATACTACCTAACACCCTCAAAGATAGCAAAATTCAAAAAATCAGAAAATAACAAGTGTTGGAGAGGCTGTGGGGAGATAGGAACTCTCGTCCACTGCTGGTGGACCTGTAGGTATGTACAGCCATTATGGAAATTGATTTGGCAGTATCTAAAACAGATGGAAATTGAGTTACCATATGACCCAGCAATCCCCTTACTGGGCATATACCCAGAAGAGGCAAAAAAACAAACCACGGCCAGACATCTGTGCTCCAATGTTCATCACAACACAGTTCACAATTGCAAGGAGTTGGAAACAACCCAAATTTCCATCAACAGACAAATGGATCAAAAAAACTGTGGTACATACATATAATGAAGTACTACGCATCCCTAAAAAGCAGCGATAAACTCATGGAGCACATTGCCTCATGGGAAGAACTGGAGGAAAGCATGCTAAGTGAAGTAAGCCAACACATAAGGACAAGTATAACATGAGTCCACTGAAGTAAGCTTAAAAAAAATGGGGCATAGGGGAAAAGCTACTATATACATACATCCCTGGGGTGAGGTCCAGCTACTATGGCAGGGGCCAAACCCAATCCAAGGATACACACAGCAGCCAACTAAATAGGAGGATAAAAGAAAGAGGGGGGGGAAAGACATGGGGGGGTGGAGCAGGGCACTAACCCACCCAAGGGGAGGGTATTGTTTATATCTCCACAGAAGAGAGAGAGAAGGATGTCCAATTGGCTGCAGATGAGCATTGGGTCTCCACTCCATGTCCCTCCCACCCACATTCACATTGGGTATGCATTTGTTCTGGGTCTTAGATGCCTGATGCCTGATACCTGATCCCATCGACACCTCATGATCACACAGGCTGGTGTGCTTCTTCCATGTGGGCTTTGTTGCTTCTCAGCTAGAAGGACGCTTGTTTATCTTTAAGCCTTAAAGACCTCAGATGCTATATCTTTTGATAGCAGGCACCATCAGCTTTCTTCACTACATTTACTTATGTACCCATGTTGTCTTCAGCAATCGTGTGGGAAAGGTGAGCATCACAGGATGCCAGATTATTAGAACAAAGTGTTCTTGTATTGAGGGAGTACTTGAGTTGAAGCCCAATGTCTAACCTTAATTCTTAACATACAGATACGAGTACATAGATCCATTCCCCTCTCGTTATATGTATATATTTACATATATACATGGCTGTATTTAAACCTATGAAAATGTCCTTTGCCTCCTGGTTCTTTCCTCTATTTCCTTTTACTTTCCTCTTGTCCCACCATCATGTTCGGCCTTCATTGAGGTTTAATAATTCCTCACTGCTACATTGCCCTTGATTAAACCCCTTCTCTCCATTGATTTTAGCTCACTTATTGTTCCGTTGTCCCTGGGTTTGTTTCCCCCCACTCCTTCCTTTCTCCAACCTCCCCTTCTCCCATATCCCCCCATTCTTCTCATCTCTGAATTGTTTATCCTGCCTATCTTATCTAGATAGGCATGCAGAGACATTAATAAGCGCGAAAAACAGGCAAAGCCAAACAAAACAACAAAGGAAGTCAAGGCCAATAAAACAACAACAACAACAAAAAGAAAGCCACTGAAAAAAAAAGAAAGCCACTGACAAAAATAGAAAAGCCGATAAATAGTTCAAGGTCTGTTTGTTGGCCTTTAGGAGTGTTTTCCAGTCGAGTTTTCACACTCTGTCTCCAAAGTCTATTTTGGGTATTCCCGGGGGATGCATAAATTAAAAAAAAATTTTTTAACTCTATGGAGCACAGTTCTACTCTGATACCCAGGGGTGGTCTCCGTAAATCAGAATTGACTTGATGGCAACTGGTGCTGCTTAACCCACTATGATGGACACTAGACTTTAGAACTCAGAATCATACCCTGCTGCATTATTTATTAATGCACACAAATGCTTCTCAGCACCATCACAGAGGCTCTGGTGTCCACCTCCATATATAACCCTGGCCTGCTCCCAGCTAGGCACTGTCTTACACCTAAGACCTACTAGGTGAGCATAGCCTCTCCTAATACCATCATTTATCAATGATTGGGAAATGGCTATATCAATCTGAACCAATACAAAGTAATGACTGGGATCAAGTGGAAAACAAAATACACCTACTCCTTACTTCCTATCTGACATTTCACATTTACAATTATGAGAAATCTACTCTTCTATTTTGTGCATTGATGATTTGTGTCTGGCAGGAATGAATGCTGAGATGTGAGGTAAGAGTAACACTGACTGTGAAGGTTAAGGTTATGTGTCAATTTGGTAGGACCAAATTGGTTTGGCAATTATGTAGTGATATCATTTGTCAGTTATGTAATAATGTTGTCATCCCTTATTTTATGATCCATTTTTGCATAATGTAGATTTTCATAGAACAACCTGATCTTTAGACCCTAAGCATATTGAGAAATGAGTATTGAGTATGGGAATATCTGAAAATTGCCCTTAGGAACTAATGTGTTGATCTGAAAATTTTATAGTGTTAGAAAAAAAAATACACAAGTATTCACCCTGCAGTATTTGCTTAAAATTTGGAGATGAGTCATAGACCTAATTTGCCCTTAGAATCACATTGGGAATAACTGATTTGTTGTGTCTTAACACTGGAGCATGCACCATGTTCAATCTTATAAAAGATGCCATTTCACCATGGTGGAATGTAGACGTAGCTGCAACTTGGTTCTACTTATGGACTACAGTCCTGCTTTGTGTTCTTGAGGTAGAGGGAAATATAGTCAAAGCCAACACAGAGGCTTTTTGTTGGTTCCAAGTAGTATTGTTAGATAGACTAGCTTTTTTGAGAAATAAGTGTGAGTCTCTACTTTGGAAGCAAAGGATAAATGCAGTGGATACCACAGCCAGAATAGTAATTATGTTATCTGTCTTGTCATGGAATGTGACTATAGTAATTGCAACATTTTCCCCCATCATTGAAGCCTATAATTATAGTGCAGATAACAGGATTATGTGCTAACTTGAGCTGTTTTAATCACCTATTTTACTCTGAAACATAATGGTAAATTTCCACAGTTGTTCCCTGGTGACCAACTCTTTTCGACATCTGTTTTCTTATAACTCAGCTCAGTACTGAGAAGAGGAAGCAGTGAGGTTGTGGGCATCCTGAAAGACTTTAGGGAAAACAAACTTTAGACTTGAGGGGAAAAGCATAAAGGTAAGATAGTTTTACACTTGGAACCAAAATAAAACCTTATCTTTGAAAGCTAATTGTATGAGGGAGCTTCAAAACATTCGTGGAAAAATAAAATGAAAAGTTAATAGAATATTTCTCTCATATATTATGCCTCAAAGATGGCAAATATTTTATGGGATTTGGCAGTGTCTGTAGCCTGTATTTTATGTGCACAGAAAGAAAGCTTCAACCAAAGAAATAAATCTAGGGTTGATTAAGAAAAACCTCCAGGGAGTGCAGAGTGGAGACCCAAAGCCCATTTGTAGGCCGCTGGACATACCCTTACAAAAGGGTCTGGGGAGGAGACAAGCCAGTCAGGGTGCGAGGTAGCAACGATGAAACATACAACTTTCCTCTAGTTCCTAAATGCTTCCTCCTCCTCCACTATCATGATCCCAATTCTACCTTACAAATCTGGCTAGACCAGAGGATGTACACTGGTACAGATAGGAACTGGAAACACAGGGAATCCAGGGCGGATGATCCCTTCAGGACCAGTGGTGTGAGTGGCGATACTGGGAGGGTGGATGGAGGGTAGGTTGGAAAGGGGGAACCGATTACAAGGATCTACATGTGACCTCCTCCCTGGGGGACGGACAACAGAAAAGTGGGTGAAGGGAGACGTCGGGCAGGGTAAGATATGACAAAATAATAATTTATTTTGAAGGAATTCGTGAGGGAAGGAGAAAGTGGGGAGGGAGGGGGAAAATGAGGAGCTGATATCAGGGGCTTAAGTGGAGAGGAAATGTTTTGAGAATGATGAGGGCAATGAATGTACAAATGTGCTTTACACAATGGATGTATGTATGGATTGTGGTAAGAGTTGCATGAGCCCCTAATAAAATGATTTTTTAAAAAAAAGAAACCCCTCCAACTCAATTTAAGGAGCTGGTTGAGATTAAATCATGCCTGGACACTAAGCTATGTATCTAGATGTCATCTTTCTTTTCTTTTTTTAACCCCCTCCCCGCCCCTGTCTCTCGAGTGTCGTCTTTCATGTGGAAGGCTTATCAGATGTTCATTTGTTGGTGTGTTATTATTTGCCATTGGGTCCAGTGATGTACCCCCTCGAGAGTACTCTCAGAATTAAACTAGTCAAATCCATACTTGAAGAAAGTAGACAAGTACAAGTAAACTTACCAGCAGAGGAGCATGGTGAGTGCTAATTTAGCAAGCCAACCTCTGGCCAATTGGCTCACTATTGGAAGCAGACTCCATAGGGTGATTGGCTCACTGTTGAAAGCAGACTCTGTAAGGGGGTCATCAGGCACACAAGCCTCACATAAGGAGGATCTTGGAAGCACTGGTTGGTAGTTTCTACCCAAGGCATCAGGAAAGGAGTATGGTCCAGCTTAGGAGACTTAGCTATTAGGCTTTCCTTTGCAAGAATGTCCCTTATTATATAAAAAAAGATGCAACCTAGGTATGAGACTTCCTTTGTTCATACACTTCATAGGGAGCTTGTCCACAAAAAGAATGGGTGGTCAAAAAGGCCAGGGGGACAAAAGTTTTCTGCCTACTATATTGGTAGAGTTGTCATTGCTAATTAGCAAGGTGACATCTGCTGCATTGTGTTTACGACTTCTTGGTTCCAGTGTTACTAGAAGAGTGATCTTGAGTAAGTTTCCTAACCTTTTTGCCTCAGTCCCTTCACCTGTATAATGGCTGTAAAGATAGTACTTATTAGATTGTTTAAATGAGGGGATACGCATGATGCATTTAGCATACTGCCTGGCACATGGTAAGCATTCAGTACATGTTACCTTTTATTTTTATTATGGCTTGATACAAGTGTGTCTTGAACTTGTTTAACATGAGTTTGCCACCAGAGAAGAGCCATTCTCAATGTGCTAGAAAATCATGTTTCCAGGCCTATAATGCTGAGGCCTCACTTGTGGATAAAGTGGGAGATTTACCAAGGTAGCTGCTACCGTGTGGGACAGACATGGGTTTTACCACAGGAATTTGGGGGGTGCAAATGCTTAACAACCTTGGCTGCTAACTAAAAAGGCTAGAGGGTTGAGTCTATCCAGAGGTCCTTCACGAGAAAGGCCTTGTGCTTTACTTGTGAAACATCAGTCACTGAAAATCCCACGCACACAGTTATCCTCTGACACACAGAGAGCCACCAGGAGCCCGGATTGACCCCACAGCAGCTAGTGTGTGTTTCATTGCCTCTCTTCAGGGAACCATGGTGGAATGCAGCAGTCTCTTTTGCTGTTTTAGCACCTACTAAGGAGCTCTGGTGGTATAGTGGTAAGTGCTTGGCTGTTAACTGAAAGGCGGGAGATTTGAACCCAATAACGCATAGGTTCCTAAACTTAATTTGTCTACTGTCTCCTTTTCAGAAAGAAAAAACAGAACAAAAAAGACACAGCAACTCTCTGACAAAGAAAAAGCCCATTATACATGATAAATTGTAGGTATCTGCTTTTGCAACCACCCAGGATTGGTCCAGTGGTATCACCCACTTCAGGAAACACTGCACCAACTGCTCCGAGTGAGAGAGATGTAGCTGTCTGCTTCCATAAAGATCACAGCCTTGGACACCTGATGGAGCAATTCGACCTTGTTCTACTCATAGACTTGCTATGAGTCACAATTTGGGCTCTCTCAATTAGCTAAAATGTCGATGCTCAATAAATACTTTCCCAATGAAATAATATGTTTTATAGAGAATTCTAAATAAACTGGGGCATGTCCAAAAAGTGAAATAAGAAAATAGAATATTTGAGAGGGATAATGGTCAGATAAGGCATTCTTCAATGAACCACTAGGAAGTCAAGGACCTAGTTTTAAAAGACCTCAAAGGAGCACTTAGGTAGATGTTAGAGGACAGTGGTCAGTCCCAACATGAGAACCCATTAGTGTGGGCTGGCCAGGGTAGCAGTAAAGTGATTGCCAGAGGGGTCACTAGGTGAATTCACAAGTATTGGGGGGTAGTCCAGCAGTATCTGTATCTCTGGACACAGTGAGAATCAAGGAATAGAGAGAGAGGGGTCAAGACTTAAGCAGCTGAGGAAAGCACTTGGGTTTAGCTCAGAAGGCGACGACAACAACAGTGCATCGTGCATACCTCATACTCTTATTCTGGGCCTGACACACTTCTTGTGAGTCTTGTCTTCATGTGTATGCATTATAGCATTAGGGCCTGAAAGGTCAAATTCCCTGCTCTTGTACTCCTATTACCTGTGATAGCTTCACGGTTTCCCTGCAATCCTGTTCTTCGTTGAGTCTGTAAACCTAGAAGAACCCTGTATGGGTGTCTTGTAAATCACTACACACTTCAAACATCCCCACGCAACTGAACTTGCAATGACTTAGGATCAGAAATACTCAACACATTACACTTAGAGGTACACTCATCGACTATCGGAATCAAAGGGGGAAAAGCCCTATTGGTGTAGTGGTTACGAGTTGGGCTGCAATCTGAAAGGTCATCAGTTCAAAATCACCAGCATCTATCCCCTCAGGAGGAATATGGGGCTTTCTACTCCCATAAACACTCACAATCTCAGAAACTCAAAGGGATAGTTCTACACTGTTCATAAAGGGTCCTGAGTCGGCATCAACTCGATGGCAGCGAGTTTGGTTTGTTGAATATATGAGAAAAATATAACACTCCTGCATTTTGCAAGCAAGGCGATAAAAGCTCAGAGAAGTTGATAACTTGCCCAAGGTCCAATAGTTGGCTTAGAGTCAGAAATAGAACTAGAAACCTGATGTTCTTTGATACCCTTTTCTCCGTGCCACAATCCCAGCAAATGTAGGCTTTGTCAGGCATTACATTGATTCATCTGTTCAATTTCTACTTGATTTATTTGAGGGGAGAATTCACTATATTCCTCTACTAAAATTGTTTATAAGAATCCAGCCACTGCTAAAGTCTGGAATGTAAAGGACAAGTGGAATCTTTTTAAACTTTGGAAGATGAACCAGTTTTAAAATCCCAGAAGGGAAAGTATGTGGTTTCATGCCACAGAAGCAATAAGTTTTGTTTTATTTTGTTTTTTCACTCAGTTATGGAGTGTTTTTATCATCCTAGAGAATATTTAAACACTAAAATGTAATGAAAGGATTTCATTGGACTGCTGTAAGCCTCTAACAATCACGTGTAGTCAGAACAGTCTAATTGGCAAGGTGAGTGAATGCACAGGTCATTCATTGGTCGGGGACAGTGCAGAGCAAAAGGAGCTGTAACCTTTTCTGTCTAGTGATGCTCATTGGCACTCCACTCTTGGTCTCCAGCTTTCTTCTGTAACAAGGGACCTGAGCTGGATTGGAAGGCATTTTCATACACTAGACATCAACAACCAGGAAAGAATCTTGGATGGAAATGAAGGGGCAAGACTTTCTGTTCAGGAAATGTTAATTTCAAAATTTGTGCTTGTCATACTAACTAAGTGTACGTTCTGTTGAGAAAGGCACAAGACTCTATTTTGGGCCGTGAGGATTCATCAGGTTGCACAAACAGCTAAGGCAGCTGGCTTCAAACTGGTCTCCCTCCAGCCTGGGCATAGCCTTGGCATTAGCCCTACACCTGCATGACTTGGCATCTGGAGTTCTCCAGGTACTGGACCTCAGCAGATCATGCCCACTGACCCTGTGCTCTTTGCTCCTTGCAGGTCTCCCAGGCAGCAGCGGATTTGCTTGCGTACTGTGAAGCCCACATACAGGAAGACCCCCTCATCATCCCTGTACCTGTGTCAGAAAATCCCTTCCGAGAGAAGAAGTTCTTTTGTAACATCCTCTAACTTCGTCTGTGAGGAAATGTCTCTGTATCAGTCCATGAATCTCCCTCATCAAAATTGTGCATGCTCTGAGCCCCCATAAAGCCTAGCCCACACTCCCATACCAGGGCAGTTCCTTAGCCTGACCTGGGTTTTCACTTTGGTTTTGGGTTTTGTTTTTTCACATTGCATTATGATTCATTTTTATTTGCTTTAATGATTGGCAAAAAATAGGTATTTTTCATAGCCAAGTAACTCATTACCAAATAAAAAGAAATATAGACTATTTAGTATATTACAGTGGATACTTTATAGGAAAGAAAGCTGTGATCAATGTTCCCCCACTCGCAATAATTCCATATTAAACTAGACCAATTTGAGCATCAGAAAGATGCATATGTGGGAAAAGTTTCTACTTACCTCCCTGGAGAAAGCAGCCCTGGAAATGCTCTGACCTGGTTTTCCATCGCCCTGTTTGAAAGGAAGGAGCCCCGGTGGCCGCGGGTTACAGGTTGGGCTCCTACCCACAAAGCCAGCAGCTTGAATCCTCCAGGCACGCTGTAGAAGAAAGATGACACTTTCCACGCCTTTAAAGATTTACCATCCTGGAAACCCTGTGGGGCAGGGGGGGGGCGTCCATAGGGTCAGTGTGACTCAGAATGGACTCTCTAGCAGTGAGTTTGGGTAATTTAAAGGAAGCAATGCGGAGGATTGGAATGATTTTCTCAGTTTGTATCCTCCTGGGACTATTTTGCAGATGCTGCTGGAGGGTCCGTTTTCCTGCTTTCCCAAAGGCTTGTTACTGACCTTTTGCTACAAATCTAGATGTCAAATGCACACATTAGCACATATGACAACTGTTCGTCTTGTGCCCTCTAGCCAACCTGCTAAACCTGCCAAGGGAATTATGTGCCCTCTCCATAAGTTATTTTCACCTGCTTCCTCCTGTCTGGCATTATGTGAGTATGTGAGTCTTGTGGGACTTTGAGTGGCCCGTGCCTTGCAGGGGTGAGTCATATGGCAGCAGCCTGCTATGTAACAGGCCCTGGTCAAAGCATTCCGTCCCCCAACCATTCCGTGTGTGTGTGTGTGTGTGTGTGTGTGTGTGTGTGTGTGTGTGTGTGTGTGTGTCTGCTTTAGAGATAGGAAAACGGAGGCAAAGTTTAAGTAACTGAGGCACAGAGAAATTAAGTAATTAGCCCATAGATAGTAAACAGGAAAGCTGGGATTTAAGTGCAGGAAGTCTGACCTCAGAATACTCTCCTAACCCAAGTACTGCCACCTGCAGGCCACCTGAACTGCATCACACAGGGATACAGACACTTGTGCTGCTGTGGACCATCCACTCCCTCCTTCGTTAGTAGGAGGCACGTTGACCCCACACCCTGGCAATTCACAGAAAAGTATACTTGGATCCCTAGAGAAAGGCTAGACAGCCATGAATTAGCTCTTGATTTTCTGAGGCAATCCTGCAGGTGTGACTAAAATCCTGCCACCCCTAAAGAAAGAGGAGGAGGCAGCACAGGGGAAAATAATTCTTTGTCTCAGTTTACTTAGTGTCATTTGCTTAAAAACTGACTCTCCTCTTTGGAGATAATGGTAATTAGTACCCCTGTATTACTGCCTACGAAGAAATAGGAAGGTGCTATACAGATCAAAGCGGTGATTATTATTATTTAAAACACATGAATGTACTAATTGCCAGGATATAGCAGGGAAGAATGCAACAGCTTCAAAGATAACATGGTTTAGTTGGAGGAATAATGTACAATTGTCTACAAAGAAACAAATATAGTTTTTGGATCAATTAATTGCTTGCTCCTCTTGTTAATGACTTTACTAAATTTTAATTCTTTGATTCTTTTGTTGAAACCCACTCCTGGTTTTATTAAAGTTTACTGATAATGCAGTATTGTTAGGAAGCTGGGTACCCAAGTTGCAGAAGAATTGTATGCTGTACGTGATCATAAGATTCCAAGTCTTTCTGTGTTTTTGATTTGTGCCCAAGGGCCCTTTATTCTGTTGTCTGTGTCAACATTAACCTGATAAAGCAAACCGCAATCCATAAAAATCACATCAAAGACGCCAGGAAAGTAGGACAGCCATGAGATTTGCTGTTTTATCATTAGCCAAGCCTTCTCTCTTGTTCTTCCTTTCACCAACCCTCCACATTCTGTCCCCCATTATTCTCTCCTTTTTCCTTTTTCTCCTCTTTGCTAAGAGATGACACACACACATACACACACACACTTATACTATAGCTCTTCTATCCAAGCCTACAACAGTTTGTAGGATTTCCTGGCCCTTCACAGCATCCCTCGAAGTCAGTGTTCCCCTTGACAATGGCAACCTCATGCACGTGGACAGAAGGCACATAGACGTGTGAGTGAGTACCTTCGCCCCTGTAGCAGCCATTGAACGGGGAGGGATACATAACCTGCTTGCACAGGACGCACCTGCAGTGCACACTTGTCATGTTTCACTTTCATTTTGGCCAACATCTCTCACACTCACACACACACACACACACACACACACATCCTCCTCCTATCTAGGGAGATGACTCCATGTGTTTAGATTTGGTGGGGTGCAGTGCCATGTTCCATGTGAAAGCTGAGGTGGGAAATCACCTCTCCCTCTTTTTTTTAAATTAAATACTTGTATTGGGGGCTCTCACATCTCATCACAATCCATACATTCATCATTGTGTCAAGCATATTTGTACATATGCTGCCATCATCATTTTCAAAGCATTTTCTTCCCACTTGAGCCCTTGATATCAGTTCCTCATTCCCCCCCCCCATGAACCCTTGATAAGTTATAGATTATTATTTTTGTATCTTGCATCGTCTTCTGTCACCCTTCACCCACTTTTCCATTGTTCACATTCCTGGAAGGGGGTTATATGTTGATTGCACCTCTCCCTCTTATGTGCACCCTTTGAACTGCGCCAGCAGAACTAGCCTGTGACCTGGGAGGGACTATTTGGACTCCACTTAGGATTTTGGAGAAAGTGACACAGAAATAAAAGACCATGAGACTCATTTCCTGGTTGCTGCAGTGGTGTCCAGGGCTGGCCATCACTCTGCAAAAGATGATGGTATCCACCTGCGAGGGTAGTCAGGGACTGCAAAGTCCCGGCTAAAACATCCATATTTCTCTCCTTGGCTCCCGAGAGTTGTCTCCGCTCCCATCCATTCCCTAGGCCTCCCTTCTAGCTTTTGTGTCAATTATTTGATCCTGCAGGCTCCATCCAATAAGTCCCTTATGCTTTCATGAGATAGTTTGAATTGGATATGTGTTTCCTGTGCTCTAAGAGCTCCATTCTTAGGTGTGTACCAACAGACATGTGTACTTACAGTCACCAGAAGGCATGTACTCGAATGTTCGTAGAAGCACTCTTTTATCATAACCCCAAACTGGAAAGTGCCCAGATGCCGATGTCAAGTGATTTATGGTAGATTCACAATGGAATACGACCCAGCAATAAGTGTGAACAACTACACACTGCAACTTGGGTGAATCTCACAGCCTAATACACAGCAAGACAAGGCAGAGTGCATGCTCCACCTGTATGAAACCATTTATAGAAAGTGCAAATGTAGTGTATGCTGTTCAAGTAGGGTCAGTAGTTTCTCTTGAAGGTTGCTTAACAGAAAGGGGCCATCAAGGGAGATGATCTGTTTCTTGGTCTGGTTGCTGGCTACCTGGGGATATTTCATTTGTGAAAATTCTTCAAACTGTACATTTAAGATTTGTGCACTCTTTTTGTATGTGTGTTGTACTTAAATAAAAGTTGGCTTCTGTGGTCAACAACACAAAAATCTAAGGGTTTTTTTTCTTTTGTGGCACTGTGCTCAACTTTTCATTCCTGTTTAGATATGATCTGGACAGTTTACGTGTGCTTGACAGCACTGAGATAACAATATACCTGTAATGTATAACTAGCACTATGGGGAGGGTTCCCGGAAAGCAGGGCATGAGAACGTCACACCGTGGAAGGGTTATCTTTTGAGGCTACACTCGGGAATACTTTTGAGATATCTCAGATCAAGCACTCTATGATGAGACAAATGCTGTCCTCTTATCCTCACCTTCTTCCGGCCATCAAGGTGTATTCAGGGACTGACTTGCCACAAAGTCCTTGTCCCTAACACCAGCAACCAGCTCTGTGATGACAGGTCTTCTGAATGTAGTCCCAGCCTCCTAGACCACAAACACCTGGAGATATAGTTGGCATCACAAACTTCTGCTTTAGCTCTGTTCAGACCATCAAACCTCCAGTTGTTCAGGAGGGTTCCCAGTGCTGTCCCACATGCTCTTGGCTACCAAGAGGCCTCTGCCATTTCCTCCTCTCAGCTTAGCCCTGCTCAGGCCCAGGGAGATCACAGAATGGCTTAAGATTGGAGCCCAGCACTCCAGCACTCAGGGAGCTCCTCAATGAATTCATGAGCTGTGAGCTGCCTCCTCTGAGGGAGCTAGGGGAGGGGAGCACACCGAAGAAAAGAGCTTTATTCTGGAAGTTTTTCAAAGTTGAGACTAAAATAATAATGATGAAAACAATGTTTCTACCTGAGAATAATATGGACTATGTAGTATATAACACCTCTGTGGTGCAAAGAGTTAACATACTCAGCTGCTAACAGAAGGGTTGACAGTTCACATCTACTCAAAGGTGCCTGAGTAGACAAAGCCTGTAATCTGGTTCCCAATATTAGTCACCGAAAACCTTATGGTGCACAGTTCTCTGGCAAACATGGATCAACGAGTTGGAATTGACTCAACTAGTTCGTAGATTGTTCGTGTTGTTAGGTTGCATTGAGTGTGTTCCAACTCATAGTGACCCCATACACAAAAGAGAAAAACACTGCCTGCTCATGGACCAGCTTCACAATCCTTCCTGTTTGAGTCCATTGCTGCAGCCTCTGTGGCGAGCATCTTGCTCAGGACCTTCCTCTTGTTCACTTCTCTACTTCACCAAACAGGATGTCCTTCTCCAAGGAATGGTCTCTCCTGTTAAAAGGTCCAAATTATATGAAACAAAGCCTCATCATCCTTTTTTCTTCTTTTTTTTAAAATCGTTTTATTAGGAGCTCATACAACTCTTATCACAATCCATACATACATCAATTGTGTAAAGCACATTTGTACATTCATTGCCCTCATCATTCTCAAAACATT
>NW_022111324.1:91498954-91500997 GCF_000313985.2 Echinops telfairi
CTGTTTGTTGGCCTTTAGGGGTGTTTTCCAGTCCAGTCTGTTGGGGCACCATGCCCTGGCCCCAAAGTCCACCTTCAGCATTCCCTGGGGACCTCGCCACTCCATTCCCTTGTTGTTCTGTTGCACCCCCTAAGTGTTTTGCCTCAGTGGCACACAGTATTTTTTACTTCTCATGAAACCCATTACTTCCTCTCACAGTAGAGTTTTCAATGTACCCTTTGAATCAGAAAGGAGTAATGACAAGATATGTAAGCAGGTATTTTGAGTTGAAGAGCTGGGAAAATTCACAACACATTGTGAGGATGAGAACACAATACTTGAATATTGTGTTTTCCTTTCATCAACATAAAGATGAAAAGTTTTAGAGTAGCGGTTCTCAATCTGTCGGTGGCAACCCCTTTGGGGGTCAAATGACCCTTTCACAGGGGTCACCTAAAACCACCGGAAAACACATATTTCAGCTGGTCTTAGGAACTGAGACACCACTCCTCTATGTCTCCAGGCAGGTCCGTCCACATGCAGATATGCCCACATATGAGTACCCAGCGTGAAGATTGTTACTCATGCTACACCATGTTTCAAGACAAAGTTTCATTTATTTATAATTAGAAATAAATATTTCACAATATATAAGTACATATTATTTTTGTGATTATCACTATGCTTTAATTATGTTCAATTTGTAACTATGAAAATACATCCTGCATATCAGATATTTACATTATGATTCATAACAGTAGCAAAATTACAGTTATGAAGTAGTAACGAAGATAATTTTATGGTTGGGGGTCACCACAACATGAGGAACTGTATTAAAGGGCCGCAGCATTAGGACAGTTGAGACCACTGTTTTAGAAGCTTTTCACATACACTTGGATTTACTGTCATTAAGGAAACACAAAACCCTTTGAGGTTACTGCCACTGTACTATTTCCAAGACACACTTTGATTGAAAAGACATGACCCATTCTCTTCCCTAACAGTTCTTAAAGCCCAATGAGTTTTACTTCTTTTCACGAAATGCATTAAATTCTTGAAATGTAACAGTTGTCTAAATATAATGTTCTTTAAAAGAGAGTAATGTCAAGAGATTCATGGCATACCTTGAAAAGAAATTGTGTATTTATAACACACAATAACTTACTTTTTCTTAAAAAACACATTACACCAAGGGCTCAAAACATTCTCAGATGTTTTGAGAATGATGATGGCAACAAATGTACAAATGTGCTTGATATAATGGATGTATGTATGGATTGTGGTAAGCGTTGTACGAGCCCCCAAATAAATGATTTAAAAAAAACAAAAAACATGTTACATCCTTCTCACAGTACAGTTCTCAATATATAATTTGAATCAGAAAGGAGTAATGTCACAAGACATTTAAATGTGTACTTTGAGTTTAAAAACTGGGAAAATCCACAATACATTCTGAGGATGAGGAAACAATTTACCTTAGGGTTGCAAGAACAATAATGTACCCATTAAATAGTGAATGGCATTGATAAGAGCACAACAATTTTACTTCCATTAAAGAAATGCTTTGTACTCTTCAAACAGAACAGTTCTCTAAACGTCATGTGAATAAATAGTCACATTAAAAGATTCCTGGTGCATATTTAAAAGCATGTAGGGAATTGCAGTCATTGGAGGTCACCCTCTTGCAGTTGTGGTATATGTTTTTTTCATTTTGGTGTATGAAAACAAGTACTCATGAACCTATAGAGTTAGCAAGAGGAAGAAGGGTTTGGGGAAAAGGGGCCACAGAGATGTTGGTGGGGTGAAGGGGTGATGACGTCAAGGGGTCCATATAGAAAAAGAATGTTTGGAAACTGATTGTGGTAGCAAATGTAGAACTCTGCTGGATGTGATTGAACTATGGAATTATTTGATATATGTATTAATCCCAATTAATTAAAAAATTGGTTCCCCCTTTCCACCCCACCCTCCCTCCACCCTCCCAGTATCGCCACTCTCAGCACTGGTCCTGAAGGGATCATCTGTCCTGGATTCCCTGTGTTTCCAGTTCCTATCTGTACCAGT
>NW_022111324.1:91501283-91506095 GCF_000313985.2 Echinops telfairi
GGCTGGTGTGCTTCTTCCATGTGGGCTTTGTTGCTTCTGAGCTAGATGGCCGCTTGTTTACCTTCAAGCCTTTAAGACCCCAGGCACTATATCTTGTGATAGCCAGGTACCATCAGCTTTCTTCACCACATTTGCTTATGCATCTGCTTGTCTTCAGCGATTGGATCTGGAAGGTTAGCATCATGGAATGCCAGTTTAATAGAACAAAGTATTCTTGCATTGAAGGAGTATCTCTTTTCTCTTTTACTGCTGATTTTCTTTAAATGTATTTCATCAGAAATTAATATTGCCCCTCCTGATTTATTTAGCTGCCCTCTGCTTGATTTTTCCCATCCTCCCGTTTTTATTCATTTTTGTTTGTGTCAAAGGTGTATCTCCTTTAGACAAGATATTGATGGGTCCTGTTTTCATAGTCATTCTGTTTTCTATGTCTCTTGACTGATGTATTCAATGCACGTATATTTGTCATTATCGATAGGTATGAATGTATTGCTGTAATTTTGCTGTGTGTTTTGTTTGCTTATGAGATGCTTCTGGTTTCTTTGTTCCACATGTTAAATGAAGAGTTCATTTTGTTAGTTTTCATGTCATTTTCTTTATTGCTTTTATCTACATCTTTACTAAATATTTATTTTTCTTCTCTTTTAATTTTGATGAGGTTTATTAATCTTCTTTGAGGTTTCTTTGTAATTAATTTCTTCACAATTTAAAAGTCCCTCCTATTGTTTAAAAGTTGAAAAGTCTGATCTATTTGACTTCCTTTCCATTTGAAAGTTTGTAACTATAGAATTTCCCCTACTTACTTTGTAATTGTCTTCCTTACAAATTGATGTCTGTAGTTCTCTATTTTCAATCTTGTTAGTCATTTGTTTTCAATGTTGCTAATTTTGTCTTACATTGATTCCATTTCTTGTCTAGTCTGAAAGTTTAGTATTAATCATCTGCCCTTTCGATGTTTCATCTAATTCTAAAATCTTAGTTTTAATCATCTGCTGTTTTTGTAGGATTTCTAACATAGTCTTTATTTTATTGATCTGTACTTGTAGTGTTTCCTTGAATTCTTCTAAAGTTTTTTTTTTAAGCTTTCCTTGTTTTTGCTGCAGTTGCTTCAACCTTTGTCTCAGTTGTATTTAGATAACATTGCTTTGAATATTTTGTAAAGCAGTTCCAATGCCAATCCTTCACCCAAAATGATTTTGATTCTGCATTTTGTTTGAACCACTATATCTTGTTTCTTTGTGTAAATGGAAATTGTCTGTTCTTTTTTTGTCTGCTATTTCTAAGACATTTTGGTGGCGCAGTGCTTGTATTTATACTTCAGTGATTGTGGTAGTTACATAAGTTCCTGTCAACTTGATGATATATAAAAGTGTAGGAGTGGGATTTAGCCTGTCAGTCAGGTCACAGCCTGATGGTAACTCCTTGTGGGCATAGACTTCTTGTAAGGAGGTCCCTGGGAACCTCCCCACGCCCCACCTCTCTCTGCCTTCACCTTCCTACAGGCTGACCCTGGTTGCTGCCAGAGCCCTGGAGATGCTTCCACTCTCATTGGAGCCTCAGGACTTTGCACCCACCAGGCTGTGATCTTCCTTCATTCTACATCGTTTCATGTGGCTGCGTGAGTATGAAGAGGGACTTAAGGACTAGTGTTGGACTTAAGGACTGCAGTTAGATTGGGCTGGGCTGTTCTCTTGATGCACAATTACTTCTTGATATAAAGCTCTTTCTTACACATTTATGAGTGTCTCTGGATTTGTTTTTCTAGTCAAACTGGCCTGACAGTGATTTGTGTTGGTTTGTTCATAGACACTCACCACCTGTCTTCTGTGGTAGTGTATGTATAATCCTATGTTCATGTAGCACAGTTGAGGACAGTTGGGCTGGTACTCTCCACTGTTTGTCATGGATCAGAGTGATGGTGGCCATCTCCCAGTGGTGTCACTGGGACGTATGGACATAGTTTCTGTCTCTTGCCAGATGAGAGCAAGAGAGAGAGAGAGAGAGAGAAACAATAACAATAGGAAAAATAAATAAGTGGGGGAAAATAGTAAAAAGAGGAGGAAGTACAACAAATAAAGAAAATAATAACTAAAAATAAAATGAATATAAAACTAATGGCAATGATGAGAAATGAAAACTATGGAGGGTGGAGAAAAACAGAATAGTCCAAAAGAAACAATTCTAAGAGGAATAAAAGAAGCCTTAAAAATATTATCTTTATAATGCGCTTTACACAATTGATGTGTGTATGGATTGGGATAACAGTTGTATGAGCCCCTAATAAAATGTTTAAAAAAAAGGAAAAAAAAGGAAGCAAAAAAAAATATTATCTTTATAACACCAAAAATAGTAGTTTTTCAATGATGCAAAATATCCTGTAGGCAGCAGCCTTTATGATAGCCCCAATAATCCTTATGTCTTGAGAAAACACTGTCATATAGTCCTTTCATAGTGAATCAGAGCTGGCCAAAATGGCCAATGAGCCCTGGTGGCATAGTGGTTATGCATTGGGCTGCTAACCTCAAGATCAGCAGGTGAAAACCACCAGCCCCTCCGTGGGAGAAAGAAGAGTTACAATCTCAGAAACCCACAGAGGCAGTGCTATCTGGCTGAGAGGGTCACTGAGTCCAAATCAACTTGATGACAGTGAGTATTTTTGGTTACGTGGCCAGTAGAATACTGTTGAAGTTACTGTGCGTGTCTTCTGAGGCTCCATTTTTGTTATAAAGGCACTGCAGCTTCCTTCTTGGTCTCTTGAATTTGTTACTCCTGTGCACGGTTGTCATCACAGTAAAGTAACTCTATGGAGAGATGCCTCTAGAGTACCTGAGGGTTCCTGCCCCCAAACAGCATGAAGTTGCCAGCCATGTAAGTGAGACACCGAGGAAACCGATCATACACTTCTAGTCGAGTCTTCAGATGGCCATAATCCCAGCTGACATCCGCTCGCAACCTTATGAGACCTTTCCTCCCCAAACCCTCTAGAAATTGAGTGATAACACATTATTGTTGGTGGTGAGGTTTTTTGTGTACACAAATGAATTTTATTATTCAAGAACACAAATCAAAATGAGACTACAATTGTTGGTAGGTACTGTTGAGTTGGTTCCAACTTATCCTGACCCTAGGCTCAACAGAACGGGACACTGTCCTGAGCATCCATGCACCTTTTTTATGTTTCAGCTTATTGTTGCAGCCACTGTGTCAATCCATCTTGTCACAAGTCTTCTTCATGTTCACTGTCCCTCTATCAAGCATGATGTCCTTCTCCAAGGACTAGTTGCTCCTGATAACATGTCCAACATATGTGGAATGAAATCTCGCCATCCTTGTTTCTAAGGAGCATTTTGGCTGTACTTGCAAGAGAGATGTTTGTTCTTTTGGCAGTTCGTGGTACTTTCAACATTCTTTGCCAGCATCATAATTCAAATGCATGGATTTTGCTTCGGTCTTTCTTATTCAATGTCCAACTTTCACATGCATATGTGAAGTGATTGAAAAGGCCATGGCTTTGTTCAGGCACACCTTAGTCCTCAAAATGACATCCTTTCTTTTCAATCCTTTAAAGAGGTCTTTTGAAGATTTACCCAAAGCAAACGCTACCAAAAAGATTACTAAAGTTGGCCAATTAAACCACACCAATATAATAAGGAAATGCCAGCTAAAGTTAATGAAATAAAATCCCAAAGAAAACACACTCATTCCAACATCATTAAAGTACTAAGTAGAACCCTTCAAATAGAGAAAATATAAACATCAGTATAAACGTCTTAATTTGAAGGCAAGTTTAAGTGTGCTGAAATCTAACATGTCACAGAACATGAATAGAGCCATATTCTGTGGGTCAGAGACCATTACCATCACTGGGCAACTGATAATGGATGTTATCCAAGTACTGACTGCAATTACGGTGTATTACACAGTGTGGTGCTCTGCTGACTGTTATCAGAACAGACTAGTCACAGCATTTAATTTTCCTAATACAAATTATACAATCAGACCAGATAACCTTGGCTGGGAAGAGGACAGCTCAGTGGAGGTAATTATCTATCATACTACATCAGTAGGAAATTCAGAGGAAGCAATTCCATCTTAAATCAAAATAGCATATTTATAGTACCTGTCAAAGACCTCCAGTGAGAAAAAGAAAAGTCAAGAGGAACATAGTATTTCATTTACAATTTACTAGCAATTCCAGTGTTTCAGGGCAATATGGGCGCTTTAATGATCTAACATGAATGAGACATTAGGTAGACTTAGAACATATTGAAGCAACAGTCAATTTAACTCACCTACTGAAATAATATCTTGATTGAATCAGTCTATTGGTAAGTAGTCTCAGCAGCTGTTCCTTATATTGGTAGGTAGGGTTAGGGGTCTTACACTCAGGTTGTCTCATATTTCTTTCATAAAGGGCTGATGCCAACTGTTCTTAAAGTTGGATAGGAGTAAGCCCACAGATTTGTTGGCTATACTATCTCATATAGGTTATTCTTTTATGGCAGAGAAAGGGAGTGGCTGAGAAAGATTCCAATCAGCTGAGAGTAACCTCTTTGATTTACTTTACTTCCATCTTTGTTTGAAGTACATTCAGTTTTACAGCAGCTCTTGAGGTATCTTTGTTCTTAGCAATCATTAGTATCTTCCCAATCACTATACTTGGTGACACCAAAACAATGCAATTTATTTTATTTTTGATTATTTTATTGGGGGCTCATACAATTCTTATCACAATCCATACATACATCCATTGTGTCAAACACATATGTACATTTGTTGCCCTCATCATTCTCAAAACATTTGCCTTCCACT
>NW_022111324.1:91506928-91523701 GCF_000313985.2 Echinops telfairi
CTTGTTTATCTTCAAGCCTTTAAGACCCCAGACGCTATATCTTTTGATAGCAGGGCAACATTAGCTCTCTTCACCACATTTGCTTATGCACACGTTTGTCTTCAGTGACCGTGTCAGTAAAACGGGCACCCACTGATATGTTTTTCAGTTCTTTGATGTCTGATAACATCCCTTCTACACCTCGTGGTCACATAGGCTGGTGTGCTTCCTTCACGTGGGCCTCGATGCTTCTCAGCTAGATGGCCGCTTGTTTGTCTTCAAGCCTTTAAGACCCCAGACGTTATATCTTTTGGTAGCCAGGCACCATCAGCCTTCTTCACCACATTTATTTATGTTCACATTTTTCTTTCGCAATCATGTCGGGAAGGTGTGCATCCTGGAATGCCAATTTAATAGAACAACGTGCTCTTGCAATGAGTAAGTGCTTGAGTGGAGGCCCAATGTCCATCTGCTGCCCTAATACTAAACCTATAAATATATGCACGTAGATCTGTTTCCCCACACTCTTATATAAATATATTTACATATGTACATTCCAGTCTTAAAACCTCCATAAATACCCTTTGTCCCCTACTTCTTTCCTCTATTTCCTTTAACTTTCCTCTTGTCCCACTATCATGCTCAGCCTTCATTTGGGTTTCAGTAATTTCTCTCGGTTACATTGCCCTTGTTGAATCCCTACCAGGCCTCTCACACCCTCCTCACCACTGATTTTGGATCACTTGTTGCTCCCTTGTCCCTGGGTTGATCAGCACCACCTTCTTACCCCCGCCTCCCCCTCTCCCATGTACCCCCGGAACTGTTGGTCCCATTGTTTTCTCCTCCAGACTGTTCATCCAGTCTATCTTATCTAGATAGAGCTGTAGAAATAATAATATAACAATGCAACTTATTTTGGATCTTGTCAAGCACATCACTACTATAATCTCCTATTCTGTTATATTGTCTCAGATCTTTCTTATAATTATTCTTACAGTTGTTCTTAATCTCATGTCTGAAAATAAATTCTATGATGGCAGCAACCAAAAAATGAGTCAGAAACATTGTGTATTTGTCCCAAATGCCAATGAAAGAATAATAACATCAGTGATCCAGAAGATTGAGAGGATGTTTTTGAAACAAGTAAAGGCTAGTTTAGTCTGCAGTCTCCAGGATGGGGTCACCATGAATCCCCCTAAGACCCCACACTGACTTTCCAGGCAGTCTGAATAGAGTGAGATGAGGCGTGGAGACCCCCTTTACTTTTGTTTTAAGTCACTACGTTTTGGAGTAATTTGGTGTTTAGTAATAAAACAGTAAACCAAACCAGTTGCCATTGAGTCATTTCCAACTGAATGACCCCAAATGTGTCACAGTAGAACTGTGCTCTGTTAGGTTTTCAGTGGCTGATTTTTGGGGAAGTTGGCCACTTCCCAAAGGTGTTCAGGGTAGATTTGAACTTCCAGTTAGCAGCTGAGAGTATTAATGGTTTGCATCACTCACTGATTCTTATGCAGTGATAATAAAAATACAACTCCCTTTCCAAGAAAAACTTATTTCTGATCTCCATATTATTTATGTTACCTATGTATAAACAGGATACTCGTGTTTATAAAGTTTATGCAATGATTAAACCAAACAGATTGACAAATTAAATACACTAGACAGTATCCTTTTTAAAAATAAATCATTTTATTGGGGGGTCATATATCTCTTATCACAATCTATCCATCCATCCATTGTGTCAAGCACATTTGTACATATGTTGCCATCATTTTCAAAGCATTTTCTTTCTACTTGAGCCCTTGTTATCATCTCATTTTTTCCCTTCCCACCCTCTCCCTCCCTCATGAACCCTTGATAATTATTAATCATTATTATTTTTCATGTCTTGCACTGTCCAATGTCTCCCTTTACCCCCTTGTCTGTTGTCCATCCACCTGTAAGGGGGTTATAGGTAGGTCATTGTGATCGGTTCCCCCTTTCTATTCTCAATATTGGTCCTGAGGAGTTTATCTGTCCTGGATTCCCTGTGTTTCCAGTTCTTATCTGTACCCATGTGCATGCTCTGTTCTAGCCAGATTTGTAAGGTGGAATTACGGTCATGTTAGTGAGGGGCAGGGGGGTGGGTGGGGGAAGAAGCATTAAAGAACCAGAGGAAGGCTGTATGTTTCATCGGTGCTATACTGCGCCCTGACTGGCTCATCTTCTCTCCACGACCCTTCTGTAAGGGCATGCCAATTGCCTACAGATTGGCTTTGGGCTTCCACTCTGCAAATAGCCAATATTTCAAACCAAATAGAAAGCAATTTTAATAGCAGATTGTTTTACTGGAACCAAATGGCCTCTCAATGAGATTATTGAAAAGGCCATTCCTAGAATGTTCAGGTACTTGAATAAATGATCTTTTTTCTTTAGGCCTATATGAGATGGATTGTCTATGGCTTCCACCTTCCATTAAAAACACTGTACTACTCATTTGCACCCTTTCTCACATCTTCGCCTCTACCTCACATTACTATCTCTTCGCCCACGGCCTCACCCGTGGAAATTTGCTTTTGACAGAACTCATGCCAGGTAGGTTCCTAGTTCCTAGGAGCACTGCGGTAGTCCTTCTCAAGTGCCGCAGAGCCCACCTTCTATCAATTCTTCTCTCAATTCCGTCCTTGTGAGGTACTTATACTCTCAGCCTGGAAGTCCCTGCCCGTGTACTTTTTACCCATCTCTGTGGTACTACGCAAGTTTGATCCCCTGGATCAAACTCTGTCTCACAGACTCCAAATTCTTAGAGGGAACCTGGGAAAGAGCCAGTTGCAAACTGCATTCCAAGACTTGATTGACTGCTGAATGGAAGAGCACTGCCCGGGCCTCTCTTGGGACCAGAGACGTTAGCGAAGCGCTATCGTCTACCGAATGGAAGCGAGCCAGCATTCTGCGTACGCTCTGCGTGCTTTTTAAAAAGGAGTCACTCAGATCGACTGAAATCTGAAGCAACCGGAAACCTTCCCCTCAGCTGTCTTGCCCTTCCCTAGATGGACTCGGGCGACCAGCAAGCAGCAGGGCGTAAACGCTTACCCCGCCCCCCTGCCAGGGGTGGGAGCAGAGAGAAGCGCGCATGCTCGGTGAGGGACTTCTCGCTTCGCCTCAGCAGTCGACTGCCGAGTGACTGAGCGAGTGGCGTGGGGTAGTGGGAAATGTAGTCTCCAGGCTTCCGGATCACTGGTGCGCCCCCTGCCTGTGCCCAAAGCAGGACTTCAGCTCCCGGCCGGCCGGCCGGCCAGCGGGAGAAGGAGCGTGGGAGAAGGGCGTGGGCCCAGGCGGAGCGAGCGCCGTGGGCAGGGCTAGTGGGAAGGCCGCGGGGAGGGGGCGGAGCTTCGCCCGGCCGAGCCCTCGCTCCCCGCGGTTTGGGAACCTGAGGGACCCGCGTGGAGAGCCGCGACGAGCGTCGTGTCGCGGGGCGCCTGGCCTTGAGGAGCGCCGAGTCGTTCGGGGCGTCGACTGTCGGGCACCTCTTGCCCCTTCTAAGTCCCCTCCCTCTTCGCCGGAACGCGGGAGAGCCCGGTGCGCGGCGGGGGCGAGACGAGGCGCCGGCGGGGGCGGCCAATGCGAAACTGGCTGGTGCTGCTGTGCCCGTGCGTGCTCGGGGCCGCGCTGCACCTCTGGCTGCGGCTGCGCTCCCCGCAGCCCGTCCGCACCCCGGGGGCGGGCCCAGCAGGTGAGGTCCAGGGCCAGGTGGAGGGAGGCCTGGGGTTTGGGGGGTCAAGGTGGCCCGACTGCACGCCCACCGTCGCTCGTGGCTCCCTGCGATGGAACGGCGCCCTGAATTGCTGCAGGAGGCGGAAGGGCTAGGCTCAAGAGGTCCCTGGACGAACAAGTGATTTTCCATCTCGGAAGCACTGAAATCAGTCGAACTTGAAGGCGTTTGTCTCTTCGTCTCCCCACCGCTCTTCGGCGCTCCACTTTCCTCTTCACCCACAGGACCAATGTCGTGACTGCAGGTCCTTCGCTTGTACCTGGCCTGGTCGCAGTGGTCCTGGCTCCCTGCCACTCGCTCCGGAAGGAACCTCGTGTGTCCTTCAACCAGCGACTGCTTTGTCAGCTCACGTGCACGCCCTGTCTTTGACTACTAGCCAGGTGGTTGGTTGGTTTCCCCGCTCCAAGTTGTTGTCTTATTTGGTCAGGATTTTGTGGTCTTGGTGACATCGAGAATGTCTGTGTATTTTTAAAGTTCCCTGGATTTTGCTTCGAAGGAATAACTTTGCCCTAAAAATACTCTATTTTGTATGTTGTGAGAATCAGTTGAACAAGTCCGGATATAAAATAGGACATGACTGAGAGTAAAGTTATTCCTGAGGAGCGGTTTGCGTAGCCTGCGAATGAGCCTACACGAAAATAGCAAACTCTTTCGCGATCCCATCTATTTGCTCTAAAATTGCTCCTGTTTGCTTCTTAGCCTAATAGAAAAATACATCGCCAGAGTAGGTACCCAATGGATAAAATAAAAGAAATTTAGTGGACTTGACCACTCTGTACTTTTACTTTCTTTAACTGCATGGGAAGTTTTTCCTTCCTGCTTCTCAAAATCATTGAATGTTTGCAATGCAACATATGGCTCTATACATAATTTAGTATTCTGCAATTCTCAAAACAATCTTGGCTTCTATTTTGGCAACAATCTCTTCAAACCATTTCCCATTTGACTTGAATAGAGCTCTCACCACTGTGTTAAATGATTTAATGAAAGTACAGTGTTAACATGTTAACAGGTTGGAAGTTTGTTATGTTTGTAAGCTAAGAAAAGAGTGCCATATGTTGTAATGCTTTGTAATAACATCTAAGTTTGTGTTTTATAAGGTTGTTTTTTTTAATATATGATGAGTGAACTGTAATGGAAGTGACTTGTAGAGTATCACGTATTTAATTTACGAGTTTAATAGTCCTTTGGGGTTCCATAAGGAACCCTGGTGGCATAGCCCGATCAGCATTTCAAAACCACCACGGACAGGGCTTTCTCCTCGCAAAGAACTACAATCTCAGAAATTCACGGAGACAGTTCTCCCCTGTCCAGTAGGGTTGCTGTTAAGTTGGCAGCAACTCGATGGCATTGGGTTTTGAGTTTTAGGGCTTTATAAGGCAAAAATAAAAGTCTTGCCTTGAGAGTTAAAACTTTGTAAACCTGCTAGACAATTTCTTACTTTGAGATAGCCCACCCTTAATGTATAGATGATGTACTTGTTTGCTATCTCATTAGACCAGACTGAATTAACAAAGAGGTATATATTGGAAAGGGGCAACATAATGGTGGAGAGTTGGTACCAGTTATATAAATTAACTTAGCTATTTGATAGATACTGTGCATCTGGTCACATCATAAACAGGGTATTTTAATCTAAAACAAACCTGATACACTCCTCCAACTTTCCTTTTTTACTTTGGTACATTCAGAACTAAAAATAGTAGCAGCATCTTGAGTGTTAAGTTTTTCCCTCGTTTTTCTCCCCCTTGTGCTATCATCATGTTTAAAGCTAAAATATTTGGACATTTTTATGATTTCCATTTTAAACCTCTAGAGTGAGATAAAAACCCTATTTGTATTTAGTTAAGTATTTTTTCTGTGAACTAATCTTTAAAAACTGTTTTCCCCTTTCTTCCACTTCTTTGACTATCTTTAGGCTCAGTAAGTCACAGCAGCTTTTTCTTAAAAGAGATTTACCTCCCCTAAATATTTTTTAAGGTCTTCTTTTTTTACAGTTGAATCATTTGCACAATGGATTCACAGATATTTAAGAGCCTTCTCTATGCTGACTCCTGTTTTATGAGTGGAATGCAGCAGTAATCAAGATAAAATCCTGTCTTGGTGCAGTTATGTTCCAGAAGGGAAGGCAGAACATAAAGTAAAGATAGGGAACAGTGATAAGTATGGTGATGAAAAATATGGCAGTGGATTGCTTCAAATAGGTCAGAGAAGTTCTCTCTGAAGAGGTGACAATTGAGCAGGGACCTGCATTCATTGAATAAGCCATGTTTTTTGCCAGCATTGGCAACTTTTCTAACTCAATGACTCACCTTAAACAGCTAAAGTATAGTCAGAAAGAGCGCTTTGTAAAGAAACAGATAAAAGTGTACCTCTTAGGAAATCCCGCTTCCCTGGTGATGTTAAGAAGGGATAATAGAGGAAGAGACAACCATGGGACTAGAGAATATAGACAGAAGATATCTTGATTGTAACACTGACTTTGGATAGTACTTGAACAGGAATTTTTGAACCAGTTAATTTAGAAAATTATGTGATGAAAGAAAACTTTTCTCTCTGGAGTACTTACAATGAGAAAACTTAGAAAAGAGCATATCCAGTTAACAAAATACTGCGGAGTAGAACATTGGGCAAGGAGAAGACCATAGACTTGATTCATAATTCTGCCTAGGGCTGGTTCTTAAAAAAAAATTATCTTTAATATTTTCTGTGCTTCAGTTTCTTTTGTTATAAATGATGGTTCCATAGGGTTGCTTTAAAGATTCAACTAGTAAAACATTAAAACAAACCTGATTCACAGTAAGTGCTCCTTGAATTTCAGAAACTCGTACTGAAGAGCCCTGCTGGCACTGTATGTACGTAGTTAAAGCAGCTTGATCGTTAACTAAAAAATTGGCAGTTTGAACCCATACGTGCTGCGTGGGTGAAAGATGTCATCTTCCATAAAGTGTACAGCCTTGGAGACCCAATAGGATGTTTCTGTTGTGTCCTGTAGGGTCTCTGTGATCAGGACTGATTTAATGACAGTAAGTTTGGTTTGGGGTTTAGTAATAGGGCGGTAGTAGGGTGGTGTAGTAGTTAGTGTAGTGTTTAGGGGGATAAGCACAGGAAGGAAGTAGGACAACTGAAAGAGGCAGCTTTGTACTCCTAGTACAGTTTCAAAACCCACAGTGAAACTGTACTATAGGGTCACCATGGATCGGCATCTACTCAATGGCAGTGAGTAAGTGAGTGAATACAACTGAATTATTTCTTTCCCCTTAAAGGTGTTTGTACTTGGGGAGGGTACGATGTGACAGTGTGTCATATAACTAACTTGTCAGTAGATCTGTTGATTATTTGCATGTTTTCCTCATTATAAAGATTTCTGCCTATTTGTTGTTGATGGTCATCTGAGAGCATGTGTACAGAATGGAAATTTTGGTCTGTTTTTTTTTTTTTTTAAATAATCTTTAAGGTTATTTCGAACAATGATTTTGGCACCAAACTTCCTCAGTCATTAAATAAACTTCGCTTGTCCGTTCTCAGTCCAGTGCCTAGCAGCTTGCCAGACTGTCATGATGTTGTTCCTTGGTGCCCTCTAGTCAGTTCCGATTCATAGGGACCCTATCTCTACAAAACAGAACTCAGCAGCAGTCACCGCGTCTGTCAGGCTATCTCGTCAAGGGCCTTCCTCTTTTTGCTTCTTTCTCCTTTTCCAAGCTTGATATCCTTTTCTAGCATGATTTCTCGACAGTGTGACCCAAGTACATGAGATGAAATCTGACCATCCTCACTCTTTGGAGCAATCTGGTTGTACTTCTTCCAAGACAGATTTGTTTGTCCTTGTGGAAGTCCATGGTGCTTTCAGTATTCTTCAGCAACACCATAATTTAAATACTTTTATATTTCGTCACTTTTCTTATTCTGTGTCAAACTCTTTCATGCATAGAAAGCAACTGAAAATACAATGGCTTGGGTCAGGTAGACCTTAGTCCTCAAAGGAACATCCTTGCTCTTCAACACTTTAAAGAGGTCTTGTGCAGCAGATTTGCCCACTGCAATGTGTCATCTGATTTCTTGACTGCTGTTTCCATGAGCATTGATTGTGGATGCAAGCAAAATAAAATACGTCACAACTTCAATCTTTGCTCCATTTATCATGATGTTACCTATTGGTCCAGTTGTGAGGGTTTTTGTTTTCTTTACATTGAGTTATATAATCCATACTAAAGGCTAATCCTTGATCTTCAGTCAGCAAGTGCTTTAAGTCCTCCTCACTTTCAACAAACAAGGTTCTGTCATCTACATACTACAAGTTGCAATCTGGATGGTGCCTTCTTAATATAGTCAAGCCTCTGTGATTACTTGCTCAGCATACAGATTGATTAAATATGTGAGAGGGTAAAATTCCTGGTGCACATATTTCTTGGTTTTAAACTATGCAATTTACCCTTGTCTGTTCAAACAACGGCCTTTTGATGCAGGTACAGGTTCTGCATTGGGGCCTCATACAGCTCTTATCACAATACTTACATACATCCATGTGTCAAGCACATTTATACATTTGTCGCCATCATCATTTTCAAAGCATTTTCTTTCCACTTGAGCCCTTGATATCAGCTCCTCATTTCCCCCCTCCCCCCCTCCTTCCTCATGAACCCTTGATAAATTATAAATTATTATTTTCATATCTTACATCGTCCTCTGTCTCCCTTCACCCACTTTTCTGTTGTTCGTCCCCCTGGGGAGGGGTTATATGTCAATCCCTGTGATCAATTCTCCCTTTCTACCCCCATCTTTCACTTATCCTGCTGGTAACTCTCTTCTCATTTATTGGTCCTAAGGGGTTTATCTGTCCTGGTGGAATTCCTATTCTTCTCTATAGTTTGTTGTGATCTACATAGTTGAATGTCATTGTATAGTCAATAAAACATAACTAAACATCTTTCTATGATCTATCTGACATCAGCAATGATATCAATGACCAACACACATTTTGGTGCTTCCAGCATTAGACTAGTTTCTGAGTATATCTGACCTGCTGGTTCCAAAAATGGCATCAGTTTTCCACTATCAGCTCTAGTTTTTGAGGATATATGCCATACCACTCTTCACTATGCTTGCCCATAAAAATCAGGATATTTTCATGTAGTATTAGCTAGCCTGAAATAGAGGAAGTGCACACTGGCTTGATTTAAAGGAGTTTGTGGTGTGCTAAATATTTATGTTAAGTTATATTTCACTTACTTTAATCCAAAGATGTAAACAGTGCAAATTACATGAACTTGGAATTTTCCCCAAGTATCACTTCACTTGTATTAGGAACTGAATAGCAGGCAGTTCCAATTCGTTATCTTGAAAATTGGGATAGAAATAAGGCATTATACAATGAATAAGGAGCCTTGATGACTTAGTGGGTTATGTGCTCTACTGCTAATCACAAGGTCAGTATTTGAGCCCACTAGCTGCTCTGCAATAGAAAGATGAGACTCTGCTCCCATACAGACTTACAGCATCACAGACCCACCGAAGTACCATTGTGCCTTATAGGGCAATAGGAGCTGTAATCCACTGACTGATACAGTAAATAGAGATTCAGATATTCTGAAACCCCAAATGGGGCTGTCAGAGTTCAAGTTCCTTTATTAATATTAAGTTGTTCCAGCCATGTTATAAGATGGCACAACTTTTCAACCTTTTCTTCTTTTCAGCACAGAAACTCTTAAAAGAAAAGTTAGAATTTTTCTTGTGAAGCAGCTTGAAGTCCACCTCACCTATGAAACATTTAATATGAATTATTTATTAACTTCTACATATGAAAATATGTTCTTAAATGTTTACTGTATCATTTGAAGAAAAATTTAGATCTTCAAAATATTTATGAATTCTTACATTTTTGACACAATTATCCTCACACATTTCATTTATGTGCTTTTAAGTTTTCCCTTTTATTTTCCACTCTTATCAATGTGTATTCTGGCTGTGCAGTATCTAACTTGTCTTTATATATTGCACAGCCTCCTTTACAAAAAAGAAAGACCTGCTGCCATCTCATCAACTCTAACTCATAGTGACAGTATAGGACAGAGAAGAACTGGGTTTCCAAACTGCAGTGACTGGTGAGTCCAAACCACTGACCTTATTATTAGCAGCTCGGTGGGTAACCAACTAACTACCATGGGTCCATAACCCAGCTTCTTTTGGAAGTTCCTGTATATTTAATTTAAAAATATATATTTCTTACCCTCTTTGTAGTTTGTGGGTCTGAATTCTCATATTTAAAAGTAGCAGATTAAATTAATAAATTAGTATAACTTAATAACTTCAAATACAGTGGAACACCATATCTAAGAAACTAGAGCCGTTGTGGTCTATCAAATGCAATTTCTGGATCAGTGCCCAGAACAACCCCTTGGCGCCCTAAACACCAAGACACCCAGAAAAAGTTGTTGGCTTGGATGTGTATCCCTTGTCGTGATATGAATGCAGCTTGAGTTTCTGGCAGCTCCGGGCTGCTATTTTGAAATGCTGGTGACGTAGCTTCCAGTATCACAGCAACATGCAAGCTGCCACAGCACCACAGACTGACAGACATGTGGTGGCAACTGTCATAAACATTATATTTTAGAAAAAAGCAATTATGACCCCTTTGTGGTTATTAGTGATCGCTGACATGATAAAGATTTTTACTGTGCAATTTGGTCAGTGGTAATTTAAATGAGTGAACCAAGAGAATAAAACTGGGCAGGTTTGAATAAAGTTTTCACTTAAAAATGTTTAAATGAGTGAACCAAGAGAATAAAACTGGGCAGGTTTGAATAAAGTTTTCACTTAAAAATGATCTGTAACCATGCCATACTGAACTCCACCAGAGTTACCAACTTACACTTTTGAGTGGATGTTTCCATGAAATCACTGTCAACATTTCTATAAATACCCATCATCATGGGGTGTTTAAGAAGATATTTGTTGGTTTGAGAGGATAAAATTAGTGTCCAGTGTTCTAATTTGTACTTAATTTTTAGAGATGTTGAACATTTCTGTATGTGGTTTATTGGCCATGGTAGCCCGCCTTTTGTGAATTAGCTTTATATCCTGTCTCTCATATGTACTTATTTTTTATTTTGTTTGTTGTTTTTCTGTTTTCAGACACCAGAATCAAACTGTGCTTGCAGTATACAGCAGAGGATGATGGGAGTGTAGGGCCAGTAGCTTGTGGGGGTAACTAGGAACCTGACTTATTAATTTTATATTATGTAGCATAGGACCCTTGAGTCAGTTTGCTGATTTACATTGATGGAATGGGGACAACAAAAGAAACCTATTTTTCTGGAGTCTTACTACCAATAACTTGAGCATCCAGAAGTAATACAAAGCTCCTTAAACTGTAATTTACTACCCTATATGCACTCGTAGTCACTACAACCCCTAACCATAGACATGACCTCTCTCCTAAACTCTAAGCTTTTATATGTAACTTACTAATTTTCACTTTTACCTTTATTTCCCATCACCCATTGTTATCAAGCTAATTCTAACACATAACACAGGACTTCTTAAACTTTTTCCACTTAGGACCCCATTTTTCCTGAGAAATTTTTATACTTCCCCAGGTATATATAATAAGTATAAAAATAAAACGCGGCTTTTAATAAAGTTAATGGTTTCGATAGTTGAGGCACACATCTAACTCTGGTGATTATATTTTTGGCTACGAGCACATGTGTATTCTGAATCAAGGTGACAGTGAAGTCACATGCTGTAACTTGGGCGAGTGCTGCCAGAAACATCTTTGGATGCGTTAAATGTTTAATTTTAAATTATTTTTTGGTTGGTATAAATTCAGAAACCTTTAACTGTTGCCAAATTTTTGCCACATTTAATTACATGACCCCCTATGGGGTCATGAGCCCCAGTGTAAGAAGTTCTACGAAGAGCAGAGCCTGCTGTGTACTCTACTGCAAGAAAAAGAAATACCTCCGAAGCAGTTGAACAGGAGCAGCTTAGGCACCGATTAGAAGCAAGGAAGAGGGGCAGTAACGGGGAGATGGGATATGATCAAAAAGTTGTTTCCAACCCTACTCCATGAGATTTCCACATGTGCAAGGTTATCTTTGTGATGTACTCAGAAAAATCTATTTCGGCAGGAAAGAGAAAACGTCTGAACGAAACTAATTAGGGTGCTCTGGTTATGGTCCAGGTGAACAATAAGTCAACTGAAACTGCAGCTAAAATATTAATTCTCGTTATATATTTAGGAAATTTTTCATGGTGACTTTCAGGTTGAAGTATGCCCCATGCAATCTGTTTTCAAAAGATTTACTTCCATTATCAAAAATGTGTTAGTATTTGGCATTTAAAGCTATGTTCCACTTATTTTAAAATCCACTTGTGTGTGACAACCTTATATTCTGATATTGTCAGATAAGTGAGGTATTTAGATGATTTTTGCTTTTACTGTTTTGAGAAGAAACTTTCAAACATGAAATAGAGCATCTAAAGACATTTTTTCAACTTATTCTGGAAACAGACAAAGAATTTAAATAACTTTTTACTGAGGTAATGTTGATGATTGTGTCATTGACTCTCGTCTCTAGAATGTACTTACTATTAATATTTCTCCAAGAAAAAGTAGGATATGAGCACATCCCTATCAGTTTTATATTAATTGAATTATTCTCCAACTTTCAGCTTTTTTAGAATTAGTTCTCTAGCATTATATACAATTGTTCCTGGGGCATGAATTTCTTAATGTGCAAACCAGTTTTCAGTGATCTGCTTAATACTAATTCACCATTCAATTGATATTATGGATAAAAGATAAGATAGATGAACCACATAAGCTATATATGTACAGAATATAACAATTATGTGAAAAATGGAGTTAGATTGGATAGGATTAAAGGTTAGTCCAGACAATGACTGGTTATTTGACTTAAGGCAAGTTACTGAGTGTTCTATGCCCGTTTCCTCATTTGTTCAATAAGAAACTTCATGTTGTTATTTGCTCCTGAATCAGTTGGGAATCATAGCAACCCAGCTACAAAATAACTAATGCTGCTAGGTCCCAGCCCATCCTCATGGTTACTGGCATGTGCGAATCTATCACTGATACCCACGCTGGAGGACTCATCTTCTGCACGCTATCAGGCAATATGCTGTTGTGACTCATAGGATTTTCACTAGCTAATATTTGAAAGTAGATCACCAGGTTTTTCCTGATAATCTATCTTAGTCTGGAAGCTATGTTGAAACTTAACCACCCTGGGTGACCCAGCTGGTATCTGAAACAACAATGGTAAAGCTTCCATCAGATCAGCAATAAACGACATCGATACCACAGCATGTAAGTGATAGATCTACTTCATGTTGTTTGCCACTGGTTTGATTTTAACTCAATAGTGTTAAATCATACTTTACAAAAAGCATGAAATAATATTCTATTTTTAATACGTAACAGTAAATGTTACCTATTAATAAGAACTTAATGAAATATTAGATTTACATTAAAGATGAATTTTGTTTTTATGGAACTATTCACTTTGGTATAAGATTTGTGACGGTGAAATTAACAAGTATCTCTTTTGTTTATAATTTAAGTTCCATTTTGGAAACATCTATTGTGGGAAATAAAGTATCTACACAAAAAGTTCTGTATTTCGCTAATCGTGATGTAATATCTTTAAAATTATCTCTTTAGAAAATCTGTCACAAAAAAAAAGAAAAGAAAATCTGTCTCTAGACTTTTAATTAGACCTTTTAAAAATTGCCAACATTTTTGTTCTTTTTTTAAAAGACTAAATACCTAGATTCTATCACATATAAAAACTTTATTTTAAATATAATGAAGTTCTCAGACCTTCAATGATTTGTTTCTTTGAAACATTTGGATCAGTTCCCACCCTTGGAGAAAGAGATGAAATGAATCCTTCGATTGGGGCTATTTATAAGTTTCTTGCTCTTGAGCTTTAAACTGCTGATGAAACCAAGAACACAATGTTGTTCCCCTTCTGTCTTGTTTCTAAGGACAAAATTTTAAAATTAAAATGTATTCTTACCCATTGGACCTTATAATATTTTTAAAATGAGCCATTCGTATGACTTACTTGATTTTTTTTCACTAGAAATATTTCCTCACATCACTCTTTGGAATACAGAGGGAGGTTAGGTAAGCTTGCTGACTCTGGAATTTATTTGCATAAATAAGCTTTCTAGCATGGAAGTCATCTGATTCAGCCCTCAACCAGATTAATGTAAGACTTTACCGAACAAGGCACTTTTTTTGTTAGTTACCATTTATTGATGCCTACTGTGTTCCCAGTGTCCAAAAGGCCCTTTATGCACCTCATCTCATTTAATTTTTATAGCTCTATGAGAAGTATTACAACTCCGTTTCGTAGTTTAACTGAGGCTTAGGAATTTAAATAATTTATAGTTAATGTGTGACTGAGTTAAGAGTCCAACTGTCTGACTTTTACACCTTACCATTCTATCATTAATATCACATTACATTTCCAAACGATGGAAACTTTTATTTTCCCAAATATTTTTATTGAAAAATCTACTCAGTCCAATATATCCCTTACCTCTCATGCAGTTCTGTTGTTCAGTCCCATCGGGTGGGGCTATTCAATCACCAGAGCTATCAGCTACCCCTTCCCCCTCCATCACCACCAGCCACACACATCCTTTACCCTCAGAACCCTTACTCCTGTCAATGTCTCTGAGGGGCCATCTATCTTGACCGCCATGTACTGAGCGATCTTAAATGTAAAAATGAACATATGCAAGTCTAACATGACCAATGAGATATATCACATATGGACCATAACAGGAAGGGGAGGAGATCTTAAAGAACTAGAGGATAGTTATGTAGTTCATCAGTGCCTCACTGCACCTTGGATTTATATTCTGTTCCATGAGGCCCTTCTAAGGACTGTCCAATTGTCTTGCTGGTGAACTTTGGGTCTCCACTACATCCACTTCCTTTCATATCAATTTGGTTGTATGTTTTTTGTACTTTTGATACCTCTTCCGATTGACACCTCATGATCACATAGCCTGGTGTGCTTCTTCATGTGGGCTTTTTTGCTTCCTTGTTAGATAGCTGCTTGTTTAACTCCAAGGCTTTAAGACCCCAGAGACTATATAGCTTTTGATGATAGCTAGTCACCATCAGCTTTCTTCACCACATTTGCTTATGCATCTGTTTTGTCTTCAGCGATTGTATCAGGAAGGTGGGTATCATACAGTGCCACATTATTAGAATAAACCATTCTTGTACAGAGTCAAGATATAAGTAGAGGCCCAAAGTCCATCAGCTTCCTTATATTTACAGATATTTACATATATAAAAACACATTCATAAATGTATTAAATATATATGGTTTTGTTTTTTCCTCCTACCCCACTATTATGATTGCCTGTCATTCATCTCTCAGTAATTCCTCTCAGATACAGTTCGATTGATCAAACACACCCAGAAAAGCTATACCTTCCTTGCGGTCCCTTTTAGAATTCAAACTATTTCCCTGTACCTCTCATTGTTGGCTCCTCCTTCCCCTCCCGTGCCCCCCTAGAACTGTAGATCTAGGCGCTGTCTCCGTAAGACTGCCCATCCTGCATTTCTTGTATAGATCAATAACCACCCCCAAATAATAAAAGATTAAACAAACAAAAACAACATACAGATAGCCGCCAGACTAACAGGATTCATGACAGCTGCATTCATGTCCAAATGGGGAGTTTCCCATAGGTCCATGTTGCTATTGCCACAGTCCAGGATGGAGCGATCTCGTGCCCCGCCCCTCATTTATGCCTTAGACTTTCAGTATGGCCCCTTTGTGAGTAACCCCAACCAATTCAGGTGGGGTGCCAATTGCTGCCCTCCCCAACCCTCACCCCCTCCAGTCAGAAGTCTTTAATCAGGGTTCCTTGGGGACTTCGTGGCTTTGCTGCCATCACTGGTCTGTTGCACTTGCCCCCATGTGGGTTGGTCAGACCAGTAGCTTTGCCCAAACTATCTTCAGGGCTGTCCTTTGTAACACTGTCACCTAGGATGAGGCCATCATGTCTTGAGCTTAGGCTGGCCCTACAGTCATCTTAGGAACTAGTTGCTCTGCTCAGGAACAGTGTCCCTATGGATTGGCATGCCAGAATCGGGTCTACTCTTGCTCTCCCTTTCCTGTGGAGATATGAACAATACCCTCCCTTTGGGTTGGTTAGTACCTGCCATGCCGCACCCGCTCGTTGCTTTTGTGTTTCTTTCCCCACCCTTTTGTGGGCCTTAAGGCATAAGAGTGGGGGAGAAGATGCCATTGTTCACAAGTGCTATCTGCACCTGTTGTTGATGAGTGTGAATCTGCGTTTGGTCTGACTTGCCAGAATAACTGGTGCTCAGCCTGGGAATTGTTACATGCCTTTTCCACTTATGCTCATTTGCTGTTTGAACTTACCTCAGTGGACTCATGTTGTATTTGTCCTTTTGTGCTTAGCTCTGCACAATAGCTTCCAACTTCACTCTGCATAATATCCTCTAATGCTTTCCACAAAATGAGGTGTTTAATCGTTTCACCACTATTTTTAAGGGATGTGCAGTTTTCTATTGTGTGACTATACTAGAGTTAGTTTTTGATTTTTTGTTTTTAATCATTTTATTGTGGGGTTGTACAACTCTTATCACAATCCATACATCCATCCATTGTGTTAAGCATATTTGTACATTTGTTGCCATTATCATTTTCAAAACGTTTTCTACTTGAGCCCTTGGTATCAGCTCCTTATTTTTTCCCCTCCCTACTCCCCCCTCCCTCATGAACCCTTGATAATTTTAAATTATTATTTTTTCATGTCTTATACTGATGAGTATCTCTTTTCACCCACTTTTCTGTTGTCCGTCCTCCAGGGAGGAGGTTATATATAGATCATTGTGATCGGTTCCCCTTTTATCCCCCCACATTTCCCTTACCCTCCTGGTATGTCTATTTTCATTATGGGTCCAGAGGAGTTTATCTGTCCTGAATTCCCTGTGTTTACAGCTCTTATCTGTACCAGTGTAC
>NW_022111324.1:91524348-91527164 GCF_000313985.2 Echinops telfairi
TTTCCTCTTGTCCCACTATCATGTTCAGCCTTCATTTGGGTTTCAGTAATTCCTCTCGGTTACATTGCCCTTGATTAAGCCCCATTAGGCCTCCTATACTCTCCTGGCCATTGATTTTAGATCACTTGTTCCCTTGTCCCTGGGTTTAACAGCCACTTCCTTTCCCTTTCCTCCCACTCCCATGGCCCCCCGGAACCATCAGTCCTGTTGTTTTCTCTTACAGATTATTTAACCTGCCTATCTTATCTATAAGACATGCAGAGAATAATATGCATAAAAAACAAGACCGAGCAAAACAAAGTAACAAAAGAAAACAAAACAACAAAAAACCAGCACAAAAAAAGAAAAGCCTATAAATAGTTAAAGGTCTGTTTACCTTTTGCAGTGTTTTCCAGTTGAGGCTGATGCGGTGCCACACCCTGGCCCCAAAGTCTATTTTTGGTATTCCCTGGGGACTTCATTGCACTGCTCCCCTTGCTGTTCTGTTGCACACCCTTAGTGGTTCACATGGGTGTGTGGGATCAGATCAGGCGCAATTCCTGCACTGCGTCTCCAGCGTTGTCCCCTGTAGCACTATGGGTCAGTGAGGAACGTCCCTCTCCCTGAACTGTAGCTTTCAGTGCTATCCTCTGAAGTCTTCTGTGGGGAGGGTGTGCTGTCCACTTAGTTGGGATTTGGGGCTGGCCTCTCAGACCTCTCATGATTTCCAGCTTCATGCTGTGTACCAGAGTTTTTAATCCATTCGTCTATTGGTGGGAATTTAGGCTGTTTCCAAATATGTTCAATTATGAACTATGTAGCAATGAACACTGGGGATCAGATTACTGGTCATGGTCTGTTTATTTCTTCTAGATATATGCCCAGTAGTGGGGTTGCTGAAAGTATCTACAAGACTACCAAAAGTGAATGAGAGTTCCTATCTCCTAGTGCCCGTTCTAACATTTTTTGCTGTTCTTTTTTTTTTAATTGGGCTAGCTCTGTGCATGTTAGGTGGTATTTCATAGTTTTTATTTGCATTTCCTGATGGCTAATGATTGGGACCATTTTCTCATGTTTATTGGCCATTCGGGTTTCCTCCTTTGTGAATCTTCTGTTCAAGTCTTCTGCCCACCTCCTTAGTGGGCAACTTGGTGTTTTTTTTTTTTCATATTGTAAGCTTACAGGATATGGCACATTTTAGTTGTAAGTCCTTTCTCTGATATATCATTACTAAATATCTTTTCCCAGTCTGTGGGCTCTCTCCGTACTCTCTTGATGAAGTATTTAATGCACAGAAGTGTTTTATCTTTAGAATGGCCCACTCATCTTTTTCATCTTCCTCTGGGAGTGTATCCTAACTAATTTCTGATGGCCCATGTATTTCCTGCAAAAATGTTTTTAGCTTTGTCCCAATTTTTTCATCGATGATCTTAATAGTTTTGGGTTTTACCTCAAGGTCTGTGTTCTACCTTGAATTTTTTCTTGTGCCTGGAATGAGGTAAGGATCTTTTTTCATTCTTCCATTTTTTTCCAGCATCATTTGTTGAAAAGGGCATCTGCTTCCTATTTGATATTTATTGGGCCTTTGTCAAAGATCAGTTGTCTATATGCTGCTTTTATTATTTCTGGATTTTCTGTTCTTATCCATTGGTCCAAGTACCTATTGTTGTACCAGTCCCATGCTGTTTTGACAGCTGTGGCTATATAATAAGTTTTGAAGTCAGGTAATGCAAGCCTAGCCACTTTGTTTTTGAGGATTTCTTTGCCAATCCTGGGCTTCTTCCCTTTCTGTATGAAGTTGGTAGTCATTTTTTCATTTCTTTGAAATATGATGTTGGAATTTGTATCAGGATTGCATTGAATTTGTATAGTACCTTGGGCAGTATTGACATCTTTACTACATTGAGTCTTCCAATCCACAAGCATGAGATATTCTTCCACTTGTGAAAATCCCTTTTGGTTTCTTGTAATAGTGTTCTGTAGTTTTTCTAGTACAGATCCTTTGTTTTTTGGTCAGGTATATCCCTAGATACTTCAATTTATGCTTGGCTGTTGTGAAGGGTACTACCTTCTTGATGTCTTTTTCTGTAATCCCATCAGTGGTATATAGCAATCCAATTGGCTTCTGATTGTTCCTCTTTTATCATGCCACTCAACCACATTCCTCTATTGTTTCCAGCCATCCTATTGTGGAGTCTTTGGGGTTCTCAATATATAAAATCATGTTGTCTGCAAATAATAATTTGGTAAACAAGTGGCCATCTAGCTCAGAAGCAACAAAGCCCACATGGAAGGAGCACACCAGCCTGGGTGATCACGAGGTGTTGATAGGATCAGGTATCAGGCATCAAAGAACAAAAAAATCATATCATTGTGAATGGGGGGGTAGTGCAGATTAGATACCCAAGGTCCAACTGTAGGCAACTGGACATCGCCTTACAGAAGGGTCGTGGGGAGGAGATGAGCCAGTCAGGAAGCAGTGTAGAAAGGATGAAACATACAATTTTCCTCTAGTTCTTAAATGCTTCTCCACCCCCCCCATTATCATGATCCCAATTCTACCTTACAAATCCGGCTAGACCAGATGATGTACACTGGTACAGATAAGAATTGGAAACACAGGGGATCCAGGGCAGATGATCCCTTCAGGAACAGTGGTGAGTGGCAATACCGGGAGGGTGGGGTAGAAAGAGGGAACTGATTACAAGGATCTGCATATAACCTCCACCATGGGGGACGGCCAGCGGAGAAGTGGGTAAAGGGAGACATCAGATGGTATAAGATATGACAAAATAATAATTTATAAATTATCAAGGGTTCATGAGGGAGGCGGGAGC
>NW_022111324.1:91527264-91542854 GCF_000313985.2 Echinops telfairi
ATTTATAAATTATCAAGGGTTCATGAGGGAGGGGACAGCAGAGAAGTGGGTAAAGGGAGACATCAGATGGTATAAGATATGACAAAATAATAATTTATAAATTATCAAGGGTTCATGAGGGAGGCGGGAGCAGGGAGGAAGGGGAAAATATGAGGAGCTGATACCAGGGGCTCAAGTGGAAAACAAATGTTTTGAGAATGATGAGGGCAACAAATGTACAAATGTGCTTGAAATGGATGGATGGATGGATTGTGATAAAGAGTTGTACGAATCCCAATAAAATGATTAAAAAACAAACAATAATTTTACTTCTTCTTTCCCCAAACCATATCCCTTTGATGTCCTTCCATTGTCTTATATTATTAGACAGGAACTCCAAGACAATGTTGAATAGAAGTGTGGACAAGGGGCATCCTTGTTGGGTCCCCTTATTCATTGGGAATGTATTTGTTTGAATCCATCTGGTCCGGGGCTTTTTTTGGTTGTGATTTCCTTAATAACCTTACCTATTTTTCCTTTTGCTATGGGTCTACTGACATCTATATGAGTTAACTTGTGGAGCATTTGTTTTTCCAGGTATTTTTCCATGTCCTCCAAGTTGTTGAATTACAGTCTTTCATAATACAGTGTAATTAGTCTTTTAATTTCATTGGGGTCCGTTTTAATTTCCCCTGTTTCATCCCTCATCCTTGATATCTGCTCCTTCCTATCTTTTGTTAGGTTTGCTAGTAGTTTGTCAAGTCTGTTTATCCTTTCAAGAACCAACTTTTTACTGATTTGATTTTTTCCATTGTTTTTTGTTTTCCCATTTGTTTATCTCCACCCTAATTTTTATGATTTCTTTTCTTTTGCCATTAGATGGATTATTCTGTTGACTCTGTTCCAGCAGCTGAAGGTTTTGTGTTAGGGTATTGACCATAAGTCTCTCACCATTCCTTATATGTGCATTTATTGCTATCAAACATCCTCTCATGACTGCCTTTTGATATGATGTATTCTCATTCTTATTAGTTTCTAGAAACTTCCTAATTTCGTCTCTAATTTTGAGCCACAACACAATCCCATTTTCAGAAGTACGTTGTTTAGCTTCCATATATTTGCCTCTGCACTCTTTTCTTTCATTTGTTTATTTCCAGCTTTATGGCGTGGTGGTCAGAGAAGGAAGTCTGTGTGACCACTATATGTTTGAATTATTCAAGCTTGACTCGTGCCCAAGCATGTGGTTTATGTTCAACTATGTACCTTGTGCACTTGAAAAGAATATGTATTTTTTTGCATTGGGGTTGAGAACTCTGAATATATATATCAGGTTGAGTTGCCTGATTGTAGTGTTTAGTTCTTTCTATAGCCTCATTTCTTAGCCTCATTCCTGCTGATCTGTCTTTCTTGGAGAGCATGTATTGAAGTATCCTACTATGATTGTTGGTCCTATGATTTTTTCATCTCTTGAAGGAGTTGATTAACAAATTTCACGGGTCTCTTTTTGAGCGTGTATGTTTATTATGCTCAAGGGCTACTACTCCCTTAAGCATTATATAGTGCTCATACTTATCTCTTGTTATGTCTTGTACCTTGTGATCAATTTTGTCAGAAATTAGAATTGCACCTCCTGCTTTCTTTAGAATGCCATTTGCTTGATATACTTTTCACCATCCTTTAACCCTTAACTTGTGTTTGTCTGTGAGCTTGAGCTATGTCTCTTACAGACAGCGAATTGATGGATTTTGTTTCCCAATCCACCCTGCTAGTTTTTGTCTTGTTATGGCTGAGTTCAGACCATTGACATTAAGAGTAATTACATCCATCTGTGGGTTTTTTGCAACCATCTGGTACCTTTTGTGTTAGGTATTTTCCTACTTACCTCCTTAATTGTGTGTTGTGTATGGGTGGAAGGTTCATACTTGCCTTCTTTTTCCTGTTGGGTCAAAGAAGACTTGAGCATTGCTTTCAGTGCCATGGCCTCTGGAAAGTGTTGTACTGTGCGGTGGTCTCGTGTTTGTGTTCTGTGGACATTGGTCATCTGTCCAAAGTGAGTTGGGAAGTAATCTTTGTAGTGCTAGTTTTCTTTTTACATAATTATCTAAAGTGTTCCTTATCCAAGAAAACTCTACCCTCCGCTTCTATTTTGATGGAGAGTTTAGCGGGGTAGATGATTCTTGGGCTACAGTTATTCTCCTTCAACTCTCTGAAGATGCTACTCCATTCTCTCCTCTTCTTCATTGTTTCTGATGATAAGTCTGAGCATATTCTTATCTGATTACGCTTAGGTGACTTCATATTTTTCTTAGCTACCCTTATGATTTTCTCCTTTTTCAAATTGGATAATTTGACTACTATAGGCCATGGTGTGTTCTTCCTGGGATTCGGTCTAATTGGTGTCTTTTCTGTTTCCTAGATAATTGTCAGATCCTCTCTTATATTGGGGAGTTTTCTTCCAGGAATTCCCATGCTAGAATTTTTACTGTTGATTTCTTGCTCTGGTACCCCAATTCTTCACATATTGTTTCTTCTCATAGTATCGCTCATTGTTTTCAAGTTTTCTCCAGTTTCTGTTATTATCTTATTTGTCTTTCACGTTTATTGGATTCTGCTTCATTATTGTCAAGATCTCTAATGTGGTTGTCTGCTTCTTCTAGCCTTTTGGTGAGGTCTTTTACTGTCTTTTTGTTTCTGCTACATCATCCCTTAACTCTTGTATTCCCCTATGGTATGTGGACTTAATCCTCTCTATTATTTCATCCTTTTTCTGCATTGATTCCCTCATATCTTAAATGACTCTAATCAGCATACTGAATATTATGTTCTGTGGTGGTTCCAAGTCGTCTTCTTGTATGTACATTGTTAGATTCAGGTCCTCCTCCGGCATTGCATTTTGTTTCTCTTGCTTTTGTGGAGTGGCTGCTCAGATTGGGCTGTTGTCTGCATGCCATTTTGTTGGAGCTTTGCACCATGTTTCTGGGAATCTGGGGCAGCAGAGACCCAGGGAACAGCTAGCGGTCATGGGAAGTGACTAGCTGATGTGGGGAGCTCAGGGGTAGCCAGGGGAAGTGTGGAGCCCAGGAAGTGGCTAGCAGGTACAGGGTGTGGCACATAGGCCTGGAAAGTCCAGGAAGCAGCCAGTGGATGCAGGAGGTAGATGGTTTACACAGAGGGCCTGGGAAGTGTCCTGCAGGTGCGGGAAGTGACCCACAGGTGTGTGGGAGCCTGGGATGCAGCCTGTAGGGGCAGGAAGAAGCCAGTGGGTGCAGGGACCCTGAGAAGAGAATGGTGGGCACAGAAAATATAGCCTATAGGCATGAGAGGACCCAGAAAGTGGCCTGTGGGTGAAGAATATGGCCTGCCAGCGTGGGGGAGCCAGGAAAGTGGCCTGCAGAAGGCTGCCAGAAGACATGGGGGGCATGGGAAGTGATCTGTGGGCACAGGAAAAGGCTGGTGGGCATAGGGATCCCAAGAGGCAGGTGGTGCACACAGGAAATGGCCAGCAACCATGGGGATGTCCGGGGAATGGCTAGTGGGTGCAGGGAGTTGCTGGTGGGCTTGCAGAACCTGGCAAGCAGCCACTAGAAATGCTTGGGTTCCAGCAAAGCCAGGAGGATTATGGAGGAGCAGATGCAAAAAGCCCAGGGGGGTGGCTGCTACCAGCACTCCAGGCTCTTGCATCCAAGGTGGAAGGAGGGGGAAGCAGCAGTGAAGAGCCTTGGTAGTGGGACAGGCAGCACTCAGGCTCTGGTGACTGGGCGGGGAGAAGGAGGGAACACATTCAGGGACCCCAGTGAGTGGCTACAGGCAGTTCTCAGGCTCCTGTGAATACAGGGGGAGGATGTGGGAGTGGCTGCAGAACACACAGGAAGCAGCTGCTGGTAGTGCTCAGGATAGGAGGGGGAGCAGAACCACAAAGCCAAGAAAGTGGCCAACAGTGACCCTCAGGCTCCGGTGACTGGAGAGGCCAGAAAGAAGGTTTTAGCAGTTCTTTGGGCTCTGGTGACTGTGGGGAAGGAGGAGAGCGGCTGCAGAATGCCTGGGTAGTGGCTGCTGGCAGCATTGAGGCTCCGAGACCATGGCGGGGGCGGGGGCGGTGGTCACAGGAGGGAACCTCTGAGGAGGGAGGCACTCAAGGGATCCAGGAACACTGGTTGGTGGTATGGAAACCACAGGGCACCTCAACACATGCGTGGGTGGTGGTGGGCCACAGAGAATCGTGGTGCAGGGAGGTTTCAGGGGCTGGGGAGAACCAGGAAACCCCTGCTGTGTCACCCCCACCCTGGGAGGCAACAGGGATCGCCATGCAGGAGGCATGTGTCATGGCAAGCACTGCTTAGCCATCTATGGAGAAACCGCCAAAAGGTCCCCCGGACACTGCAAGACCAGGGCTAGGCCTAAATTCCTCCAATTGGTTCCTTCCCCTGCACATCTGGCAACCACTCACAGGGAATTGCAGATGGCTGACCCTACATCAGTGCCATCTTCCTGGAAGTCTCTTCTAAGATCTGTGTGTTCTTTGGGCAGTCCATGGTACTTTCACTATTCTTCGTCAACGCCATAATTTAAACACATTGATTCTTCTTCAGTCTTCCTTATTCGGTACCTAACTTTGATATGCATGTCTGGCAATTAAAAATACCATGACTTGGGTTAGGCACACCTAAGTCTACAAAGTAGCACCCTTGCATTTCAATATTCTAAAGAGGTCATATGCAGTAGGCTTACCCAATCAAGTCACCTTCTCATCTCTTGAACCACATACTCGCACCACTTCTAAACTGAATCCTAACCACAAACATCTATTTGGTGTAGAAGAATTTACCGTTGGATGTGAGTATGAATACATACATATTCATGGATGGTGGGGGGAAACACACCAAAATATTAACATTTGTTATATTATGGTGGTAGGTTTATGGGTGATTTATTTATTTTCTTCTTAAAGGGTACGTATTATTTTGAAATAAATAGCTTACATTGCTTTATTATTCTTGTTACTAGATCATTTGGCCTTAAATCCTCACTGGAAAGACACTCACTATGATATGGTAGTTGGTGTATTGTCAGCTCGAAATAATCATGGACTTCGAAAAGTGATACGAAGCACTTGGCTGAAGCATTTAATACAGCATCCAACTTTAAGGCAACGGTAGGTTTTCTGAGTTGGTACCTTGCATGATTTTCTGAAATAAGAATTCTGAAAAGCTTAATTTAGAGATATTAATTCAGATGTACAACCTGTTTCTCAGAAGAAATAGTTATTTCATTTTATATTTCTTCCTTATAATTGAATTCAAAAGTAAATTTAACTGAGGTTTTAAGCCAAAAAATAGTTGGAGAGTATTAACTGATTAACATACCTAGTATTTATAAATAATTTGTTTTGTTGTTTTATCTTCATTTTGATTGAGAATATTAATACTAAAATATTTTATATAGTTCTTCACTGTGATTTGTGTCTCAACATACCTTTTACTAACTTCACAGAGATGCACTTACAATAGTGCTTTTTAGATGTGTGTTTCACCATGTATAATTTTGCTTTTTTATTTTATTTTTTTACTACCCTTCCTGGGATGAGCTTTGGTAAGCTCATATTGACATTAGTGGCTCAGTTATTGACCAGGAGTGCAAGGCCTTAGTTTGTTGTCAGTGTGACTGGTATGCAGTATGTAGTGATGAGTTAGTGAAGACAAGCATGTAAGGCTGGACTTAGAGTTATGTGAAGACGCTTAGATGATAAATACAGAGGCCTTTTCCGGATTACAGTCAACTGACACTTTGGTGAATGAGTAGATAGAGACAAATTGAAGTTGTGAATATTCTTGTCCCTAGTGATAAATATTATATTATAGATTTTCTATCTTTCTCATCGTTTTCATTCCTCTTCAAGACAGATTTCTTTAGTTCATGACCGTTATAATAGAATCTATTACCCAGCAAAGAAGGGAAGGCCTCAGAATCATCACTATCCTCTAAAGCATGAATTTCTTATAATTTTCCCCATCTCAGAAAATAATGACTCCTCTCTACTAGTTGCTCAGACAAAACTTGACTGTCATCTTGACTCTCTTTCTCTCACACCCCACATCCAAATGATGAGCTTATCTTGTTGGTGCTGCCTTTAGATCATATTTGGAATGTGACTTCTTACAATCTTCACCACTGTTAAGTCCTAGATTATTGCAGAAGTCTCCTTACCTGAACTTACTACTTGTATTTTTGTTCTTCTGCATTTTATTTTCCACTTTTCTTGTCTACATCTACTTTTTTGGAGCAATCCTTTTAAATCAATCAAGTTATCTCAGGTCTTAGCTTATATTTTTCCACTGTTTGCTTTTTTACTGAGTGAAATTCTAAATCTTTTACCCATCTACATGTTCTTTCACTCATTGATTGGTTCTAGCTGCACCAGTCACATTTCTTTGCTCTTATACACTTATTGCATTCCTGCTTCAGTGAGTTTGCATTTGCTCTTTACCCTCTATGGGCCACCGTACCATTGGTTCTACTCCCAGATCACTTCCTTAAGACTTGTGCTTTGATGTCACCTTAGCAGACAGCCCATAGGAAATAGCCTTCTATACCTATTCCATCTGTAGTCTTATATTCACTTTGTTTTCTTTGTAACACTTGTCATCTACTGACATATTTAATTTATTTGTTCATATATTTTTTAATTGTGTGGCTTCACCAAAAGAGATTTTTGAGAATAGAGGCTTCAAGCATTTTTTTGTTGATGGATTTCTAGTGCCTAGAACAGACTCTGGCATAAAGAAAAGTACTTCACAAGTGTTGAGTGAATGACTCAGAACTAAATCTAATGAGTAACATTTACAATCAGATATTCATCAGTAATACATTTGCCATCAAAGCCTTCTTGCTTTAATTTTAGTAAGGTTGGTGGTTTGTTTTATGAAACAGATGGAATATGACAGGGCTTCAAAAGATTTGTGGAAAAATTCTAGTATCTTTTCATTTCATTTTCCCCAAACTTTTTATAGCCCCTTGCTTGGTGTTTTTAGGCGCCATTGAGTCACTCTGAGTCACAGTGACCATATGTACAGCAGAATGAAACACTGCTTGATTCTGCGCCATCCTCACACTTGATCACATTTCTGAGCCCATTATTGCAGCCATTGTGTCAATCCATCTTATCAAGGACTTTCCTTTGTTTTGCTACCCTCCATTTTACCAAGCATGTTGTCCTTCTCGGAGTGGTCTCTCCTGACTACATGTCCGAAGTACTTGAAGTCTTGCCATCCTTGACTCTAAAAAACACTCTAGCTATACTTCTTCCAAGACAAATGGGTTTGTTCTTTTGGCAGTCCATGGTAGTTTCAATATTCTTCACCAACACCGTACATCATATGCATCGATTTCTCTTCGGTTTTCCTTATTCAATGTCCAACTTTCATATGTATAGGAGGCAATTGATAATTCCAAAACTTGGAGCAGACATACCTTAGTCCTCAAAGTAACATCCTTGCTTTTCAACACTTTAAAGAGGTCTTGTGCAGCAGATTTACCCAGTGCAATGTGTCATTTGATCTTCTTGAGTACTGCTTCCATGGATATTGATTGTGCATACAAGCAAGATGAAATCCTTGACAACTTCACCCTTTGCTCCATGTATCTTGATGTTAACATATTGGTCCAGTTGTGAGGATTTTGATTTTCTTTACATTAAGTTGTAATCCATACTGACGACTACAATCCATGTAAAAGAAAGTGTTTGCATTTCTGTATTTATGGCCTTTTTCAAAATTTGCATTTTACATCCAGGACTCAGAGTCAGTATATATTTGGAGGACCTTAATTATGATCCTTTATAACAGAACTGTAATTTGTCAATTTAATAAATAGTTAAGTATCTTCTGTATGCAGGTAGTACTGTGTGTAGTAGAATACAAAATATATGTCCTCAAGGGAACTTGAAGTTTATTAGAAAAAAATAGATGTAATAGAGTAGTGAAATGTTATATGTGCTGTGAGATAAATATGTATAAATTAGCTTGGAGTGTTTAGGAACCTCCAAACAGTTCTATAAAGCTGTAGTTTGGGATTATGAGCTATATGTGGGTGTGTGTTGTGAGAGAGTGCCAGTGATGGATAGTAAGGCAGAGAAACAGAGATATATAGGAGTTGGGGTTGGAGGGGAAAAAGAAGACATAGGACTGTGAGAAGCAGACAGTAACCAAATCGTGCAGAACCGTTTTGGTTAGAGGTAAATGGAAGGGTTAAATAAGGACTGCTAAAGGTATTGAACTAAAGTGATGGCCTTATGAGAGAATAAGATCATTGAACATGGCAAAAAGAAGATAAACCAAGGTCATTGCTAGCTTTCTGACTTGGATAATAGTGGAATCATCGATCAAAACAAACAAAAACTAAAGGAGATGATCAGGTTTCATGGGAAAGCAACTGAGTGGTGGATGTGTTGAGGTTAAGATACCTATGCTGATAAATATTTACTAGCAGGTTCTCTAGGGAAAATATGCTTATGCATATGTATATGTTTATTATAAATGTTATTGATATAAAGGATATATAAAATATACAATACTATGAATTCTCATCAGTTCAATGATTGTTTGATACTTAGATCTCTGTAACCACTTGATGGTTACAATTGATGAAGAGTATAGTTTTGACAAAAATATTCCCTTTAAAATAAAGAATAAAACTAAATGACATCTAAGATATATGTCAGAATTTTACCCTTAATCCATGGAGTATCTCTTTAGAATCAGTTTTTAGACATTGGAAGAATATTTAATTTTTTTATACTATTCATAATGAAATGCCTACAACCACATCACATTTTTTCAAGTTTAATATGAATATTAACATTTTCTCTGTCAATTTCTTTAATCTTGACAGTCAACACAATAACATATCCAGCCCTTATATGTAGCATTTGCCAGTTGCCATAGTGTAATTTTTACACTATGGCCAAATGCAGTAATCATTGTGACACCATTGATCATACAATTGGGACAAAATACACAGCATATAAATAACAAAGTAGCATATCACACAGATATAAATAGCCTTGAGCATAGATAAATAATTAGGACATTATTTCTTTTGAGCATTGATTTTATTTGTTTTTATTATAATATATTTAGTTGTACGTTTTCATAATTTTATTTTTTAATGGCTCTGTTTAATAACCAGCTCACAAAATTACTAAAACTTTAAATGTTAGCCCTGCTAGTTTAACTAGTGGGCTTCAGTTCATAGCTGCTTTGGAATCATCTAGCTGTAAATGACCAATAAATGTGTGTATCTTTTACTTAGAAGATGGTTCCAAACTAAAATACTGATTTAGGGAATATTAATGTGTATGTGTTAGTTGAAGCCCTGGGAATAAGTAACCTGTCCCGGGGGAGTGAATGAAAAGAATGCATAGAATTAGAAGAGCTGGGTGGCCAAAGTTTTGTTGTAATAGCCACTTTCACTGAACAAGCTGAGAAGAGCAAGTGAGGCAAATTGAGTAGGGTCACAGAAAGAAGGGCAGAGAGCATTTTAAGAAGAAAGGCAGTCTTGATTGAGCCATAGAGAAGTCAGTCAAGTAGGTAATGGTTGAAAGGTATCTATTGAGTTTAACAGCAGCAGATCATTGCTTACATAGATGGCCGCATCATCGTGGAATAGTGGGTGTTGAACTAAATTTTCTGTTTCATAGAATGAGTAGGCAGTGTGCAACAGAATCTGAAATTTTAGTTAATAGGACCTTATTGAACAGGGAATGATAGGGGAACCGATTGAAATGATCGATGCATAATACCCCCACCCCCACCCCCGAGAATAACTGAAACGTGGGTGAAGGGAGACAGCAGTCGGTGTAAGATATGAAAACCATAATAATTTATCAAGGGGTCACAAGGGGAGGGAGGGAGGGAGGGAAGGAAGGAGGGAGGGGAGGGGAAAGGAGCTGATACCAAGTGCTCAAATAGAAAGTAAATGTTTAGAAAATGATGATGGCAACATATGTACAAATATGCTTGATACAATTGAAGTATCAATAAAATGATTTTTAAGAAAAAAAGAAAAGGAAATGATAGAGATAAGAAAGGATGGTAGGTAAATAGGAAATTAGCACAAAGACTCCATATTTATCACGTGTACAGAAAAAGCCATGACTTACAGGGTAACCAATAAAACAAGGTCTAGGAAAAGAGGGAGGCTTCTCTTCTGTAGAAAACGAGCTCTGAGCAGAAGAGATAATTTCTGAAATGGAAGGATGCAAGTAAGGGGAATTGTAAATAAGGATATGTGGGTATGGGCATTAGAAGTTCATTTTAATGTAGTTTGCTTTGAAATGTAAGCATTTGCTTGTAGCCAGACAAAACATCATAATGCACACCGTAATAGAGTATGTAGTAGAGGGCTTACTCATAAGTCACTTGGTAGTTAGCAACTTTTAGTTGGCTTGTACACTCTTTAGTAAAGCAGAGGAAGGAAGCTAGGGAATTAATGCTAATGGATACTACTTTGTTTAGAGTACAAGCTCTGAAATGGGTGTCAGAAAATATTCATGTTCAAAGGGAAGCTCAATAGCTGATGTTAATACTGACACATCTCTCAGTGTGCTTGTGAAGTTCATTATAGGTACTCAAGGCTGTGAAGTGCCTGTGGAAGATAGGGAAGACCCATATTCCTGCAAGCTATTCAACATCACGAATCCAGGTGAGGCTTCTGTTTCTCAGCCTTAAGACAGCCACAGACAGTTCTGATGTTGAGGAAAAGTTGCTAGGTTGAATAATAGGGAGTCTATTTTTAGCAGACTAAAACCGATCTTTCCCCCAAATGTATTCTTTGCCTTTTTTCAGCATGTTCATTAGTAATTCAGAGTATCTTTGGAGATTCTTTGTAGATAATAGAATTTCAAAATTAAGGAAAGTTTATTTTTCAGTGTGATTCTAATAAATCTGGAAATTTCTTATACATAGATAAATCCTGAGTTAACTGAATCTTGAGCGCTTAGAAAACTACTTCCTTCACCAGCCTGTTAATTTGCATGGCCTGATACAAATGCTGTGAATCAGCTATCTTAGAATTATTGGAGTGTGAGTGATGCTGTCCAGTAAGCATTGAACTGCTGATGGCAAAGTTGGTGGTTCAAACCCACCAGCCACTCACTCCCTTCAGAAGCACTGATGGCATATTGAGCTGCTAACCATAAGGTTAGTAGTTTGAGCCCACCAGCTGCTCTGGGGAGAAAGATGAGGCTGTTTGCTCCCTAAGGATTAGTCTTGGAAACCCTATGTAGAATTGCTGTGAGTTAGAATCAATATATGGCAATGAGTTTGTCTTGGTTTGAGTCTGTTTGCATAAAGAAACCTCAGAAACCCTACATAGGCTCACTATGAATCAGAATAGTTTAGATAACAGTGGGTTTCATTATGATCAGTTGTGGTTCTAAGGAAGGTTAAACATTTTTAGATCTCAAATGTGCCAATTATGGCTTCTGGTATCCTAGAAGTGTGTAAACAGCTCATAGGTAGTAGTAGTAAAGTGCTTAAAAGCATGGACTCAAGAGTTAAGCTCCTTGAGTTTAAACCCAGACTGCCAGTTTTTAGCTGTGTGATCTTGGGCCAGTTATTTACCATTCAATTCTATGCCTCATCATCTAACTGTGAATTAAGAATAAAACTACCTATCTCAGAGATTGATAGGAAGATGAGTTGATAAATGTAAAAGGTTTAGAAGAGTTCCTAGGATATGCTAGGTATGTAGTATTATTATTTTAAAGAACTCATCTTTTACTAAAACTGGGTTGTTATCAGCTTTTTAATAAATTAGACCAAATATTTGGGTCTATGTTGTAAAATTTTTAGTACATACATGAATTTAATGTTGTAAGCAAAATTGTGGGTATATTTGTGGTTTTCTGGAGAAAGGTATCTTTAGCTTTCACTAGAGCTCCTGAAGGACCAAAAACTTTGTAAAATGTATTGCTGATGTAAGAGCTGCCTAGAGTTAATTAGGCTTAATGAAACTACCTTTAAATTAGCCAGTGAGTTTCTGTTTATGGTGATAGGAAATTTAGCAATGAATATCAGTGATGGTTGTACAACATGTTTAATGTAATTGATATCACCAAATTTTATATCTGAGAAATGTTAAATTGGCAAATGTTACATATATTTTTACAACAATAAAAAATTAATCAAATTTTATCCATTTAAGTGCTGTTATTCATTAATCATAAAGGAGTGGATCTTTCCATTCTTATATAACAACATCCTTATATGTGCCATAGCTAGGATAAACCCCAAATTACTGTTTCGTTGGTTTAAATCATAGTAACATTATAGGACAGACTACCTTATTGGACTCAAAGGCTGGAATCTTTAATGAAACAGTGCTGTATCTTTCTCCAATGGAGTGGCTGTTAGTTTCCATTAGCAGCCAAGTACTTACCCATTGTGCCATCAAGACTCTGTAATACCTAGGTTATGAAAATGAATGTATAAATTAATATTGAACCTAATTTCCTTTTAATTATTAAAACAATATTTTGAGTTACTTTACTTTAATATCTTAAGGTCTTTATGAGCATTAATTATCATGATACTGTGGGTATGTAGAAGTATTAATTTGTGGCATTATCAAAGAATCAGGATTTCCTGTATACAGGAAGTTCAAAGTGCTTTTTCTTTTTTTCTTTTTGTAGATCGAAAATACCTAGTTGGAATGTGCTTTCCATATTACTTTTAGTAGGCACATTTCTAGGTATCTTTTCTTTACTGAATATATTAAAGAGGAAAGTTCTTGTCATATAATATGTGTGGAGTCTAGACACTGGCTAATGCTTGCACAGCCCTTGGCAATATAATTGTCTTCTTTTATTTTCCTTCTGCTTATGTATATAATGAGGTAGGAGCTTGTGTTAGTCTGGGTACATTAGAGAAACAAATCCACAGAAGTTCATGTATAAGAGAGAGTTTTATATAAAGAGTAAGTGCACATCAAGAAAACATCCCAACCCAGTGCTGCCCAAATCCACAAGTCCAATATTAGCCCATATGTCTGACACCAATCCACAAAGTCCTCATCCATCCCACAAAACACAGGCAATGATGCTGACTGCAGGAGGAAAGCTGAATCAGTGAATTTGTAAGCATTTCAGTGCTGGCAGGGGTCTCCACATAGCTGCTCCAGCACCCAGGGCTACATCGGGAGATGTCCATGTGGTTTCTCTTCAGGGACATCTTGCAGGAAGTGAGCCTTGCCAGCTAAAGCCGGGAACTGGCTAAGTCAGCTGCACCCTGGTCCGACCATCAGAAAGCAAGAGACCTTAGAACTAGAAAGGCGAGGCTCACCGAGCCATTTATCTCTCTGCCCTTTAATTAACCTCACATGTGTTTATTGGCCAGATTGACACAATAAACTTTAACTATCTCAGAGTTATCTCTTCTGTTTAGTAACATTTTAATGAGCATCTATTAAGTGTGAAATAAAATAGTCCTCTATGACTCACTGGCTATGAGAATAAAATGGAATTTCTGTTTACCTGAAAATAAGAAAATGTCAGAGGGGTGGGAGGGAAAAAAGAGGAGCTGATACTAAGGGCACAAATAGAAAGTAAATGTTTAGAAAATAATGATGGCAACATATGTACAAATATGCTTGATACAATTGATGTATGAATTGTTATGAGAGCTGTAAGAACCCCCAATAAAATTATCTTTAAAAAAATAAAAAGAAAAAGTCATCTTTATTAATACTCAAGATGTATAATATATGTATTATATGTGAGAGTGTTTCAAAAAATTTGTGTAAAAGTATCTTACTATTGTACTTTTCTAAGAACTGTTTGAAGCCCCTTCATGTATATATTATATAAATAAATAATAAATATACAAGCATTTTTAACTGATGGGGTTTGTGATCAGAGTTTTGAGACCACTGCTCTAAAAATATACAAAGAATATGATATTATAATCTTTGGGGCTTTTATGCTTTTTATCCAAATGGCATCTAAATTCTTTGCCATATTAAATCCTTCCGTCATATCCTCTGATTTAACTATGATAATTGGAAATATTTTATGAAGATAACTGCTTAGGGTACTATGAAAGAGTAGAAAGAGCTCTAAATTTGAGTCAGTAAACCTAGGCTTTTATTGTTGGCTCTGCCACGTTTTATGTGATTTGGGGCAAGTTATTTAACAAAATACATCAGGTTCCATGTCTGAATCTGTAAACTGGAAAAGACGATAACCACACAGGTTAATTGTGAAGAAGTAAAGATGGTGGCACATAGTGACCCCAAATCCAAACTAGTTGGAGAAAGTCTACCCCAACTCATGGTGATGCCAGTCAGAATTAAACTGTGCCCCACTGGGTTTCCAGTGGCAAAGTTTTCAGAAATAAGTCACCAGATTTTTCTTCTAATTTTCCCGGAGTAGGTGGTCAGAGATGCCCACTGTGTTTAGTGTACTATCTGTTAGCAGTAGTGTACAGCAGGAGCTTGTCAGTGTTGCTTCAGGTGACTTCCGAGATTTTTAAACTGTGGTAATTGCTCCAACATATCACAGATATTTTTAGTTGCTCAAGAAGTAGGAATATACAGAGCAGGGCCAGATTTACTGGTTATTTATTATTGCAATCAGTACTGTTTTTACTATCCCTATTTATCCAAATATTGCAAGTAGATATCTTCCATTTGATTCTAAATTTAATATTTTCCTCTGATGTTGTGCATAGATGTATATGCACACATGTGCTTTTTAAAAATATATTAAAACAACATGGTTGGTTGAATAATTTGCTTAGATGTGGCTGAAAACTTCCTATTAAATTTCAAAATAAGTTTATTTCTAGAAGCATCCATACTTTGGAGGCATTTTCTTTATTCTTATAATTTGTGGAAAATTATGTAACTAATAGTTATCTAGATTTTTTTCAGTAAACCCACTTCATTATTTGGAATAAGTAAAAGAAAAACAGTCTTTAATAGATTATTTAAAATATTCTTTTTCATTAATTCCATAGTTTTGAATCAGAAAATTGAGGCATTCAGTTTTTCTGAAGATACATCATCAGGACTCTCTGAAGATCACGTTGTCAGTGTTCGCTTCCGTGTTCTCTACCCAATCATTATTACCAGTCTCGGTGTGTTCTATGATGCCAACAATGCGGGTTTCCAGAGGAACATAACTGTAAAGCTCTATCAGGCAGAACAGGAGGTATGTAGTATACAATTCTTCCCTTACTTTTAAAAAACATCAGCTTTTCACTCACGGTGCATGTGGCTGTGCCATAATATAATTCTAATTGATAAATTTCCACCCTTATTGATGACATATATAATAGTATGAAACTATTATGCTGGTTTGGGAGAGAATACCTATGCATAAATGTGTAATATGTAGAAAAGAGTTGGATTAGATTTGAAAGTGCCAACTACAGTTGTCCTAAGGTAACAGAAAAGTGGGTGAAGGGAGATATCAGTCACTGTAAGACATGAAAAAAAATGTATAAATTACCAAGGGTTCATGAGGGAGGGGGAAAAATGAGTAGCTGATACCAAGGACTCAGGTAGAAAGAAAATATTTTGAAAATGTTGATGGCAACAAATGTACAAATATGCTT
>NW_022111324.1:91543446-91557872 GCF_000313985.2 Echinops telfairi
ATTTTACTGAGTTTGCTGTATTTTATAAATATACACACATACAACCAACTCCCATCGTTTGTGTAAATAGCATCCAGTCACAAAAGGATTCATTCTGTAAAGTGAGTAATTCAGATATTGCAATATGGAGCTCTAACCTACATTGACCCAATATCCCTCTCTCAACAGGGCTGTATGAAATTAGTACAGGGGCTAATCAAGGACAAATATTGTATGAGACAAAAAATATAGGGTGGTGGGGAAGCAAGATAAGGCTTTCATATCCAAGGGAAAATTGACTTTAGAGACTGCAGGGGGTGGGTGGCAAAAGAGGAAAGATAAATGCGATAAATTATTGATGGATGTTAACCTCAGTGAATGGAATATAGTAGTCCATAGGGGGAGAAGAGAAATAAAGCTAGTGAAGGGTAAACTATTGTGGGAGGTTGATTAGTAATTTAAACTGTTATAAAATTGATGAACTGAAATGTAAATCTCCACCTAATTTACAATAAAAATTGTTGAAAATCAAAACAAGAAGACTTCAAAAAGTTCATGAACAATAGAATTAAAAGATAATGGCATATTTCACAAACTTTTGAAACCACAAGTTCAGAACTTTTGAACATGTTCATTAATCTAATTTTTTAATGTATTTCAAAGTAAGGTGTAGGCATCAGTACACTTTAACACAAACACTTCAGCATACATGTTCATGGTGGTGGTAGGTGCCGTTGAGTCTATTGCGACCCATGGCAACCCTATGCACAACAGGACCAGCACTGCCTGGACCTGCACCATCTTCACATTCGATCCTACGCTTGAGCCCATTGTTCCAGCCACTGTGTCAATCCAGCTCATGTCAGGCCTTCCCGTCTTTCACTGCCTCTCTGCCAAGCATGATGTCCTTCTCCAAAATAATAGGACAAAGAGCCAGAGATAAAAAGATTATGAATTCAGCTAACTGAAAGATCAGAACCAAAGTCCAATGACTGCCAATTCCCTAACTTTGGGATAGCATTTCAGCCTTACGTCTAAGGGAGTATGTCGATTCCTTAAATCTGTGCAGGGGAGCTTGAGGTAAGCCCCAGTTCACTTAGTGGGGTTTCTACATTGAATCTTCCCGGTATGGCCTGTGAAGGATGTTGTGCAACTCAAGAGGACAGAGTCAAGTCTGGAGGAGGGAATGGGATCAGAGTTTAAATTTTGAACACCAATTGCAGAAGGTTATGGATGACTGTAGAAACCCCAAATCCAATTGCAGGATCCCCACGTGGGTTAAATCTCTGGAGAATGCCATCAAGGGAAGTGAACAGCCTTGCTGTCAGACAGAGATCATTGTAAAGTCCATTGTGGCAGATCTAGTTAGGGTAAAATGTAATATTATCATTTGATCTCCCTTTTGATCCATTTTAAATTTTTCCAGTTTTTAATATTCTCTGCCTTCTTTTTGATAAGAGGTTTATCTGTGTTATTTTTAGTCATTATTATTGGGCTCCTTGTTTGCTTCCTATGTGTGTTTTGTATTATTTTCTGTGTGTGATATCCAGGGTAACTAGATCTATGGAGACACTAATTGGATAAAGGTATGGCTGAAGGGGAAGGGGGAAATGGGGCACTAACAATGAACTACATGGACCACCCCCGCTCACCCCAGAAGAATTTATTTCAGAGGACAGCACTGAATCTACAGATCAGGGAGAGGGACATGTCTGATCAGAGCACATGAGAGCAAATGAAGGGGGAGGAAGAGAGAGTGGAACACATCCTAGCCCACCAAACCTTGAGGACGATATCCCCTCTCAGAGCAGCCAATGCACAGAAAGGACCCTATGGCCAGCCCCACTATGAGGCACGACACCCCTTATTGACCCATAGTGCTACAGGGGACACAGTGTGGGAATTGTGTCCAATATGACCCCACCACACTGGGGCGAAACACTAACAGCGTGCAACAGAACAGCAAGAGGAGCAGAGCAACGAGGTCTCCAGGGAATACAAAAAATAGACTTTGGGGCCAGGGCACGGCACCCCATCAGACTCAACCAGAAAACACTCCTAAAGACTCCAGAAAACAAACCTTGAACTATTTATAGGCTTTTGGGTTTGTTTGTTTGTTTGTTTGTTTGTTTGTTTGTTTTTTTTGTCATTGGTTTTTTTTTGTTGTTTTGTTTTCTCTTGCTGCTTTGTTTTGCTCTGTCTTGTATATATTATTATCTCTGGAGGTTTATATAGATAAGAAGGAGGGATAAATAATCTGGAGGAGAAAACAATGGTAAAGATGGTTGTGGGGGGTCATGGAAAAGGAGGAGGCAGGGGAAAGGAAGTGGGTGTTAATAAACCCAGAGACAAGGGAACAAACAGTAAGTGATCTAAAAGCGATGGCAAGGAGGGTGTAGGAGGTCTGGTTGGGCTTGATCAAGAGCAGTGTAACCGAGAGGAATCACTGAAACCCAAATGAAGGCTGAGCATGATAGTGGGACAAGAGGAAAGTAAAAGGAAATAGGGGAAAGAACTAGGAGGCAAAGAGCATTTATAGAGGTATAAGTATAGGCATGTACATATGTAAATTATTTATATATGACTATGGGGAAATAGATCTATGTACATGTATTTATAGGTTTAGTATTAAGGTAACAGATGGACATTGGGCCTCTACTGAGGTACTCCCTTAACATAAGAACACTTTGTTCTATTAAACTAGTGTTCCATGGTGCTCACCTTCCCGATCTGATTGCTAAAGACAAAGCGTGTGCATAAGCAAAGGTGGTGAAGAAAGCTGATGGTGCCTGGCTATCAAAAGAGATAGCGCCTGGGGTCTTAAAGGCTTGAAGATAAACAAGCAGCCATCTAGCTCAAAAGCAACAAAGCCCACATGGTAGAAGCACACCAGCCTGTGTGATCACGAAGTGTCGATAGTATCAGGCAGGTGTCCTCAAACTTTTTAAACAGGGGGCCAGTTCGCTGTCCCTCAGACCCGTTGGAGGGCCGGACTATAGTTTAAAAAAAAAAAACTATGAGCAAATTCCTATGCACACTGCACATATCTCATTTTGAAGTTTAAAGGGGGGAGGGGGCAAAAACACCCAGTGGGCCAGATAAATGTTCTCGGTGGACCGCATGTGGCCTGTATGCTGTAGTTTGAGGACCTCTGGTATGAGGTATCAGGCATCAAATACCCAGAACAAAAAAATCATATCATCGTGAATGATGGGGGAGTGCGGAGTCAAGACTCAAAGCCCATCTGTAGGCAACGACATCCCCTTACAGAAGGGACGCGGGGAGGAGACAAGCCAAGACGGTGCAGTATAACACCAATGAAACATACAACTTTCCTCTAGTTCTTTAATGCTTCCCTCCCAGCCCCCACTATCATGACCCCAATTCTACCTTACAAATCTGGCTAGACCAGAGCATGTACATGGTTACAGACAAGAGCTGGAAACACAGGGAATCCAGGACAGATAAACCCCTCAGGACCAATATTGAAAGTAGCCATACCAGGAAGGGAAGGAGAAGGTGGGGGGAGATAAGGAGAACCTATTACAAGGATCTACATATAACCCCGTCCCAGGGAGATGGACAATAGAAAAGTTGGTGAAGGGACATATTGGTCAGTGTAAGACATACAAAAATAATAATGATCTATAAATTATCAAGGGTTCATGAGGGAAGAAGGGTGGGGGAGGGGAGGGGTAAAATGAACTGAAACCAAGGGCTCAGGTGGAAAGAAAATGTTTTGAAAAAATATGGTGGCAATAAATGTAAAATGTGCGTGACACAATATGTGTATATATTGTGATAAGATATTGTGTATAAGCCCCCAGTAAAATGATTTATTTTTTTAAAAAAAACAAAAGAAATAAGAAACTTTTAATTTTAAAAGAGCAAAATGTTCTGAAATTGTGGTGATGATTGCACAAATCTTAATATGACTGAATGATTACATCCTATCATACGTGATGAATATGCTAATAAAACTATTTTCTAAAATAAATAAATTTTTAAAAATAGATTTTGGCTTTTACTGCCATCCATAGCATTTTGCATATTAGATGCTCAGAATTTAAACTCTAATGCCAGTCCCTCCTCTGAACAAGGATTTGATTATTTACAGTCATTGGATAACACAGACTGGTGTGTTCCTTCCGTGTGGACTTAACTGGCACCTCACTTAGATGGCTGCTTGTTTTATGACAAGCCTTTAAAACCCCATATTGTATTTTTTTCTTATTGCTGGGCACCATTTGCTTTCTTCACTATACTTTGCTTGTATAGCACACATATTTTCAGTGCTATTCTTCCTAAAAGCAAAAACCAATTGTTCTTAGGGTTGGACATACAATTAAGTATGTGTGTGTGTGTGACCTCAAAATCCATTCGTATTACTAAAGTTTATATAAATTGTGGTCCACTTTAGAAGCAGCATTACCAGTTTCTTGAAAAATAGGTAACATCCATGGGACATTTGGAACTTCTAGTAGTAATATCATTAATCTAGCCAATAGTATAGAATTTAAAATACTAGTGAGAAAAGGAAAAATATATTTAGGAAAGCTTTTTAGGTTAAAATATACAGAAGGTTTACTTAGTGTTGTGTCTCATAGTGGGGCTGGCCATATGGTCCTTTCTGTGCATTGGCGGCTCTGAGTGGGGATATCGTCCTCAAGGTTTGGTGGGCCAGGATGTGTTCCACTCTCTCTTCCTCCCCCTTCATTTGCTCTCATGTGCTCTGATCAGATTAAAACTTAAATGACTGAACACTGCATAAGAAAACAATGAGAGTTAGACACAAGGCAAAAATTTCAGTAATGCCCATTCACTAACGCAAAACTGTCTTCAGAACTAAGACATGACATCAAAAGCAAAGAAAATATGGAAAGTAGCAAATATATATTGTCTTAAGTTGCCTATTGAGCAACCTCAAATGCAAAAGGTTTGGACCAAAGTCCAGTGACTTCCAAATAAATCTACAGCAGCAATTATTTGCTGCTTCTCACACTAAGGCATTTCAACTTTTAAATTTAAAGAAGTATTTCAGTTCCTTTAATAGGTAACTGATGTGTTTAAGGTAAAGTCTGGTTCACATAGAGGGGTTTCCAAAGTGGATCCTTGTGATGTGACCTATGAAGAATGCTGTGTACTTCGAATAGACAAAATCTGACATCCAACTAGCTCATAACACAAGGTCACAGCATTGGCTGGGGAACCAAACTAAATGTTTATATGACCTGAGAACAGAGGCTTAATTTTATAATATTGGACTCACAATATTAACCCTCTTGTGATTGACTAACTTCTATGAGTATAATGTTCTTTAGGCATGTCCATGTCCTGAGGGTTCATCAATGTTTTTGAGCGATGATAGTATTCCATTTTGTGTATGTATAAAGTTTCTTCATCCATTCTTCTACTGATGGACTTTTAGGTGATTTGTAACTTCTTGGTATTCAGTATGCATGGGAGTGCAAATTACTGATCGTGTTATGTCTCTTATTTCTTTAGGGTATATGCTCAGCACAAGTATTGCTGGGTGGTGTAGGATTTCTAGTTTCAGTTTTTTGGAGGTAATGTCTTATCTTTTTCCATAATGGCTGTACTTGTTTTCAGACCCACCAGCCATGTATGAGCATTCTATTCTCTCAGCACCTTCTGCACCATTTAAAAAAAAAAGTAGGCTGTCATTGTCAGTTTGAGATGATCTCTTATCTTTGCTTATTTTCTTGCTATTCTTAGATTTTCTTTTTATATTTGATTTTAAAAGGTTTGCTTGTGGTTTTTCTTTGTTTTCTATTCACAATTTGCCACATTTCTTGAATCTGTAAATTGGGGGGGGGGTGTTGGTTTTTTTTGCTAAATATGCGGGAATTTCAACCTTTGTTTCTTGAAAAATAAATTTTCTGCCTCTTCCTGTCTACACCATGATGCTTATTTTTTCATTGTTTTTTAAAAATCTGTCTATACTGTTGAGCATATCAAATGAAGTTTATTTTAGATGTTACATTCTTTAGTTCTAGTCTTGGAAATGCTATAAAGGGTCGCAAGGAGTTGGAATGGACTGGATGGCAGTAGGTTTGGTTTATATATTGTGGTTGAAGGTTTCATTGATAGAGAAGATCAAGTAGGTAACAGAAATAACACTCTGAATTCTATTGTCCTATATAGAAATTGATTCTGAGGTTTTGACACACAAGTATTTAACTTAGTATTTCATCTTTTCCTTTATTTAGTTTTATTTTATTAGAGCTCTTACAGCTCTTATCACAATCTGTGTTAGACAGGGTTCTCTAGAGAGATAAAACCAGATTGCTGATAATTTTGTATATATATATTTATAAAGATAGATAGATATATAACACAAGTAATGAACTGTTAAATTATAAACAGATATATAATACAAGAAATGAACAGTTAAATTATAAAGCAGTACAAATGGCTCAGTGCAACTCACTCCCGTGAGAGACTTGTGAGACACTAGAAGTGCTTCCACGTCTTGAGGGCCATCCGGTAGTCCTCTGTAGAGAGAGAGAGCTAGGCTATCCCAGCAGGCAGCAAAACAGCCAGGCAAGTCACCAACTGTCAGTCCTCAGCTCCAGAGATGTAAATTTCAATCATGTGGTCTTAAAGGGACCTCAACTTACAGTGACACAGTCCACAGGTTAAGTGTCCCACAGGTAGTGTAGCCTGTAAATTGAGGCACAGAACAAGCAAGGCAGCCGCACACTGGTCCGATGATCAAAGAGCGAGAGACAAGAAAGGTGAGGCTCACTGAGCCATTTATCTCTCCACCCTTCAGTTAATCCCACTTGTGTTTATCAGCCAGGCTGGCACAATAAACTATCTCACAATCCATACATGTATCTATTGTGTCAAGCACATCTATATATATTGCCATCATAATTTCCAAAACATTTTCTTTCTACTTGATCTCTTGGTATCAGCTCTTCATTTTTTCCCTCCCTCCCCAACACTTCCTCCCCCATAAACCCTTGATAATTCATTAAAAAAAAATTCATGTCTTACACCAACTGCTGTCTCCCTTCACCCACTTTTCTGTTGACCCTGGAAGGGGGCAATACATCAATCCCCCTTTCCTTTACCCTCCTAGTCTCATTACTCCCCTTGTTGGTCCTGAGGGGTTTATCTGTCCTGGATTCCCTGTGTTGCGAGCTCTTATCTGTACCAGTATACATGTTCTGGTATAACCATATTTGTAAGGTAGAATTGGGGTCATGATAGTTGGGGGGGGGGTAGGAAACATTAAAGAACTTTGGGAAAGCTGTATATTTCGTTGGTGCCATACTGCACCCTGACTAGCTCGTCTCTCCCTTTTGGCCCTTCTGACAGGGGATATCAATTGACTAATGATAGGCTTGGGGTCTCCACTCTGCTCGCCCCCTCATTCACATCCATATGAATTTGTTTTGTTTTGTTTTGGGTCTTTGATGCCTGTTACCTGATCCCATCGATAGTCATGATCACACAGGTTGGTGTGCTTCTTCCATGTGGGCTTTGTTGCTTCTCAGCTAGATGGACACTTGTTTATCTTCAGACCTTTAAGACCCCAGATGCTATCTCTTTTGATAGCCAAGCACCATCAGCTTTCTTCACCACATTTGCTTATGCACCCATTTTGTCTTTAGACACCATGATGGGAAGGTGAGCATCATAGAGTGCCAGGTTAGTAGACCAAAGTGTTCTTGGGTTGAGGGAGTACTTGAGTGGAAGCCCAATGTCCATCTGCTGCCGTAATACTTTATAAATAAATATATGTATATAGATCTATTCCCTTATTATATATAGATGTATTTACATATCTACATGCCTATATTTAGATCTCTATAAATGTGTTCTTTGCCTCCCATTTATTTCCTCGATTTCATTTTACCTTCCTCTTGTCCCACTATCATGTTCAGCCTTTGTTCAGGTTGGAAATTCCTCTTGGCTACATTGCCCTTAATCAAGTCTCCTAATCCCCACCCCAAGCATCCTATGCCCTCCTTGCCATCACTTGTTCTTTCCTTGTCCCTAGGTTTGTTGGCACTCTCCTACCTTTCCACCTGCCTCCCCCTCTTCCATCCCCCCCCCCCAACCAACAGTCCCATTGTTCTCTCCTTTGGATTGTTTATCCCGCCTATCTTGTCCACATAGACATGCAGAGACAATAATATGCGCAAAAACAAAGCAAAGCGAAACATAACAAGAAAAAATAATAAAACCAATAGCAATAAAAGAAAAGTCCTCAAACAGTTCCAGGTCTGTCCATTGACCTTTTAAAATGTTTTCCAGTTGATTCAGCTGGGGTGCCACACCCTGACCCCAAAGTCCATCTTTGTCATTTCTCAGGGACTTCGTTGCTTTGCTCCCCCTGCTGCTCTGCTGCCCATCCTTAGTGTTTTGGATTAGGCACATTTCCTGTATTGTGTTCCCAGTGCTATCCCCAATAGCACTATGGGTCAGTGAGGGACGTTGTGTCTCATGGTGGAGCCAGCCTGGTGATCCTTTCTGTGCATTGGCTGCTCTGGGCCAGAATATCGTCCTCAGGCTTGGTGTGCTGGATGTGTTCCACTCTCTCTCCTTCCCTCTTCATTTGCTCTTGATTGGAAGTGCTCCGCTTCCTGAGCTGCAACTTAAGTGGTGTCCTGTGAAGTACATTCCTCTGGGGTGGAGGTTGGGGGGTGCCCATGTAGTTGGGATTGGGGGCTGGTCCGCAGTCCTCTCTATTGGTTTCCTGTTTCATGTCTGTATGTTGCAGTCACATCTTGGCACACTGGGTTGAAGTCTGGTCCCTTTTTCACTCTCCTGTGAAGATATAAACAGTACCTTCCCCTTGCTTGGGTTAGTGCCCTGTTCCCCGCTACCCATGTCTCTCGTTTTCTTCTTTACCCTTCTTTTTAGTAAGCTACCATATATACCCTTGGGTTGGGTTTGGCCCCTGCAATAGTTCCTGGACCTCACCCCAGGGATTTATGTATATAGTAGCTTTTCCCCATGCCCCTTTTGCATTTTTAAGCTTATCTCAGTGGACTCATGCTGTCCTTGTCCTTTTGTGCTTGACTTACTTTGCTTAACATAATTCCCTCCACTTCTTCCCATGTGGCAATATGCTTCATGCATTCATCACTGCTTTTTAGGGATGCATAGTACTCCATTGTATGTATGGACCAGTTTTTTAATCCATTCATCCATTGATTGAAATTTGTTTGTTTGTTTTTTCCAATTCCTGTGATTATGAACTGCAGCACGCTGAACATTGAAGCATAGTTGTCTGGCCGTGGTTTCTTTCTTGTCCCTTCTGGGTATATGCCCAGTAGGGGGATTGCTGAGTCATATGGTAGCTCAATTTCCATCTGTTTCAGATCTCACCAAATCGATTTCCAAAATGGCTGTACAAACCTACAGGTCCACCAGCAGTGGATGAGAGTTCCTATCTCTCCACAGCCCCTCCAACATTTATTACTTTCTGAATTTTTTTTTCCTTTTTTTTTTTTTTCATTTGTTAAAGTCTGCTTGGCTGTCCTAAGTCACTAGTCTGGTTCTCTGCCTCCTCCAGTTGGTTGATGACATCCGTGAATGTGCTACTGGTTTTTGTTATCTCATCCCTTAGCTCTTGTAGTTCCCTTTGCTGTATGGTCTTCATCTCCTCTATCATGTCATCCTTTTTCTGTATTGCTCCCCTTATATCCTGTATGACTCTAAGCAGCACTCCGAAAATTTATTTCTGTGATAGGTCAACGTCTGCCTTTTGTATGACTGCCATTAGGTGTAGGTCATCCTCTTACATTGTATTTTGTTTCTCTTTTCTAGTTGAAGCTGTTTACGGAGCTTGCTGCTTCCTTGTCAATTTATTGGAGCTAGGTACCATTTTCTTGGGAGTCAGAGAGTCCTGGGCTCTCTCTTTGGGAGGTTGGTATTGATGCTTCTGCAGGCTCCCTAGCCAACTGCCCTGAGGGGTTGTGCTTCACCTTTGTTCCACTGGGGTTTCTTTCTCACCGTAGCCTATCAGGAGTCTCTTGTTTGAAGGGAAGGTTGGGTGCCCCTTTCTGTAGTCAGGCTCTGAGGTCTGCTCCTTTGCGCTCCAGCAACTTTCAGGTCTCCATAGGAGGCATTTTCAGCTGGGTGCCCCATGGCCTGAAGTCTTGGGAGTACACAGCTCAGGGAGTGTGGATGTAGTGGGGTGTGTGGGTCCTTTTCTCCCAGCTAGAGGCAGCCAGCCAAGTCTGTTAGAGGAGTGGGAAAAGGAAGAAAAGAATGTCCTGATCTTGGAAGAGCGATTCTCTAAAGGGCAGTGGGCAGTGCTCTTCCTGCCCTTGCTGTTTGGGTTATCAAACCGCAGTTACACTAGCTCTAGTACTGGGGGTGTGGCAGGGGTGGGAGTCCCTTGTTCCCTTCTAGAGGCAGGCAGCTGAGTCTGTTAAAAGGGTTGGGAAGCCTAGCAGGGCAGGGAAATGTAAGGAAAGAAAGTGCTGGTCTTGGAGGGGGAATCGTTAACAGGCAGCAAAGTGCCTTTGTCACTTGGAATGTCAAACAGCGGTTATAGCAGCCTCTGATGGTTAGTAGGCACTCGGGATGCTATGGCTGGCAGAGACGTGGTGCTCCACAGCAGCAGCTGGTGCCAGACCAGTTCCTTGGAGTGCAGGAGAATTAACCGACCACTTTGGACTCCCTACTCGGCCCCCAAATCTCCCAACTCACAAATCTCCACAGAGCTCTCAGTATGAGCTGCCTACCTGGTCTCCATCTTGCCCTGCCGCCTCTCATCTTTTCCTTTTTGAAAGTATACTTAATGTTTGAATGGCCATTCAGATAACTTGGTTTGGATGTGTAATATTATAATCATGATAATTTGACTGTTACTTGCTATATTTCTAGCCTAGCAGAAAGCTGCTGGTCACTGTCCCCCAGAAAAACCCAGTCTAAAGTGAATGCTGATGGTAGCAGAGGTAGTTATTGCATTGATTTTCACTATATTGATAAAGACTGGTGTTTAAAAAAAAACACAATCCATTAGATCTTCTTAATTTTAAACTTCTGTGTGGCTTTTATAGATTTAAATTGATTATAAGAATAGGCGTGAGACTGAGGAAAATGTCTTCCATACAACAAATTGGGAAAAGCCCTAAGAAAACATTTCATATATAATGAGAATCAGTCCTCCTTTATATTCCCTTCCCCCTACCCCTTTTGCATATAGGAATCTGTGATCTTTCTGATACTTAAAATTTGGGGAATGTTTTTTTAATTTCACAACATTTCTTAACTCCCATAAAACTTTTCAAGATTGTTGGGAGTTTCCCCTGTTTGTTCATATAAGGTTATTTGAATTATAGTTAATGACTGAGAACATGGTAACAACTTTGACTATTTTTAATATCTTCTTGAATGACCATGCCTGTACTAGAAGACCCAAGGAATGTTGAAACCACAATAAAGCATTGTTTATAATCATGGTTCAGGCCACTGAGGACTTAGCTGATCAAGATATAAGGTATTTGAAAACTTGTAGCCATATGCATGATATAACATGAAGTTTTTTTGTTTTTCCTTGTCTTTTTTTGTTGTTTTTCTTTTTCCAATTTGTAGGAAGCCCTCTTCAGTGCTCGGTTTAGTCCTCCCAGTTGTGGTGTGCAAGTGAACAAGCTATGGTACAAACCTGTGGAACAGTTCATCTTACCAGAGGTAGAGCGAAATGAAAATAACTCTTCTTACCATTGTATCCTCATGTCAGTTCACCCAGATGAATTGTCTTAGTCGTGTTTAAGCCTTAATAAAAGTGTTTCTGTAAATTAAAAAAAAAGAAAGAAATGTTCTTCTTAGGACAGGGTATATGCTTTCAGAAGTAGATACTTGATTCTTGGTTGTATTAGGGCAGCTCTCTCGTGGAGTAAATGGGGGTATATAGTAAATGTAGCACACTTCATTTATATTGCCAGAGATCTTCATGACACCTTGTGGCTACCAGATCCACATTTTGAAAAGTAGTGCAAGTGTGGAGTAGATGATAACTGTCTGACTGTTAATAATGACAAGGGATAAATAATAGGTACACCAAATCCAAACACTATCATCAAGTTGATTTTAACTCATAGCAACCATATAGGGCAGGATAAACCTGCCCCTGTGTTTTTCTGAGACTAACTCTTTACGTGAGTAGAAAGCTCTATCTTTCTCTTGTGGAGTGCGCTGATTTCAAACTGTTAACCTTGGGGTTAACAAGAATAACCACAGGTATTTTTGAGGATAATTCAATCCATAACACATATCTAAAGAAAGAAAAAAGAAAAAAAGTCAGTGCATGTGGTATAATGCCAGAAAAATTGGCCAGATTAACATGATAAATAAAACTTCTCTACTATATGATGTCCGATATCTGAAAACATTATCTATGAGTTCCTCTAAACCAGTGGTTCTCAACTGTTCTAATATCATGACCCTTTAATACAGTTCCTCCTGTTGTGGTGCCCCCCCCAAACATACTTATTTTCATTGCTACTTCATAACTTTAATTTTGCTACTGTTATGAATCGTGCAACCCCTGTGAAAGGGTCGTTCAACCCCCAAAGGGGTCGCAACCCACAGGTTGAGAACTTCTGCTCTAAACTCATTCTAAGTAGCTATAAACTGGGGGGGGGCACTTCACCTGGCCAGGTGCACCTCATTAACCTTGAAGTTGAGCCACGCTATAGTTTCAGAGTGTCACACAACAGTTCATTAACTTGTCTTTCTGGACTATTTCATTCTATTGTTATGTACCAAATGTACAACAGAACAAAACACTGCCTGGTTCTGTACCAGCCTCACCATTGTTGTTAGGTTTGAGCCCATTGTTGCAGCTATTATATCCATATATCTCATTAAGTGCCTTTCTCCTTTTCATTGCCCTTCTGTGTTGCCATGCCCTTTTCCAGTGATCAGTCTTTCCTGATAAGATGACCCAAGTACATTAGATAAAGTCTTGATGTCCTTCCTCACTTCTAAGGAGCCTTCTGACTGTACTTCTTCCAAAACAGATTTGGTTGCTTTTTGAGGAGTCCACGGTACTTTCAATATTCCTCACCAGCATCATAATTCAAAAGCATAATTATCTTTGGTTTTTATTTACTGTCCATTTTCACATGTAAACGAGGTGATTGAAAACCATGGCAAGCTTGAGTCCAGCACACCTTAGTCCTTAAAGTGACATCCTTAATCTTTAACACTTTAAAGCAGTCTTATACAGCAGATTTGCTAATGTTATACATCCCTTAATTTCTTCACTTCTGCTTCCATGAGCCTTGATTGTGCATCTAAGCAAAATAAAATCCTTGACAACTTCATTCTTTTTTCCATTTATCATGATGTTACATCTTGTCCAGTTGTGAAGATTTTGGTTTTCTTTACATGGAGTTGTAATCTATCTTGAATACTGCAGTCATTGATCTTCTTCAACAAGTGCTTCGAGTTCTCCTTACTTCAGCAAGTAAGGTTGTGTCACCTGAATCTCAGAGGTTGTTAATAACCCTTCCTCCAATCATGATGCCAAGTTCTTCTTCATATGGCCTAGATTGTCAGATTTCCTGCTCAGTATACAGAGTAAGTAGTTATGGTGAATGGATACAACTCTGATCCACACCTTTCCTGATTTAAAACTATGCATTATTCCCTTGTCATGTTTGCACAACTGCCTATTGATCTATGTGTAGGTTCCTCGTGAGTCCAATGAAGTGATTTGGAATTACCATTCTTTTCAGTGTTATCCATAGATTATTATGACCTACACAGTCAGATGCCGTTACATAGCCAAGAAAACACAAGTAAACATCTTCCTGGTATTCTCTGCTTTTAGCCAAGATCAATCAGACATCAGCAATGACATCCCTTTCTTCACACCTCTTCTGAATCTGGCTTGAATTTCTGGCAGGTCCGTATCAGTGTACTACTGAAATCTTTGTTGAAGAGATGAGCCAGTCAGGGTGCAGTATAGCACCGAAGAAACATACAACTTTCCTCTAGTTCTTTAATGCTTCCTCCCTCTCATTATCATGACCTCAATTCTACCTTACAAATCCAGCTAGACTAGAGCATGTACACTGGTACAGATAAGAGCCAGAAACACAGGGAATCCAGGACACATAAATCCCTCAGGACCAATAATGAGAGAAGTGATACCAGGAGGGTAAGGGGAAGAGGGGGGGGAACAAAGGGGAGCTGATCACTTATGATCGACGCCTCCCAGGAGGACAAATAACAGAAAAGTAGGTGAAGGAAGACAGCAGTCAATGTTAAGACTTGAAAAAAATAATGTATAAATTACCAAGAGTTCATAAGGGAGGGATGGTGGGGGAGCAAGGGAATTTTTTTTAAGGGTTGTAAGAGCCCCCAATTAAATGATTTATTGAAGTAAAAAAAATTGCTATTTTAAATCTTATTTAATTATATAAAAATAATAGCAAATTGCTTTCATTAAT
>NW_022111324.1:91558329-91560085 GCF_000313985.2 Echinops telfairi
TGTGACCTTTGACAATTTGTTACATCTGACTCATCATTTCTTAGTCTTTAAAAGCAGATAATAATCATCTCCAAGGGCTATTTTTAGGATTAGTGATAAAGTGTGTAGCAGTGTGCTCAGAAAAACAAAAGTTTTATTATCACTAGAAGAAACAAAAAAGGAGAACTACCCTATTAAAAGATTCTATTTTCTTATATTTGAAACAGGCACTGAACTGATTGTTTCTATTTTTCCCCTAGGTGGTCTTAGCTCACTGTTGAACTTGAGAGTCAAATTTCAGTTTTGTACAAAACAAATTCACAACTAGATACATACACTGCAAGGCAGTGAATTATTTAATGCAGCTCTTCCAACCATATTCTCTTTAGTACTCACCAAACAACCCTTTCCTGATAAGTCTGGGTAAGATAATGAAGGAAGATGCTGATTGTATTATATAATTCCACTGTGAGTGATTACCATCCTGCTGGTATAAAGTGTCATTTCACAAGCAGGAAGGGAGATCCCTGTGCATTAGATCTCCTTGACTCAGGAGATAGCTTTGACAGCAGAGGAGTAGCAACAGCAGAACCAGGAATTAGAGCGGTAGACAGAGTGGTGGACTTCCTAGCCCACAGAACAAGTAAAAGCTGAGTGCTTTTGGACAGAAGGATGCTTACAAAGTGGAGTGCCTCTGGGCACTTAAGTAGGGGCGGTGGGTTTGCTGACCCTGAGCTGGAGCCTGCAGGTGGAGGGTTACAGTGAAAGGCATGCCCTTTGGGCATTTATTAACATCCTTAAAAAAACTCTGGAACATGTTCTGACTGACCAACTCCATCCTGAGCATTTCCACCTGATTTTTAACTTCCATCTTAAACCTCATAACGCATGAGTATTATCTGAGTTGTGTGTGTTCATTTCAATGAATTATAGAAACTAGCTGAAAAACAGAAAGAGTGCTGTGGGGGAAAAAACATACACCCTAACCAAATCCACTACCATGGAGTCCATTCTGACTTATCGAAATCCTCCGATTCCCATAGAATTACTGCCAAGGTTTTCCGAGGCTGGAACCCTTTATAGCAGCGGTTCTCAACCTGTGGGTCCCCACCCCTTTGGGGATCGAACGACCCTTTCACATGGGTCGCCTGATTCATAACAGCAAAATTACAGTTATGAAGTAGCAAGAAATTAATGTTATGGTTGGGGGGGGTCACCACAATGTGAGGAACTGTATTCAAGGGTCATGGCATTAGGAAGGTTGAAAACCACTGCTTATAGCAAGAGTCAGCCTCATCTTTCTCCCTCAGAACAGAGAAGCTAGTGCCTGCGAAATGGCTGACCTTCAGTTCCAAACCAAAAGCAAATTTGATGCCATCAAGTGGATTCCAACTCCTAATGGTCCTATAGGGCAGAGAAGAACTACTGTGTGTATCGCAGGCGGTGAATCTTTGGGGAGCAGAAAGCCTCATCTCTCTTCGGGGGAGAGGCTGGTTGTTTTGAACTTTGTGTTTAGCAGCTGAATTTACAACCTACTACTTCACCAGGACTCCTTAGATATTTACAGAAAAAGAAAACAAAACAAAAAAGAAGAAATACATCAAACATTTTAGGTACTAGATAAGTGAGATATATGTTTTAAATCTCTTTACTGGGGGCTCATACAGCTCTTACCACAATCCATCCATCCATCCATTATATCCAGCATATTTGTACATATGTTGCCATCATTATTTTCAAAACATTTTCTTTCTACTTGAGACCTTGGTATCAGCAA
>NW_022111324.1:91562392-91569539 GCF_000313985.2 Echinops telfairi
ATAAAGAGTTACAGTCTCAAAAACCCACAGGGAAGTTCTACCCAGTCTTATAGAGTTACTGTTAGTCAACATCGTCTCCATGGCAGTGAGTCAGTGGTGAGAAAGAACTCAATGGAGGCTGAATCTCAGTGGAGCCTCGATGGATTTATGGCTCCCACTGTAAAACAAAGTCTCCTGCAAACCTAATGCTCAGAATTTAATGTTAATACATTGTGTAAATAGAAGCATACAATATGTGGTACTTTGTGACTGGCTTCTTTTCACTTAGTGTAAATGTTTTCAAGGTTTGTTCATGTAACATGTATCAGGATTTCTTTATTTTTAATTGTCAAATAATATTCCATCATATGGATATACCATTTTTTATTTACTCAGTAGGTGGACATTTGGGTTCTTCTGAATAATGTTTGGCTATTCATAGCATAATGTTTCTTTGAATATTCATGTACATGTTTTTGTGTGACCATATGTTTTCATTTATAGTAAATAACTGGGTCACATAGTTACTGTTTAATCATTTTAGGAACTGCTACACTGACTTCCAAAGTAATTCGTTATTCCACATTCTTACCAACTATATGTGAAGGTTCCAGTTTAATCCACATCCAGTCTTGTTATCTGAATGTTTTTCAATCATAGCCATCTACTATGTATGAAATGGTAGCTATCTCAGTGTATATTGCAGAATGTAATAGTGTTGTAGGGTGGGCACAAGATAGCCCATATTGCCTGGTTACTGCTGCCAGACTATAGGAAACAGGTGAATTCAAAGGGTTCTAAGTTTTATTTTTGAATGCATTGGAAAAGAATGAGGCCAGAGTCTCCCCTCTAATGACTGATTCCCCATTTCTTTGTCCTCAGAGCATATGTACAGTAAGTGAAACTTTTTTTTTCAGATAGACACAAATCTTGAAATGACAATACAAACTGGGAAAACAAAGTGTGTTTTATCAAAGATTGTACATTATAGAACTTCCCATTTCTAGAGACTAAATCTCAAGGAGGCAGGCCATGTACAAAGGGTCTTGCTTTTAATGAGGAGGGAAAGAAAGCCTCGATAAGATTCATAATACGCAGATAAGAATTTGGTCCTTGACTTAGCTAGCATCCTGGAGAATTCTTTCTTGGACACAATCACACAAATCAGAAGATGCTCTGTGAGACATGCTAGAGGGGTTCAATTTAGGGTCACAGCCATGGAGGACTTCTAGTTAAGCTATGTCTTGATAAACATATCATTCTTTTAGCTATGATTCTTCTAAACGATGTTATATTGCCATCATAAAATAATAGTAAGTTGACTCTTCGAGTCCCCCTAACAATAGCTTCAGTCTACATTATAAAAGACGATAAAAGTTTATATTGACATGAATTGAAATCAATTTGATGGCCGTGAGTGAGTAATGGCTAGTGACTGAGGGGAAAAGATGAGGCTTTCTACTCCCATAAAACGTCCATTCTCAGGAACCCGCAAGGGCAGTTTTACTCTGTCCTGTATGGTTGCTATGAGGCAGAAATGACTGAGCATCTTTTTCATGTGCATAATTGCTATTGGTATATCTCCTTTGGAAAAATACTTATTGAAAGCCTTTGTGTTGTCATTTTATTATTTAGCTTTAAGAGTTAAAAAAAAAAGTTAGTTATAGATTCTGAATGCAAATTCCTTATCAAATACTAGTGAGAGTGAATTGTGGGACTACTTTTTTTCTCTCTCTCCAGGTTTCACCAGTTTTCCACATTGACAGGCTGCAGTCTTGCCTCTTTCAGTTATTCTCTACTAGTGGAAAGTATTTTAATTTGTCTTCTCTGCCAGGTTTCTAACTCACCCAGGTTCTGACTTTTACAGGTTTCACTGATACAGTTTGCAATAAATCTTTTGTTAAATAATTATATGTAAACATACTTTATCTTTTAAAATCGCTCTAGAGAAGTTTTTGAGAAATTCTCTAATTAGATTGGGTTTTTACATACTGAATTATGTATTGGGGTTGCTACATGTGTTATGGTTACAGATAGAAATAAGACATGGATATCCTTTATAACAGACTAAAGCTATTACGTTCTGCAATATACTACACATGTGCAGTTATTTGTTGCATGATATATTTAACAAAACTAGAAGTGATAACACATAACTTATTTCAAAATGTTTATTAATTTATTAAATTTGTATAGCATCTCTAACTATGCCTCCATTAAATAATAGAAAGCCACTGTAGCTTGTATTAGTCCTTCAGAACACCCTGGCACCAAAAGTAGTTCTGGATAAGGTTCATAGCTAAGTGCTTAAAAATAGTGAGAGCTTGTCTTATTAATCAGATGCTGTGGAACCGTAGAACCCTCTATTTTGGGAGAGGACTTAAGTTACAGTTAGGCTGTACCCAGCTTCAATGACTCATATAGGATCAGAAGACCAGAACATAAGATTAAATGGGTAAATATATGGATGGCTTATTATGGAAGCCCAGCACTCATCTGTTAGCTTGTCATACTGCAGTGACATGTGTATTTCTGTGATGCTAGAAGCTGTGTCACTGGTACTTCAAATACCAGCAGGGTCACCCAAGGGGAACTGGTTTCAACAGAATGTCCAGACTAAGAGCACATTACAAAGAAGGAATAGACTGTCCCCTTCTGAGCCACTGCAAACCTTATGAATAGCAGCAGGACATTTCCGGATACAGAGACAAAAGCTGACTCTAGCTGAGGTTAGGTCTCCTGTGGTTTTTACGATGGACACAGAGTGGGTGATAGATGGTTCATAGAGTCAGCTTTTCAAGATAGAGTAGAGGGAGAAGACCATTCAGTTGCTGCCATACAAAAAGTGGGCAAAGATCACCCCAAATCAACAGACATTTCTACCAGAATGGTTAAGTGAACTTACTGGAAATTTAAGTCAAGATGTGTAGAGGCCTATGTCTTGGTGAAGGTGATTACATTTTTTTGGATAAGACAACAAGGAGAAGCAACCTCTCATCAGGAAAAAATGTTTAACAATACTTAGATAGAACCCAAAGGGAACATATGCCTAGGACTATATTCCTAATTCGACACCTTTGACCCAGTTTCTATCTCGTCTTTGGTTACCGAGTACGTGTGCTATTTACTACTGGGACTTTAAACTCTCTTCTTTCAAGGTATACAATATCCCTCATAAACCACACCAGAAAGACTCAATGTGGAAGCCCATTAAGTGAACTGGACTTTACCTCAAACTCACCTGTAGCCCCTGGACTTAATGCTGAAACTACCTTGTGTGAGAAGCAGATGACTGGTATCCCAAGGGTGTAGAACTGGTGATCATTGGACTTGGGTTTGGATCTCTTGCCTTGCAGGTGCCCAGTGAATGGTGGCCCCAGTACCAGCACATACTTACTATTTTAATGTGCTCTTTGCTTTATCACAACATGTATTAAGATGGTAGGTGTGGTTCTGTGGTTGTGAATGAACATCATTGAAAGTTTTGCCCTATCACCAACCCCAAAAATGAAATTTAAAAAACAAACATAAATCATACATGAAGAAAAGTCAAGGTCATTAAATAGACAAGAACAAAAGAAAAGATCAAAGTTGATGTCAGAAAGAGACCCTGAAGCTTGCCCTTGGTTGTAGAGCAACTAAAACAAATGAAAGAAATGATCAAGTAAAATATTTGAACAGAAATCTTCAAAATTTTGTTGTGTAAGTATGGGTAGACTAGAGAAACAAATTCATAAACACATTCTTGTGTATAAGAAAGAGTTTTATATACAATAGCAATTGAATATTGAGAAAACATCCCAGCGCAGTACAGATCAAGTCCATAAGTCCAATATTAGCCCATATGTCTGATACCAATCTAAAAAGTCCTCTTCAAACTCATGAAATACATGCAGTGACGCCAAATGCAGGAAGAGCACAGGCTAGTGGGTGGGAAGTCTTGTGGGTCAAGTGGTGTTGTAAGTGGCAGTACTGGCAGGGATCCCATGTGGCTTCTCCGGCTCCAGAGGTCTGGCTCCATCAGCCTCTCTCCCTGTGTCTTCTCCACAGAGATATCTCTCAGAGAGTGTGTCTCCCGCCTCCAAGGAGGAAATAAAGAAGTTCTCAGAATCCTTAGGAAAAGGCCATGCCGACACCAAGGCCTCATTGGCTGTATCCTGATTGACAGGCTAGACTCCACCCTACATTCATAATCCTCAAATTGACACCAGATTATATAATTACCACAGTTGTCGAGAAGACAAAAGTATTATAATGAAATGTGCAAAGACCCATAGTTAAAAAAAACAAAAGGGAAAAACACTCAGCATATCTTAAGCTTAAAGAACTGAAGAAAAAGTTTCACAGCTCAACTTGCAATATTAAAAGGCTCTCTAGCAAAATAATAATAATAATAATCTGCAGGACACAACAAAAGAAGGTGGAAAGATTACAGAGTCAGTGTACCAAAAAGACCTCGTCGACCTTCAACCAGTTCCAGAGATAGCATATGATACAGAACCAATAGTACTGAAGGAAGAAGTCTGAGCTGCATTGAAGGCGGAAAACAAGGCTGCAGGAATTGACAGAATACCAATTAAAATATTTCAACAAGCTGATGAATCACTGGAAGCACTCACCAGAGTCTGTGACGAGATAGGGCAAAACTTTTAAAAATCATTTTATTGGGGGCTCATACAGCTCTTATCACAATCCATACATCCATCCATTGTGTAAAGCACATTTGTACATTCATTGCCCTCATCATTCTCAAAACATTTGCTTTCTACTTGAGCCCTTGGTAGCAGCTCCTCATTTTTTCCACTCCCCTTCCCCCATGAACCCTTGATAATTTATAAATTATTATTATTTTCTCATATCTTACACCATCTGACATCTCCCTTCACCCACTTCTCCTCTGTCCATCCCCCAGGGAGGAGGTTATATGTAGATCCTTGTAATCTGTTCCTCCTTTCTCCCTCACCTTCCCTCCACCCTCCTGGTATTGCCACTCTCACCACTGGCCCTGAGGGGTTCATCTGTCCTGGATTCCCTGTGTTTCCATTTCCTATCTGTACCAGTGTACATCCTCTGGTCCAGCCAGATTTGTAAGGTAAGATTGGGGTCATGATAGTGGGGGGAGGAAGCATTCAAGAACTGGAGGAAAATTGTATGTTTCATCTTTGCTACACTGCACCCTGACTGGCTCGTCTCCTCCCCATGGCCCTTCTGCAAGGGGATGTCCAATTTCCCACAGATGGGCCCTGGGTCTCCACTCCGCACTCCCCCTCATTCACAATGCTGTGATTTTTCGGGGGGTGGGTGGGGTCTTTGATGCCTGATACCTGATCCCTGCGATGCATTGTGATCTCACAGGCTGGTGTGCTTCTTCCATGTGGGCTTTGTTGTTTCTCAGTTAGATGGCCCATTGTTTATCTTCTAGCCTAAAACTTTCAATAACACTCATTCACACAGACAGAACCATGGCTACCAGATAAGTACAAGTCATAAGAAAGCGAGGAGGACATTGAAATAGAAGTATATAGTTGTCCCAGGGCACCATTCAGTGGGCACCCTGATCAAAGGCCAACCAATTCCAATTCCTTAAGTTTGGAAAAGCAGTCAGCCGATTTCTCTCACATTTAGTGTGTGGTTCCTTAAATTTGTTCAGGTGAGTTTGAGGTTATGCCCAGTTCATTTAGTGGGGTTTCCACATCAAATCCTTTTGGTGTGGCCTCTGAAGTATATGTTGAACTCAAAAGGTCAGAGTCTAAAGTCCCGGTAGTCTGTAGCACATGACCTGGGTCACCAACGGCTGGATAGAAACTAGGTAAAAAAATACCCAATTAGGTATTCTCCCCTTGGGTTCTATATAAGTAAAACTATTTTTCCTCGATGGGAGGTTGCTCCTCCAATTTAACCGACCAAGAGAATTACTTTCTTTAAGACATACATGCACCCCTCCCCCATCTTGACTTGAATTCCAGTAAGTTTCACTTATCACTCTAGGAGGATTGTCTGTTGATTTGCAGTGACTCTAGCACAATATTGTATGGCAACTACTTAATGATCTTCACCCTGATTTTGAAAAGCTGATCCAAGCTGAGGTAAGGTCTCTCTGTTGATTGGTTTTTAAGATGTTTCTTATAAAGGTGATGACACATGGTTCATGGGCTCTAGACGGGCTCTCTGCCTGTTGCTTTGGAGACCAGATTAGAAGATTACCTGACCTGAGAGCAGAAGCCTATCTTCTTGGTGTTCTCCATATAGTAGTGGGCTCAGACAGTATTTGCCCTTTTGTCGTTGACTAACTTCACTCAGCATAATTGTTTCCAGGTCCCTCTGTGACATGAGGTGTTTCATGATCTCATCATATGTGTATGTACCAGAGTTTTGTTAACCATTCTTCTACTGATGGGCATTTGGGCTGTTTCCAGTGTTTTGCTATGTGAACTGTGCTGCAGTGAACATGGGAGAGCATATGCCTGTTTGTGTTCTGTCTTTTACTTCTTTGGGGTATATGCCAAGCAAAGGTATTTTGGTGTCATATAGTATTTCTATTTCCAATTGCTAGGTAGTGCAATATCACTTACCACTTAGTCATGCATGTTTACAAGCCTACTAGCAATGTATTAGAGTTCCAATCTTCTCTGCACCCTCTCCGGCATTTCTTTTTCTTTGTTGTTGTTGTTGTTGTTGTTTTTTTAAGTAGACCATTGTGGGTGTAGGGTGATATCTAATCATTGTTATGATTTGCATCTCCCTAATGGCTATTGATCTAGAGCATTCCTCCTGTGTGTATTTGCTGTTCCAGTGTCATCTTTTGTGAATTGTCTGTTTATGTTATTTGCCCACCTTTTAATTGGATGGTTTTTCTCTTATTGAAATGTAGAATACTGTAAGTTTTAGTAATTAGATCCTTGTCCATAGTGTCATTGTGGAAGATCCTCCCCCCCTCCCATTCTGTATGGTCTCATTTTACTCTTTTGATGAAGTATTTTGATGTGCAGAAGTGTTTTATTTTTAATAGGTATCAGACATCTATTTTGTCTTTGACTGTGTGTGCTTTATTATATTTAGTAGTCTGTATGCCCTGAAATAGGGCCTTTAAGTCCCAATTTTCTCACAGATGATTCTTTTTTTTTTAATAGTTTTATTAGGTGCTCCAACTCTTATCACAATCCATACA
>NW_022111324.1:91570733-91577194 GCF_000313985.2 Echinops telfairi
TATGTACATGTCTTTATCTAGACCTCTATAAATACCCTTTGCCTCCCAGCTCTTTCCTCTATTTCCTTTGACTTTCCTCTTGTCCCACTATCATGCTCAGTCCCCACCAGGGTTGATTCGTATAGCTCTGATGTTTACATTTAAGTCTCTAATCAATCTTTTTTTAAAAATTCTATTATTTTTAAAAATATTTTTGAAAAATAGTTATTTTTACAATATTTTCAACTTAAACACTATTCATACTGAACATGTATGGCAGCTTAACCTACCTAAAAATGAAGTTTAAATAGCCCAAACTGTTCTAGCTTTGTTAAAAGAAAAAGTTGTAGACTATTGTGATGATTAACAAAGCAAGGAAAAGCACCACTCAAATCATAATGTTAGTTTCTTTGTTCAGTTGGATTATGGATTGGTCAAATGTTTAGACTTCCTACAGGCATAACTAAGATGCAGTATACTCCTTATAATATGCAATTCTTAAGTCACATATCTCTGCAAATGTGCTAGGAGAATTCAGCATTTCTGACACAATAAGTCAGCATTAATTTTTTTGCATTTTTAATTTACTATGTATAATAAAGTACATCTGTGTTAATTTGTGTTTCTTATTATTTCTTTTCTTCATTTACTTTTTTTTAATTATGAGTTAGGCATTAATACATATATTGTATCATTCCATAGTTCAATCATGTCAAGCAGAATTATACAATCAGTTTGCACGCATTCTTTTTCTTCCCTCGACTCCTTGACATCGTCTCCTTTTTACTCCCCACCACCACTGTGAAGCCCCCTGCCCCCCTCCCGAAACCCTTATTCTACTTGCTGTCCCTGTAGGGTCATCAAGCCTGAATTTCACATACAGAAAAACATAAAACACAGCTTGAAGAGGCTGACCTCCAATGACAAGAACACCTGTGAGATACACCTGAATATGAACAAGCCAAAACAAAACAAATACACAGAAAATGTTGAAAACCGGATCAGGTCCAGCATGCATCAGAGGGAGCTCAACTGACAAAGTTTTATCTGGTCAAGTCAGATTTATGCCTTTGATCTTCTATGTTCCCTTCTCCAATGCCCTCTGTTTAGTAACCTCTCTCTGCCCCTTCCTCAATTGTGGATAAGAGGGAGTTCACCGGAGGCTTGTTTCCTATGTAGTTCCCACAAATGGGCTCTCACTGTCATCCATAGCCTTCTGCAAATCAGATTCTCACTATTTCGGCTCTGATACTAATCCCTCCTTTGATTTCAGATTATATGATTTACAGTTCTTGGGAGTCACCCAATGATGGTGTGCTTCTTCCATGTGGACTTAAGTAACATCTGTTTTTGCCAGGGATGGTTCTGCCCCACTGTGTCTGTGTTTTCAAGCTAAAATCCAGAAGGAGGAGGGAAAAATAGACACAAGAAGCAGGAAGGAGGTCAGGGTCAGGGAGCCCCTCTGGCTGTGAAGCCGCTGTAGTCTTAGGCGCTACTGATCTTCAGACCGTTCCCTGGAGCTGCGTGGAGGAGAGCCTGAATGAGAGATGGCAACCTCTACCTCATGCATTGGAGCTTGAACCTATGGCCCTTTGTTCTCTCCATGAGTGACTCAGTGTGATCCCACCTCACTTGGATTTGCCTCCTGTATTGTGTGTCGGTTAGATCAAGTCTGTTCTTCTTCAGAGCGCACACACTCCCCGATGTGTATGGGAGAAGGGGTGAAATCACCCTCTCGGACTTGATTAAATCTTGGGTATTCCTCCATTCACTTAGCAGGAATGGAGAGCAGGAACTTATTGCTGTGGGAGGGGCTTCTGGGCTCCTGGTTGGCCCCCCAAGTTCGCTGTTCCTCTTAATGTCATTGTTTGGGTTCCCCAAACTTTCTCTGTCATTTTTCAGTTCACTTAATGTTCATTTCTCAGAGATTCAACTCTTTACATTTCTTTCTCCATATCTCTTCTCCACATCTTGATTAAAGAGAGGTCATTCTGTGCATGTCTGTGGTGCTTTCTTTATCAGAATCTCTACCCTTGCTACCCTTACAGCTTATGCCAACTTGGTATCATGTAAAAAAATAATTTAAAAACTCAAAACTTTGTTATCCAATTTATTACAAGAATCTTTGGGAAGATGTGAAAGTCTGAAAAGTGTCAGTCAACATAATAGAGAGAAGGTGGTGAAGAAAACATCACTCTCAATGGAGCGTGAACCAAAGCAGATGGGTGAGCCCTTTAGCACTGTCCTGTGCAGTAGCTGTTCATAATCACCCTCTGGCCTCAGACACAGTTAAGGTGTGTCTTCTGGACCATTGAAGAACCCTCAGCCTTCACAAGGAACATGAGGCATTGCACAAATAATGGATATTAAAGATATACACTTAAATTGCCTGAGGCATCTGCTCAGTGTTTTTAATCCAGTTTGAGAAAAAAAGAGAAAGGTTTTATTGCTTTAAAAATATTTGCTATCTACTGAGCTAGATTATTGGACAAGTTCACTTTTGTGCAGTTACGATAAAATGCTATATAAATGATATATTACTCTAAAGTACCTTATCTCTTCATTGTAATATATGCATTAGAATACTCAAACTATATCTTTCATCTGCTCTATACCAATATTCTAATTGCTATTGAGTTCAACCTATTTATTCAGCTGCATTTTATAATGCCTATTTTATTTCAGGAGTCCTGGCGGTATAGTGGGTTAAGCCTTTGGCTGCTAACTGTAAAGTCAGCAATGCAAATGCTCCATGGGGCAAAAAGTGAGCTGTCTGCTCCCATAGAAGTACAGCCTCAGAATCCCAAAGAGGCAGTTTTGCTTCATAGATTTCTATGAGTCAGAATTGACTCAATGGAGTTTATTTGTTTATTATATTCCAGGCCTTTCCAGTTAGTTACTGAAGATATAGTGCAAGACATGGCATTGTTGAGTAAGCATTGGCCTGCTAACCATGAGGCTGGTGGTTCAAACCCATCAGCTACTCCTTTAGAGAAATATAAGACTGCTTCCATAAAGATTTATAAAGCCGTGGAAGCACTATATAGGGTTGCTATGAGAAGAAAGCACATAGTTCATAAACATCAATAGGGAAAATGCATTCTGTCTTTGTCGCATTTACTATGAGAATGAAGCCCATTCTCCGCAACCAAATCATCAACATTCCATAAAATGTCAACATCTCCTTAAAGGGATGTACAGTTAATTGTGAAGGGCCCACAGGAACCCTGCAGAGGGACTTCATGTCACTGTAGAACTGGACTGATTTCTTGGAAGAAGATACTTCACATTGACAAATGGTGGGGAAGTAGGAACTGGCTACATCCACACTATCTGTAGTCATGAGCAGAACACAATCCAGGGTGGTACATACACTGGGCTTCCAATACAAGACGAAGTCTGTTTATGCTCACTTCCCCATCAACGTGGTTATTCAGGAGAATGGGCCTCTTGTTGAAATCCGTAACTTCTTGGGTGAAAAATACATCCAGAGAGTTCGGATGAGGACAGGTAGTGCTGGTTTTATTTTTCAAGCCTAGTAAGATGAGTTAATTCTTGAAGGACATGACATTGAACTTGTAACCAATGTAACTGCTTTAATTCAGCAAGCTGCAATGGTTAAACAAAAGGTTATATGAAAGTTTTTGGAGGTTATAAGAGTTACAGCTCTTGTCACAATCCATGCATCAGTTGTTTCAAGCATGTCTATATTTCAGAAAAAGGAACAGCTCAACAGGATGATGAGTAAGATCTAAGAGGTGGCCAGCTATTAGATGATTCTTTTAGACCTGTCAGTGATACTTTGATACAATAAAATCTATCTAATGGTGAAAAAAAATTCACTAGGAACCAAGGAAACATTTAAATGAGGAACACTACCTGTATGGCTTATGTGTGTGTGTATCTGTACAAGATATTCAGGGTAGGCAACTTTACGGAGACAGTGACTGGACCAGTGGTTCCTGGGGGGTCATGGGAGGGGAGGAGGTTGGAAGAGGGGAGTGAGGAGTCAGTACTGACGGGTACAAGAGAATAGTAAGTGTTCTAAAGTTGACAGCAAGGAGTGTATGGCTTTCCCTACTGTGTTTGAACAATTGAATTGTACCTGAGAGGAATTACCGAAAGGTGAATGATGGGTAAACATAACAGTGGGGAAGGAGGGGGGGAATCGTGTGTGTATATATATACATGGGTAACAAGGAAGCAGATGGACTTTGGGCCTCTGTTTAAATCTTGCTTCAGTACAAGAACACTGTGTTCTAATAATGCAAAATTGTATGAAACTCACTGCCCTGACATGATCACTGAAGACAAAATGGGTGCATAAGCAAATGTGCTGAAGAAAGCTGATTGTGCCTGGCTATCAAAAGATCTAGTGTCTGGGGTCTTCAACACTTGTGATTAAACAAGCAGCCATCTAGCAGGGAAGCAACAAAGCCCACATGGAAGGAAGAAGTACACCAGCCTGTGTGATCATGAGGTGTCGATGGGAAGAAGTATCAAAAGCCCAAATACACGCAACCAACTGAATGTGAAGGGGCATGGATGCAATGGAGACCCAAAACCCACCTGCAAGATTGGTCAGTCCCTCTCAGAAGGGCCACATGGAATGGATGATAGAGCAGCGTGCGCTATGGCACCTGGGAACCATACAACGATCCTCTAGTTAACATTCCTTCCCCTTACTAGTAAGGCTTTTATGTGTTTTACCTTTTTGATTGCCTTAGTACTTGAAGGTCAAGATGGATGACCACTCAGAGACAGTGACAGGAGTTGTGGTTCCTAAGGGTACACGAGGAGGGAGGGGAGGGGCAAGGGGGAAAAAGGGGAGTGGATCACTTCAATGATTGAATAGCCCCACCCAATGGCATTGAACAACAGAACTGTATGTGAATGGATATATTGGAATGTGTAAGATAGGTCAATAAAACTATTATAAACCATAAATAAATGAACATTTTTTTAAATGTACAGGTAGTTTCCAGGTTACAAATGAAATCCATTTCCAAGTGTGTGTTTATGTGGAATTTGTAGGTAACGAAGAGTTCATCAGTAAGCCAGGTGTTTGTAACCCAGGAACTTACTGTACTAACTTAGCTTAAATTTCTCTTTTTTTTAATCTTTTAATTTCATTTTTAGATCATTTTATTGGGGCTCTTACAGCTCTTATAACAATCCATACATCAATTGTATCAAGCATATTTGTACATATGCTGCCGGCATTATTTTCCAAGCATTTACTTTGTCTATCATTGCTGTCATTCCCCATTCCTCCCCTCCTCTCTCCACTTACCCTCCTGGTATTGCTACTCGCATTTCTATTCCTGAGGGGTTAAATTGCTCTTCTTTTACTGATATACCATACTAAGTAGAGAGAAATTAAATTAGAATTCTCAAATTTCTTGTGCCCTTTAATATAAATTGCTTTGAGAAATAGTTTGGCAATGTCTATCAAAATTCACACCAAAAATGCCTATTTCTTGTGCCAGTAACTTCACTTCTAGGAGTTTATTTCACATAAAAAATAAAGTGTTGGGGGAAATATACATTTAACCCTAAACATGCTTCACATTATTTTAATAAATATTGGTAGCAACCAAATGTCTTCCAGTAGGGAAATGTTTGAGTAAATCAGGATACAGACAGACACTCAATCGGACATCATATATATGACAGGGGAAAGAGCGGCTCCAACAGCTACAGCCAGAAGAAACGCTTTTGCTACAGTGAGGAAAGACCCACAGTGGGATGTGTATGTGTGCTCTTTGTAATCACTTTCATTTTGTTTTAATGACTCAAAGAGGTCCACTAAAATGTGAATAATGGTATGTTAGAGTTGTCAGATGAAAATTTTCAGTTACGGATAAGAAGAAAAAAGTCTCCCTAAAATTTAATTTGAATGACAATAAAGAAATCAACTCGCTGTTTATCTTTTCACAAGAGTTTTGAAGGCACCATTGTTTGGGAGAGTCAAGACCTGCAAGGCCTTGTGTCAAGAAACCTTCACAACGTGACTGTCAACGATGGAGGGGGCGTTCTCAGAGTCCTTGCTGTAAGTGACCTTTTTAAAAAATCATTGGAAGATGCTGTTTTTATTTAGTTCTTTATGTATCTTTAATACATTAGGAATGCATTAAATTTGCTTTTACACCCATATAGGCAATAGAACAATGAATTTTCTGTGTTTTAACAGAAATAATAGAAAGAAATAGTAAAGACTAATTCAATGCCATCGAGTCAATGCTGACTCATAGCGTCCCCTGTGGGTTTCTGAGACTGTAACTGTTTATGGTAGAAGAAAACAGTCTTTCTCCCAGTAAAGACTGAAGAAAACTCAAATGTTAACATGGTTTTGTAACTTCAACGTTAGTGATTTTAAGATCAAATACAGTTAGAAAGTTTGATCATTTTATTCTTGAATAATTTTTATTACCACTTAAAAAAATCATTTTATTGGGGGCTTGTACAACTCTTATCACAAT
>NW_022111324.1:91578247-91586825 GCF_000313985.2 Echinops telfairi
ACATCTCCCTTCACCCACTTTTCTGTTGTCCGTCCCCCAGGGAGGAGGTCATATATAGTTCCTTGTAATCAGTTCCCTCTTTCCAACCCACTCTCCCTCTACCCTTTTTCTTAAAGGCAGGAAGTTTGATTATTGTTTTTTGTTTGTTTGTGTATTTTCCCTTTATTATGTTTCTATGTTTCTTTTTATGAAAAGTAATAATATCCAGATTATGCAGAGTTCTGAGGTATTTGAGTTGGTTACGTAGAAAAAAATGAATTTACTTCTGTGCTCCTTAAACAGAGCATCTTAAACACTTAAGTAATTTTTTTTTTAAGTTAGGTATATTTGTAGGCTTTCCTAGGAAACCCCATGGACAGGTGAAGATTTTCATCATAAATACAGAGATTTGAACATTTGTGATGATTGAAAACCTGAAGAAACAGAACCCCAAATTAACAGTGAAATTGTAACCTCTTAGAAAGAAGTTAACAAAAAAAAAAAAGAAAGAAGTTAACAAATACAAAGAATCATCAGGTTCTAAACAAATCCCCAACATTGTGTATATAATTAAAAAAGTAAGAGTCTGCAGCTTTTTACTGATCATGTTATTGGAATTCACACTGTCTTTAGTAATTTCCATGTCATTAAACTACAAACCATGTTTTAAATTGAATGATTACTTCAGAACACCCTCTGTCAACTAGCTGTGTGCAGTACAACGATGCTGAAAGTCCAGTGGCTAGCATTTGCTCGCTGGATCCCATGGGTGTGTAATAAAAATACTGTTAGCACATTGAGGCAAAGCTCTGGCAGTCTGACCTAGCCTGCAGCAGTAGAATAGCAGCTATAGTAGCTGTGCCGTACTGGTACGCAACACACAAAAATTGAACGTTTCATTTGAGTAACACAATTGGGTAACTAGTGGGGGGGTGTCTCGAATAATAAAAGATCTGAGTTGCTTCTATTATTTTTTCAGGCTGGAGAAGGCACCTTGCCTCATGAATTCATGGAAGGTGTAGAGGGAATTGCAGGGGGTTTTATTTACATTATTCAGGGTAAGTGTGGGTTGGAAATTGAAAAACCTACTGTATCTCATCTACCTATATACTTTGACATAAAGATGTTAATTAAAAAAAATAATAACTTTATTTAGAATTAATTCACGTAACATACATTTACCCATTTGAAATGTGTAAGTCAGCAGTTTACTCAGTCTTTTGTAACCATCACCACTGTGCAATTCCAAAACACTTGTATTTTTCCACTTAGAAGCCCCCTCCCTTTTAGCAGTCAGATCCCTTACTCTCTTTCTCCCCACCCCCTGGAAACTACTAATTTACCCATATTCCTCTATGGGTTTACCTATTCCAGACATTCCATATACATGAAATCATGTCATCTTATGATTTTTTTCACTCAACATATTTTCAAGGTGTATCCAGGTTTATATTGTCACTTGACTCATTACTTCGTTTTATGTCTGAATAATATTCATTGCATGGATACATAGCACATTTTTTTGATCTTTGATTATTTCACGAATATTTATGTTGCTTCCACTTTTGGGCTCTTTTGATTAATGGTGCTATGAGTACTTGTGAATTTTTTGCGTAAACATATATTTTCATTTCTTTTAGATAAATACTTCAGGATGAAATGCTGTCAAGTCTGTTTAACCATTTGAGAAACACCAGGCTCTTGACAGTCATACACATTTTGACCCATTTCTGTGTCCTCACCAACACGATTGCCCATCTTTTTATTCAAGCCTTCTTAGTGGGAATGTAGCTCATTATGGTTTTAGACTTGCATTTCTTTGATAACTAAAATGATGTTGCATCTTTTTAATAGATATTTAATATAGCTTTCTTAGACAAATATCTGTCCAAAGCTTTTGCCCATTTTAATTGGGTTATTTATCTTTCTGCTTAACTTTTTACTCTGAATCGGGTAAAAGTTTACAGAGCAGATCACCAGTTCGACAAGTCGTGCATATTTGCTCAACTCGTCCAGTGCAATCTCCGTGTACCCTCATGTCCACTTTCTCCCTTATTGCCTGCTTCCATTCTTCCTTCGTTCCTAACCCTCGGGACTTTCAGTAAATATGTGCTTTCGATCGTAAATGGTTTATTGCCCTAACCACAGAGGTGAATTCAATTCCAGGCCTGAAGGGTGACGAAGGACCATAGATTCAGGGGTCCTACCTATCTCTGTCCGACCAATAAGCCTGATCTTTTTCATAGTTTTGAATTTTATTCTTCATTTTTCTCCCACTTTATCCAGGACCTTCTAATATGACCCTTTTCAGAGCAGTTTGGCGACTGATGTTCATGTGGTTATTCGTGGTGTCTTTTACACCCAGTGGAGGCCTGGTAGTGTAACAGGTTCCAAGTGGGGCTGCTAAATAAAAGGGCAGCAGTTTGAAACTACCTGTGCAAGAAAGATGAAGCATTCTGCTTCTATACATCTTTACAGCCTCAGAAACCTATAGGCACACTGAATCAGAATCAACTTGATGGCCGTTAGTTTTGGGTCTAACACCCAAAGTTTTAATTTTGGCAAAGTCTAGTCTGTTGTTCTTTGGTTGCTTGTGCTTTTGATGTTACATCTAAGAAACTATTGTTCATTACTAAATAGCAAAAATTTACATCTTTGTTTTAAGAGTTACAATTTTGCCTCTTACATATATATCTTTGACTCATTTTGAGTTACATGGTGTGAGGTAAGGGATCAAGGGTGTTACATGTGGCATCCAGTTATCTCAGCACCATTTGTTAGAAAGATTTTTCCTTCCCCATTGAATGTTTTTGGCAAAATTGTTAAACATCAGCTGACTATAAATGTACTTTTATTTCTGGACTCTGTTCTATTCTGTATGTCAGTTCTTACACCCCAACCATATTGTCTTGATTACTGTAACTTTGCAATAAGATTTGAAATCAGGAAATCTGAATTTCCAACTCTCTTTGACAGTTGTTTTGGCTATTCTGTGTCCTTTGCATTTCTGTATGGGTTTTGGAATCAGCTTGTCACACATGCACACGCACACGCACACGCACACACATACACACGCACACACGCACACTCCAGCTGTGACTCTGGAAGGTATTGCCTTTATGTGATCTGCAGATTAATTTGAAGAGTACTGCATCTTACCATTTAAATATTCCAGCATATAAACATAGGATGTTTTTCTTTTATATAGTCTTTATTCTGTGATGTTTTATCATTGTACAGGTCTTGTACTTCTTTTGTTAAAATTCTTTTTTTTAATTCAGCTATAAATTTTCAAAACGAAGGCTAAAGCATAAAGTATTTATATAGCACTTAACATTGTATTAGGTAATATAAGTATTCTAGAGATGATTGAAAATGTGCTAGAGAGTAGTACAGGTTATACGTAATCACTAACCATTTTCTGTAAGGGACTTTAACAGAACCAGCCCCTCCCCCCATGGACACCAGGAGTCAACTGTTTTGATCCTATTGGCTACAGCATTGCCAAACTTGTTGAATAGTTTTTTTTTGCAGATATATTTAAATATTCTACTGTGAATAGGGATTTACTTTTTCCTTTCCAATCTGGATGCCTTCTCTTTTTCTCCTTTTCTGTCCTCTCTTCCCCTTTTATTGCCCTTGCTAGAACCACTAATACAATGTTAAATGAAAGTAGCAAGAGCAAATAAGCTCGGCTTATTCCTGAGAGTAGACTATATTAGGTTAGAACTTTGGAAGTCTATTTTAGCCAGCTGCCTAGATGAATTGTGACGTACACCAGAGTTTGAAAGTTGTATATCATTCTTTTAAAAGCTACAAGACAGATCATCAGGTTGAGAAAACATACACATACACACACACACACACACACACACACAGAATTAATTTATACTCAGACTTTTAGGAAAACCCATTATAAAATGCATCATTCTACTATTGTCAGGTGCTTCTGGGCCAGTTCCGACTGTGCACAACAGACTGAAACCCTGCCTGATCCTACACTGTCTTCACAGTTGTTATATTTGAGTCTATTGCTGCAGCCACTGACAGTCTTCCTGCTTTTCACTGACCCTCCACTGTACCAAGCCTAATGTCTTTTTCTCAGGACTGTTTCTCCTGATAGCATGTCCTAAGTACCTGCAAGGAAGCCCTCACCATTCTCATTTCTAAGGAGTGTTCTGGTTGGACTGATTCCAGGACCGATTTGTTTGCTCTTCGAACACTCATGGTATCTTCAGTATTCTCCCCCACACTACAGCTCAAGTGCAGCACTTCTGTGGTCTTCCATAGTCATTGCTCGACTTTCACCTGCATCAGAAGCCACTGAAAAGACCCCAGGTTGGCTCAGACATACTCTAGTCTTCACAGTGACATCTTTAGTCTTCAGTGCTGGAAAGGTCTTGTGCAGCATATTGAACCAAAGAAATATGTCCTTTAATTTCCTCACCGATAGATGCTTCCATGTATTATTGATCCAAGCAAAATGAAATCTTTGACAACTTTTATCTCCTCTTATCATGGTATCTATTTTTCCTGTTGTGAAAAGTTTGGTTTTCTTTATCTCAATGTATAATCCATACTGAAGGCTACATTTGTAGGTCCTCATCAGCAGGTATGTCAAGTCTTCCATACTTTCAGTAAGTAAACTTGTGTCTTCTGCATATCGCAGGTTGTTAATATGCCTTCCTCTAAATCTGACACCACATTTTCTTCAAGTCTTGCTTCTCAGATTATTTGTTTAGCATACAGCTTGAATAACTGTGGGGAAAGGATACAACCCTGATACACCATTTTTCCTGATTTGTTCTGTTTAAACATGAACAGGTTCCACATGAGCACAATGGAGTGTTCTGGAATTCTCACTCTTCTCAGTGTTATCCATAGTTTGTTATAATCCATACTGTTGAGTGCCTTTGCATATTCAATAAAACACCAGTAAACATCTTTCTGGTATTCTTTGTTGAATACCAGATCTATCTGATGGTATTCAACCGAGATCTCTCTGATGTCCGCAGGGATACCCCGTGTTCCACATCCTCTTCTGGATCCAACCTGAATTTCTGGCAGCGTCCTGTGGATGTCCTGCCGGAACTGTTGTTGAATGCTCTTCAGCAGCATTTTTATTTTGCTTGCACGTGATCTTAATGATCTTGTTTGCTAATTTCCCCATTCTGTTGAGTCACTCTTCCTTGGGCGCGGACAGTTGTGGATCTCTTCCAATTTGTTGGCCGGGTAGTTAATTATCTTTCAAAGTTCGTGGCATAGGTTAGTGCTTCCAACATTTATCTGCATGTTGAAACGTCTATTGGTATTCCATCAATTCCCAGAGGCTTGTTTTTTCACTAATGCCTTTACTGCAATGTGGATTCCTTCCTTCCATACCAGCAGTTTTTAATCATATGCTGTCTTTTGAAATGGTTGAATGTCTACAAGTTCTTTTTGATACAGTGACTCTGTGTTCCTTCTATCATCATTTGGTACTTCCTGCATCATTTGTTATTTTACCCATAGAATCCTTCAGTATTGCACCTCGAGGTTGGGATTTTTTTCTTGTTATTTCAGCTCAAGATATGCTGGATATATTCATCCAGTTAGGTTTTCTAACTCCAGGTCTTTGAACATTTAATTATAACATTTCACTTTATATTCTTGAGTTAACCTTTTAATTTTTCTGTTCAGATCTTTCACTTTGTCATTTTCATTAATTTAGATATACCAAATTCAAGAGCAAGTTTCAGGGTCTCTAACATTCACTTTGTTCTTTTCTTTCTTTCTTGTCTTTTTAACAACCTTTTGCTTTCTTCATGTATAATGTTTTTGGTGTCATCCCATAGCTCATCAGGTCTTCTGTCTTAAGTATCCAGTGTGCCAAGTCTATTTTTGAAATTCAGGTGGGATGTATGTACTCAAGGTGGTATTTTGGTTCCTGTGGACTTGTTTTAACTTTCTTCAGCTTTAGCCTGACCTGACATACGTGCAATTAGTGGTTGGTTCCACAGTCAGCTCCTGGCCTTGTTTGGGCTCCTAATATTGAGCTTCTCCATCCTCTCTTTCCACAAATGTAGTCAGTTTAATTCCTGTGTATTCCATCTGGTGAAGTTTATGTGTATAGTCACTATGTTGTTGAAAAAGATCCTTGCAATGAAGAACTTGTTGATCTTACAAAATTATATCATGTGATCTCCAGCTTCATTTCTATCACCAAAGCCATATTTTCCAATTGCTGCCCCTTCTTCAATGTTTCAACTTTTAAATTCCAACTGCCAGTAATTATCCATACATCTCGATTACATGTTTGATCAATTTCAGGTTAAAGAAGTTAGTAGAATTCTTCAATTTCTTCATCATTGCCATTAGTGGTAGGTGCATAAATATGAATAATAGTTTAGACATATTTACCTAAAGGGCCTATATTTAATTTTTATATTCATCTTATTATCAGTCACTTTCCTGTTGTTGTAATTTTGTAATAGTTTTGCTTCAAGTGTTACATTGTATATGTCTTTTTCTTTAAAGTAAAATTTGTTACAGTAGTTTTTACAACAGAATGTAAAAAATGCTGCAATGAACTGAAGTGATGATGAAAAAAAAGAAGAAACATTGCTGGGCCCCACTGCCAAACAGTGTTGTGTGAACATTCATGTAGACATGTTAAATAATTTCTCTAGGAGTAGATCTAAAAGTGGATTTACTAATCCATTAGCTATGTTCATCTTCAGTCAAGATAGGCACTGCCAAATTGCTCTTAAAATGTTTCCATTTGGCACGGGAGTTCTTTCCCTACCTAACAGCTGTGATTTCTGTTAGGCCACTGAGGGAAAGTTTTAAGGGCATCATATTAGACATTCTGGGTTTTAAGTCTCCAGTAGCATTTTTCTGCAACTTCTCGATTTTTCCTTTTAGAAGGTGATACTCTCCTTAAAAACCTTCGTTCTCGTCCTCAAAGACTTATTGATCGTATAACTGAACTCCGTGAGGAAGATGCCTTACTGAAGGAGGAAAGCAGCATCTATAATGATATTGTTTTTGTGGATGTTGTCGACACTTATCGAAATGTTCCTGCAAAATTATTGAACTTCTATAGATGGTAGGTTGTGAAAATACTCGTTAGCTAGAACTTGTTTTATTGTTCTTTTGATATGGAAACAATTTATCAACCTCAGAAGTCTATTTAAAAGAGCTAAGACCTCTAAACACCTTCTTATTTAGATTAGCAAATCCATAAAATGAAATATATGAATGTATCAAAATCAAGGCAAAAATTGATTCATTTTGAGTCATTCTTACTTTCTGTGATTGTCTCAAATAAACATTAGGTGAAGATCTATTCTGAAAACAGTGGTCTAATAGCGATTGTATTTATATCCACCTATCTAAATTCTCCAGTGATAAATAAGTCTGTCAGACCCAGGTTACTTACCTGGATTTTAGTCAACTGAACATCCACCTGCTCTGTCTATTCTCTTTTCTTCTATTCTTCCTACTTAAAACTATTGTGATTAGTTACCACTGAATTAATTCAGACTCATGACAACCATATATGTGTGCAGAGCAAAACAGGATTTCAAGGTTGTGATCTGTCAGAGAAAATTGCCAGGCCTGTTTTCAAAGATGCATCTAGCTGCGTTCAAACGACCAACCTTTAGGCTACTAATCCAGCACTTAACCTTGAGCCACCCAGGGATTCACACTGAAAGGTATTTGCCCTATTTCCAAAACCCTTACATAAGGTGGTGCACTGAAATTTAACCACTTATAAAATCTTTCATAATTGTAGCTTCCCAAACCCTCCAGTATTTTTTCTATTTTATTTGTAATTACTGTCGTTATAATAGCAACAACTATGATTATTATTTATTACTATGAGGGGGCTTCAAAAAGTAGGTGGAAAATGGAACTGAAAGATAATGGAGTTTTTTCACAAACATTTTAGAGCCCCTCATATTATTGTTATATAACAGTTAATACATATATAAATATTAAGTAAATATGTACTAGCTGTTATTTTGGGTATTATTATAATACTCAATGCTATTGCCCCTATGTTTGAGACTAAAACTCTTTATGGGAGTAGAAAGCCTCATCTTTCTCCCACGGAGCAGCTGGTGTTTCAAACTACTGAACTTGCAGTTAGCAGGCCAATGTAAAACCACTACATCTCTAGGGCTCCTGTTATTAAACGATTCCATCATTTGCTACTGAGCCTCCTAATACTAGCTACACGTGCCTAACAAAATCCTCTAACTGCATCTCTCACTAGGCTGAACTTACTTTTTAAAAATAATAACAAAGCTTTGTCTTTTCTTACTTAAAACCTTGCAAGGGAGCTCCAGTCTGTCTCTTCATTTCCTCTGTTACCCAGAGCAGAATGGAAGTTTTTTATCTATTGCTGTATGGACATGGTTCTTGTTCCTGCAAGGTAGACATTCTAATGAGAATATGGAAGGTGGCATTTTTTTTTCTTTTTTAACATTTTATTAGGGGCTCATACAACTGTTATCCCAATCCATACACACATCAGTTGTGTAAAGCGCATTTGTACATCGTTTCTCAAAACATTTTCTCTCCATTTAAACCCCCGACATTAGGTCCTCATTTT
>NW_022111324.1:91587738-91626287 GCF_000313985.2 Echinops telfairi
AGCATCATAGAATGCCAATTTACTAGAAGAAAGTATTCTTGTGTTGAGGGAGTACTTGAGTGGAGGCCCAATGTCCTTCTGCTACCTTAATACCAAACCTATAAATGTAGGCTCATAGATCTATTTCCCCGGAAGGTGGCATTTTATAGTTGGGACAAGTTAATATGATTTTAGAGGAATCCCGTGGGTGGGTGTAAGTGCAAATTGGGAGTTTGGGTGTTCGAACAGTTGCAATTAGAAAATGGAGCTTCTTTAAGCTCAAGGAGACAGATGGGAGTCTGGTGTAGGTGAGGGGAAAGCTAGATGAGGGCGTAAAGAGCGGGGCTGCAGCACCGAAGAAAGGAACTATTAGAACGTTTTATAGGACATACTTGCCGATTGTGAAAGTGTACTTGAGTTCGGATATTGCCCCCAGTTTAAGTTTCATCTCCTCTCCTCGTAAATATCTTTGAAATCTTATCTTTCCCCCTGTCTCTACTGCTGTGGTCTATCTCAAGGCCTTATCTTCTTCACCTGGGTACAGGCCGATGCCCTCTAACAAATCCTTCTGAACTTAACACCGTAAAGGAAAGTTTCATTACTGATGACTCTTGATTTGTCACTACCTGAATGTCCTACATTACACAAGTTTGTCTAATTGTTGTTGTTGGGGGCCATCAAGTAAATTTCAACTTACAGCACCCCCATGAGATATTACAGAACTGCCTGTAGGGTTTTGTAGGCAATAATCTTTACTGAAGTAAAATTACCAGGTCTGTTCTCCTACAGAGCCTGAGTGTGTTCAAACCACCAGCCGTTTGGTTATCAGCCAAGCACTTAGCCTTTGCACCCTTTTTATTTCTTATGCACGTAAATATTACATATGCTTTATACTGTTAATTAGAAATAAGTTTGAGAAACAATATTGTGCCATCTGATGTGGAATCACCAAACCAAAAATAAACCCACGGTCATCGAGCCAATTCTGAGTACTAGCGACCCTCTAGGTAAGGGTCTCCACAGCTGTACATCTGTAGAGGGGCAGACAGCTTCTTCTTACTCCGGAGGAGTAACCTGAGAGTTAGCAATCCAGCACCTGATCCCTAGTGCCATTCTTTTTTTCAACAAAGCTTTGCTAGAGTTCTTTTATTGAAATTTCTGTCACCTGCTTAGTTCCCTAACAAGATAAGGTTATTTGTTTTGTTTTTAACATGCACAGGGATTGTCAGTGGAAACAAGTCGATTTTTCTTGTGGTTGCTCTTAAATATTCCGCTTTTGATTTCTATATTGCCATCCTCCTTTGCTTTCTAAAGTGTTATTTATAATAGTTTAATTACTTGAAATTGTTTCCAAGGAAAAGTTTCCATATTATAACTCAATTTTTTTAAGCCATCTCTTGGTCATGTACATAATAGCACAGAGCCAGCCCATCTTATTGTACAGCACTGTTCCTGTGAGAGACCAGGTGTCACCTCCCCTACCTCCTTGGTCTATATTATTAAGAACAAGTGGAGCAAGGAGGGGGGTGGAGGATTAGATAAATGAAAACAGATCAAAGTGGAAATATTGAGAATATTTACTCATTGTGAAGAATGTCTCCACTCAGTGCCACTAAACAATGTATTGAAATTATTGAATGGAAACCTAAACATAACATTATTTTTAAATCAAATGCTACCAAGTTTAATGTTCATAGATTGGGAAGGCTGTTTGATCATTGCCCTACTTCAGCCGGATTTCTTTCTCATTGTGTTCTTTATCTTTCCCACCTTTCAAAGCCAGATTGGTACTTCTCTGTTACGGTCCTTAGCAGTTAGCATGTAGTTCATAGTAGTAACATTCTGTTAGAATAATGTTCTCCGCGTGTGCGGATTAGGAAATGGAGCCATGTCAGAGTTGTGCCGGTGCGGTTTTGAATGAGGATGTCATGGTGTTGATTTCCTTGCCATTGCGTTGTTTCCTTTGGTCACACTGATTTTTGTATCTCTGCCAACAGGACGATGGAAACAATTAATTTTGATTTATTGCTAAAGACAGATGATGACTGTTACGTAGACTTAGAAGCTGTATTTAATAGAATCACCTACAAAAATCTGGATGGACCTAATTTTTGGTGGGGAAAGTAAGTTAAACATTTTAGTCCATTGGCTTTCATGTACCTGATCAAGTATTACTTAGAATTAAGAGTGTACACTTATTTTGGAATAATTATGTGACATCTCAGGAGCCACTGCAAGAATACAACATGGACCAATGAATTGTATTTTTGTGGATTATATATACACAGGGAGATCTGATATTTTCCATTCAGAGGCTCCACAAATGCACCTGTGAAAGAATTGAATATGCCATTTTTTATATAAAACACACTGGATAAGTGCAGTTCCTTTCCTTAAGTTTCTTCCTTTCTCATTGTCTACAAGCAAATGCCCTGATGCCTTTGCAATGATATTAATGGTAGGATCTGTGCAAGACCAAGAAAAAGAAGCCAAATGATTTTTATTCTCAGTTTCAGATTGAACTGGGCAGTTGACCGGACTGGGAAATGGCAAGAGTTAGAGTATCCGAGTCCTGCTTACCCTGCCTTTGCTTGCGGGTCAGGTTATGTCATCTCCAGAGATATTGTCCACTGGCTGGCAAGCAACTCGGAGAGATTAAAGACCTATCAGGTAAATAAGAATGGTTTTACCTCAGAGTTCATTTATCAAACACGTTTCTCTCAGCTCCGTAGTCTACTAGTGAAAGCAGAGCCAGCTCATTGTAGGACAGCATCTTACTCTTTTTATATCTGGAACTCATCCCTCAACGATTAGGAGCATACTTCCACTAGCCCTCAATTCCTGGCTCTAAATTCTATCCCGCTTTTTTTCCAAGTAGTTTTTTTGCTTATCATTCACATACCATATAATTCAATAGTCAGTAATATCAAGCATTGTAAATCAGCCTTAGAACATTTTGTTCATTCTTTTTTTCTCAAGTTTTATTAGCATATCATACAGTAGTTACGTCATTTCAAGAAAAGTTGTACATCCACCACCATAATCAGTCTTGGGACATTTTCTTCATTCCTATACTCATCTTTATTAGCTCTCCATTTCCCCCCAACTGCCCCTGCCATACCCCCAAGGAACCATTAATTCAGCTACTGTCTCTGTAGATTTACTTATCTTGGACTTCATGTATAGAAAAACATTGGGGAAAAAACCAACAATAATGTGTTAGTCTGGGTACTTTAGAGAAATCCACAGAAACTCATGTGTAAGAGAAAGTTTTATATAAAAGTTAAGTGCACATCAAGAAAACATCCCAACCCAGTGCTGCCCAAGTCCACAAGTCCTCCATCTCACAAAACACACACAATGATGCTGACTGCAGGAGGAAAGCCGAATCAGTGAGCGTGTGAGCATCTCAGCGCTGGCAGGGGTCTCCACACGGCTGCTCCAGCACCCAGGGCTGCATCAGGGTAGGTCCATGTGGCTTCTCCTCGGGGATGTCTTGCAGGAAGTGAGCCTTGCCAGTTGAAGCAGGGAACTGGCTAAGGCAGCTGCACCCTGGTCCAACCATCACAAAGCAAGACCTGAGAACTAGAAAGGCGAGGCTCACCGAGCCATTTATCCCTCCGCCTTTCAATTAACCCCACATGTGTTTATCGGCCAGGTTGGCACAATAAACTACCTCAAATAACAAAGTGAAACAACCTCAAGCAAAAAAAAAGCAGAAAATACTACAAACTAGAGCAGATGTAAAATGGATCATAAGGGAGACAAATGATAAGGTGCTAAGTTTTAACTGTTGTCTGCAGTAATCTGCAATAATCCACTTTCCAGTGGATTTTCTGTGTGATAGCAAAGCTATTCATATTCCTGATCCACAGTCAGAGATTCACCAGCGCCTTAATCCACGTGTTTGTTTTTTTCAAACGGAAACAACTCTAAAATTAGTCAAAAGGGAGATCAAATGATAAGCTATTAAATTTTAACCCAACTACATTTGCCATAATCAGCTTTACAATGCTGATAACAAACAAGCTGTTCATGTCCCTCAACTTCCAGCCTACAGGTAATTGCAAGTAGAATCACTGGGACGAAGCACAGGGCTATCAACTTAACTTAGGGATGATCTCCTCATTTCATGGTGGTATGTGTGTATGTTAACAGCATCAGTACCTTTGTGTTAAGTTGAATCTACTTTGGCATTTCTTATAAGAATAATTACAAAACATTTATTACGGGATGTGGTGGGTGTGGTGTTGTCTTTATAAATGAAATAGCATTTAAATGTTGATATTTAAACTTTATGGGGCATGTATAGGGTGAAGATGTAAGCATGGGCATTTGGATGGCAGCTATAGGACCTAAAAGATACCAGGTAAGCAAGCTGGGGTGGGGAGGCTTGCCTCAGGATTGAGGAAGTGAAGCGTTCTACCTAATCTAGCAAACCATGAGCAGAAAGAATAAATTTAGGCTCTTCTAGCACCTTATCTATGTTCTTGATCTAATTGTAATCATCTACTTGGATTAATTATCTCTCACATTATGTGTATGAGTTTAAACAAAGAAAACCATTTGATAGATATTTCCTACCCACAAAGTTTTCATATATTTGATCAGAAACACTTTACAACCTAAAAACTTACTAAGAAATGAATTCACCCAAGTTTCAGGCAGTATGCCATCTAAGACTTGTTGTATAAATAATAGGTACACTATTGTAAAACAGCTGTTAAAAACTGTTGATTGCTGAGCCAAAAAGAAATATGCAGAGACCAAAACTGGAAAGTGGAAGCTCTGCCACAAAGCCAAAGCTTGCTTTTGCCTTGTGTTTCTGATGAAGTTTGAACTCTTTCAACTTCCACTTGGGCATAAGATAGAATGCCACCCCAGTGGAACTCTATAGAGCTTGGACCACAAAGCTGTTTGCTCTCAGTTTAAGGATGAACAAGAAATAAACCCAAACCTACTCGGTTGGCTTTGATGGTTTTAATCTTAGGGGCTATTTTTAATTAACTTTCTTTTAAATTGAGTATAATTGCAGTATCTGCAGATGATTCCATAGTTTGTTCATACTGACTTATTAATGGCGCACAATGGAGGTTGTTTACTGACCTGCCCTTTTTATTTAGTTTAACTTGAGGCTTGTCTTTAGATGCATTCCTACAGAGAGGATTTTCGTGGGTCTTCTCCATGTCCTTAAGTGCAGTAGCATCTGTGAGCGTTCATCCTTCCCTGGCTTGGGCCTTGAAGCTCCATGGGATGAAACAACTGCTCCAAGTCTACCCTTAGTGCAGGAAACATCTCTATTCCACCCAGACCAGCCTCCTCTCATAGTTCCGTTCTCTTGCACACCAACTGCGGGTATCAATTTCCTGAGGTCCCGACTCTGTGGGAGATTGGTCAGGCCTGGCCTCCTGCAGCCCAGAGAGCTACAGATGTCCTCAAGACACTTGTGGTTTCAGCACCTCCCCGGGCCCGTTTCTTTTCCTTTTAGCTATGCATTAAAAAGGTACTTCCAGTTTTGTCTAGCATTTTTATGTTCTTTATGTAGGGTTGCTCTCAGTATCACCTCAGTGGCAGCAGTGGGTTGGTTTTGGGTTTTAGACCCAATTTCCAGCATCCCTGCATTCTGCAAGTTACTTAGTGGTGATTTCTCTCAGCCGGTTTCTCATCGGTAAAAGGGACATAATTCCTGGCTCACGGGGTTGTTGTGAGAATGAAATGGGGTACAGGTATACCTTGGTTGTTGTGCTCAATTTGTTCCAAATTCGTGTTTGAACACTAAAAAGTTTGAGAAATGAACATATTTTCCCATAAGAAATAATGGAAAACCAAATGATTGGTTCTGAGCCCAAATATTATACTTAAAAATTCATTTTCCCAGGACATTAAGTCACTATGGAGGCTTTTAACCTTCATAAATATCACTCTAGGGTATGGTATCGCCATCAAGTTACTTATCCAAATTAACAGTAACTTTTCAGCTTCTTCGATGGTCTGCATTCTTTGTCCCATGGTTAATAATTTCACACTTTTTACTACATTAGCCACTTTAATCACTTTTGCCCCCCCCAAAAAAAAAACAAACAAACATAATGACATCAACTTGGCCAAATCAGACAAGTGGTGACCTAATTCAAATTTCACAATGATTTCTTTCTTTAACTCTCATAGTTCTGTTTTCCTCTTAGCTTTACTAACATTCTTTTGAGCTATGGTTACGATATTTTATGCAAATAAAGTGCAACAAAAGCCACACTGATGAATGTTTTAATGCACTAAGGCAAACACTATGTTGTCTGAGAGCAGCACTTGGACTGCAGTGTGGCATCACCCCTTTGTGTCCCAGGCAAGATGGAACAAGTGACTCACTCTCAGCCCTTACACGGTGTTTTCAAGTTGAACTTTCAATTTCCCCATCAAGCAAAGTTATGAACACTGAGGAGATTTTTTTCACACAACTTTGCTGTTCGAGTAATGGGAAATTCCAGCGTGAAGCCATCGGACAACCGGGCTTTCACCATATTTATCAAGCACTCGGTATAGTCCTTACAGCCTTCCACTAGAATGGTTGCTGCTGCTGTTAGTAATTCTAGAAAATACAGAACAAATTTTAAACATCAGTAAGACCTATTTCTGTATTAGGTGTTGAGCCAAGTTATACTAAAAACATGTATCATTCGGCAGTTTTATACAGCTCTACAGCTTTCATTTGTGATCCCCAAAATCCGTTTAGAGTCCTATTTGCCAACCCTTAATCCATACACACTTATTTCTGTTTTACACAACCACTCGGTACTCCCAGAATCACAAGTGCCACTCCATAAACTTCAAGTAGGTTAACATGTACTTTAACTGGGTTGTCTTTGAAATCAGTTTAGCTTTACTAGAATATAAAAGTTGCCTATATGCATGTATCTCTTACACAATTTCCTGTAACTGTCAACCACGTTTGGTTTTGTCTTTAACAGGACAGCCTCTGGCTGTGTGAGAAGACTTGTGAAACTGGGATGTTGTCTTCCCCTCAGTATACTCCGCAGGAACTCACAGAACTGTGGGAACTGAAAGAACTGTGCAGTGACCCTTGTAAATGTGAAGCAAGATGATATTGTTAATTATCAGTCTTTAAACAACAGTACAAGGCATGTAATAATAACAGTAAGTATGAGGAGAGTCTGAGGTTATGTGCCCTTCAGGATAGTTCTAGACAGTCACCTGTTAATGAATGTGGGATTTAATATTTGCACAAAATTGCCTCTTTAAAAATCAACTGGTACTATAGCATAAGATGAAGTCTTGTGTATATATTGGAAGATCTGAAAAGTACCCAATTGTTTATAAAAGAAAAAATTATAAATCCTAACGCATTGTTTCTAACAATTTATCAGTACCTATCAGTTATTATTAAAATTTGGCTACTTAAAAATTCTGTAGTAGTAACTGAGTATTTGAATTTCAACCTGGAATGAAGAATAGCTCTGTAGAGTATATGAGGGTCTTTAAAGGACAAAGAGAGCTCTCAAATGCTCTGTGATCAGCTGATTATGTACACTAGTCTCTTAAACCAAAGTTTGCGAATTTTTGAAAATGTCAGGTTTGATGGGTCTCTGAATGAAGTAGGCAACTTAAAAGAAATTGATGTAATTCTGTTTGAGACCTTGGTTTTAAAGAGGTTCGTTTGTTAAATGGGCTTCTATCCAAGATATCTTTTGCCATTTTACGTAGATGCTGAAGCTCATGGTTGAGTTCTAGAAAGAAGTTAAATATGAGTGAATATGAGTAAAAGTAAACAATTCTCAGGGGTTTTGTTCCATTGGTGAGGATACGTCTAAGTAACTGATATTTTGTAAGAATTTGTTTTGCTTTCCTTTGATCACTGCCCATTGTTTACCTAATTTATGTGAATATCGATCCAAGATGGTAATCTGTAAAAGAATATATGCCAAGTTTAACTATAGGGAAAAGCATGTGATTAATTTTTTAAGTACTATAAATGTAGGACAATTAACAAGAGCTATAATAGCATCTATGTTAAAAATAATAGAAGATGTGCATCCCTAAGTTTAAGGGACCAACCAAATAATTTTAGTAACCTTTTAAAATAGCAGTTTTAATAGAGAATTCCATTAAAACTAGTCTTTGGCAGACATTAACTGTATTCAGATTATATTAGGCTAGTTTCTATTGAATATTTAAATCCTTACAGGATGAGATGGAGTGATGAATTATAAAATAAGAAAATCATTAGTAGGTACAAAGTTTTTATTATTTATAGTGTTATATACAAACCTGGAAATGGTCTCTTTCCAATGAAAAATCAACCTTTTCTATATTAGGGCAAGTTGTTAAAACCCTATATCGATCTATATATCTATCTATATTTTTGTTGTGGTGGTGGTGGTGGTTGACAGAACGGTTTCAATAAATTCTCTCCGGGTAACTCCAGGCACAATAAACAGTCTGGTCTCTGAATTTTATTAGTTGGCTTTTACCAGCGTACTAACAGATAATCTCCATTTTCCACAGAATAAAACTGTAGTGACTGTTGGTTATTTTCTAGTTCAATTTCTCTGCCTGGCATCTAAAAGTTAAAAAAAAAAAGAAAGAAAGAAAGAATGAAGAAGAATTAGTGGAGTTGAGCCAGATCTGCCAAAACATGTCATAAAGTAAGTAATCTTAGAACCAACGAAAAGATATATAGTCACGATTTAGAATCAAAGTGCTATTTATACACTTGTAATTTAATAGCATGTCATACTTTGTAGAACTATGTTTGACTTTGTATTTTGCTGGGCAACTTACTCTGGGACTTTCATAGGACAACAGAAGTTCAGACACAGGAACTTTTAGAAGACGTGACAGTAGTCCTTTCACCTTTTGAATTGTCATGGAATCTATTTTAAGAAAAGAAGATCTATCAGTTATTTCAGATTATAGTTGACCTGTATAAAAGTTCGCATGACAAGAATGCAATAGTTATTTGTCATTTCATTGTACTGATTTATCCAAATAAATAAATAGGGAATGGTTCACCTATTGAGTGGACCACACATCCATTTAACATCACTTACTTTAGTTACTTGCTAAGATGTGGGAAACAAGCCATTATTTTTACCTAAGTGCCATTCGGTAACACTTCGTGCCATTTCAGTTGTATTTAATATTTATTACTTAACTCAACCAGAAATAATATATTCTCAGCACAGTGCAATAAATGTGTGAAGTCATTTGCCTTTCTTGTGAAGCCTTTGTGATTACTTAGAAATTACTTCGAGAGCACGGGACATGGTATCCTGATGAAGTCTCTTAACCTTTCTGGCCTGACTTGCATCTATAAAACGAAGAAGGGACAGTAAATGATCCACAAGATCCCTTCTGGCACTGCCATCTGTGACTATTACAGTGTATATTGTATTCAGCTCATACAAAAATGACTTCTAGGCATGGGAATGTAACTTAAATGAATAAATGCCTTCCCCCCCCCCCCCAGAAAATATTATGAACTTCTTTCCAAAGACAGGTTGTAGTAAACATTGGATTGGGGGTTATGAAAAATAGTTTCTCTGATGCTTTAGTTTGAGCTGCAGCAATAGCATGGTGTTCCTTACAAATATCACAATGTATTCAAACAAATATTTTTCTATCAAAATCATTTTTGTATAAGTTGTCAGTGTTTTTATGCAACTTATAATAAAGGTTACATTTATTTTAGAATAAAAATTGACTTTTCTTATTTATGTATTGAATACAGATATTTCATAAATATTTTAATGGCATTTTACGCTTTTATGCATGGATATGTGATAGATGATTTCTTTCAAAAGATTTAGGTGCACTGGTTTTCATTGTTTAAAGGGTATAACATGGTTTACTTTCTGCACACTTAGGTGGAACAATGACACGATTTAACTCATACTAGAAACAGAAACAAAGTTTCATCATAAGACAATTACAAGAAATCAGCCCACTTGCACTATTGTCTATAAAGAAAGTGGAAGCATTTTGCATATACTAATAACATTAGCATCTTTAACACAGGATAAATTCAGAAAATATGAATGAAAAATTATTTTACCTTCCTCTAACCAATGTCTAAATATGAGTGGGTACATTTTAGGCTTTATTCTATGCTTATATAAGCATACATGGGCATCAATATTACATATTGGTCTGCAAATTTGTATTAAATGATGGTACTGATTTTTAAGACCCTTTCTCTAGACTACACTATTCAATATGGCAGCCATATGTGACTATCGAGCCCCTGAAACGTGGCTCCTCTGAAGAAGCTGAAATTTAAAATGTTATTTCATTTTAACCAACTTAAGTCCCCAGTGTTGCTAGTGGACGCTCTAGATCTACTGTATTCTCCATCATAGAGTATGACTCCACCAGAATTATCCAGCCATTTCCCACTGTTAAACAGGTCGTTTTTATCTTTGTCAGGTGACAAGACAGAATATTTGCTCGGGGTATATATGTATTCTCTATTTTTGCAGAATTTACCAATTGACTGTATAAAAAGGTTGTATCAATTTCTCATTTCAGCTTTGGATATGATAATTTTCTTCATATTTTGCTAATCTGATGAGCAAAAATATGTATATGCAAATGGCACTGCAATATTTTACATTTCTCCTCTTCCTCTTAAAGGATATTTTCCTATTTTAGTAGTTAGATATTTATAGCCTGTAGCTTAAGAATTAATAGATAGGATGTTCCTAATCTACTGGTTTACTGGTGAGTTAATAGAATATAGGACTCATATTCTAAGCTGAGTAAGTGGTAATTACATGTAGTTTCTGTGAGTGATTCTAATCTCAGCTAATAAAAATCAGAATAGGAATCAAATACAAAATGGAAAATTTAATCTAAAAGAACTACAACAGCAGGCAGTTTCAAAGACAGGTGGCAGGTACACATCACCAGCAGGCTAGAACTGCATTCACGGACACACAGACTATGTACAGCCCTTAACTGATGGTATCCCAGGGCCTTTTTTAAGAAGGTCGAAAAAGGAAAGTGTAACATTTCATTGTCAATGTCTTAAATATTTCTTGGTAGTAGGTAACATCCCTCATAAATTGATTTGATGTATATCTGAGAAGTGCAAGGGAAAATACAAGTACATTCAGAGCCAATTATAAGGAAATTCCAGCCTTTTTGTACTTGTCTGTTCCTGTGAGAAGTACCTCCACTGGCAGCATTTTTGAAAACAGGATAACATAACACTTCATAATGTAACGAACAAAATGACATGTCAATTTAGAATGGAATTTAGATTGCTAGTAAGTAAAAATGGAGAAATACTGGTAAACTGAATCCAGAGAGATAAGGTTGTCAATCAGAAAGATACTTCATGAAGCACAATGAAGGCTTTTCATAAACAAGATCTTGATAGTTTAAAATCTATATAAATTTAATGCACTGATAGGCAGACAAATAGTTTGTTAGCCATTTAGAATATATTTTTCTTCAAATCCTCATAAATCCAATTTAACCAGCTTATATTTTAATTTATCTATGACTCACTCTTTTACCTTTAGAAGTCACAGCATCACACTTATTAAAAACACTAGATTATTAATATTTAATCCATTGAGTTGTGTATGTGAATTATATGTCAATAAAACTGTTAAGACAATAGGTTAATTTTTCTTTTGAATGAAAATTTAAGGTAAATTATGTTGACCTATTTGTGTTCACACCAAAGTATTTGCTTTCTCAATAAAGCTAAGTTCTGGTATAAAAAGAAAACTAAAACCAATCCTATTGCCATTCACTCTATTTTAACCTGTAGCTACCCTGTAGAACAGAGGTGAGGTTCCACCGAGGGTTACCAAGGCTGTAATTTTTAGGGACAATGATGGCCACATCTTTCTCCCAGAACTTGGAACACTGACCTGTGAGTTAGCAGCCAACCACTTTATGATTGCTACTAGGGCTCCAATTCCCGGACTGTATATATTCAAATAAAGTCCTGAAGTCGTCTTTTGTTTCCCCCAGAGAAAACAATTTCTGTGTGGCCACAAAATAACAGTGGCTGAGAGCTGTTTCAGCAGTAACTCTGGGCTGTCAGGAAGCCCCACGTGGACATACTCCAAACCTAATATGACCATCTATGAGAAAGCGCAGCAGTGGGATTGGAGAATTCCTTTTAAAAATTAAGCTATGCTCATAAACAAAGGCTTCACATTTTAATATAAGCTATTTTATAAATGAGCTGACAAAATTGAGACATTTGAACTTTGGGGGGATGAGTGATGTTAACATGACTGCATTTTACAAAAGACTAGTGAATACCCATAAGCTAGTAAAGTCTTTCAGATATGAATTAAGTATTTAAACAGCTCATACCTAGGCCATCAAATAGGATAGGCTCATTCTTCTTACCTGGTAATTGTTTCTCTATGACTTTTTGATCCAGTTGATTAGGATATTTTATATTCAGCTCTTTGAAGGAAACAATGAAAAAGATTAATTGATTGGGGAACAACTTAGTTGGCAAAATGTAATTCACAAAGATGATTCTTCATCGTAGATTGAAGAGTAGCATCTCGGATCTTAAAAGGTTGCAAGTGTCCATGTAAGATACAAATATTTGTATTGGTCTCTGCTCATACAGAGCAAAAGAGAATAAAGGTAATCAAAGGCTCCAAGAAAAACTCATGCCCAGGGCTAATGATCCACATGAAGCACCACCTTCTCCCACTTGAACTACATAGTGTCATGCTACCATGTGGAGCGTTGTGACCAACGTCCCAATAGGCTCTGGATAGAACAGAAGAATAAAGAATGTAGAAAACTCAAATCCTACAAACGACCAGACTTTCTGAAACCACATAGAGCTGAGGTTCTCAAACTTGGCTAACCACTGGAATCACTTGGGGATCCAGTGAAATTACAGATCCCTCGTTCCATGATGGTTATACCTTGGACTGCATTTCCAAACCACTGCTGCTCCAAAGAAAGATGAGGCTTTCTACTCACGTAAGAGTCAACAGTCTCGGAAACTCACGGGGACAGTTCTACCCTGCCCTATAGGGTGGGTATGAGTTGGCACTGACTCAATAGCAATGGGTTTGGAGATTTGGGGCACCTTTGCAATCTAATGAGTCAATATCTCTAGCGGGGAGGAGCCAAAGTGTGTAGTTTCACCCTCTCCCCTGATGAAGGGGGTTCCAATGACCAACCGGAAGTTTGGGCACCTAGAGACTAAAGCAGGGGTCAACAAACTGGCTCGAGAGCTCTATGTGGCTCTTTTGGTATGTACATGAAGTAAAACTGAAAAATTTTAAGGGATATTATTCAGAAAATTGTAATTTCATTTGTAAAAATACATTTATGGCTCTCATTTTTTAAGTTGTGAGGGACAGGATTTGGCTATTCCATCTCAAAAGTTTGCCAACCCCCATTCCCCCAAATAAAAGTTTGCCAACCCCTGGACTAGAACCTTCAAGATCATTGCCCTAAAATAACCTTTGAAGCTTTTTCTGTAAGCCAAGTCACCTGAGAGTAGTGTGCTCCTTAAATTAATTAAGTACATGAAACTAGAGAGTCAACATTCATCCAAAAGCAAAGATGAAAAGGCAAGCAGGGGAACAAAAGTTACATCAATGGAAACAAAGCAGAAATCATGGGAATGCTGAAAAACTAAAAATTATAACCAATGGCACATAATTTTATTAAGAATGGTTAAATTTATAAGAATGTGCAATATGAATTTTAACCTACACCCAACTTATACACATATACACACAAATATATTTTAAGCTGATTGAGTTTGAGGTATGCAAAGGACCAATGCAATAAATTAATTTTAAAGTATGTGTCAGACTCTTGTCAGTGTACTTCTTAGGGTGTCTCCAGGCCTTAAATGTCCTAACTTGCTGCCATCAAGTCAATGCTGACTCATAGCGACCCCTGCAGGTTTCCACGACTAACTATTGACAGGAGTAGAAAGCCAGTCTTTCTCCCATGGAGCTGCTGGTGGTTTTGAAATGCCAACCATGCAACTGCAGCCCAACTCAACCACTACACTACCAGGGCTTTCTAAATGTCCTAACAGGTATTCAATGGGTAACTACATATAGGAAAATGTGTTTTAATATAATTGTACTTCACGTTAAGTATCCTTTGTTTAATTTTCCATGTGACCTGATTTGTAGTGTCATTTTAATGCATGCATTGACTCAGCTTATCCAGTGTATTACTGTATTGTGTTACTATATATTTCTGAGTGATGCACACAAATGTGTAAAAGATCAATTTTAATGGTTGAAAAAAAAGGTTGACACTTTTTAAATTCAAGGACTTAAATTACACATGGTGACTCCATGTATTGCCAAATAATACCTTTGTTCAGTATAACTTGGCTTAAACCTTAATAGATGTTATTAATGTTTAAGATACCTTCTGTTGATACTTATTAGAATTACTAATAAAAACAAAAGCAAGTAACTGAACCAACATTCTGTAGCTTGTCTGACAATTTAACCATGCTTTCAAATGATATAGAGTACAAGTTCCCAAGCAATTCACAATTCATTTCACTACTCAAATAAGCCCTGTATTTATAACACTATTAAATGAGTTTATAAAGCATGAGAGTTGCCAAATGCTCAATACAAGAATTTGGATTTGTTTGCGAATTCATTAGCATGTATCTAAAAATCAAAGCCTTTAAGAAAAACAAATTTAATCCCTATTAGGTCCTCAACTATCTGTTTCAGCACCTAAGCACTTGAATACAAAGGGACTGGGTTTGACTGGCGTTCTTACTTAGTAGTTGATTTTTAAGCATAAATGGTTGTTGTGTTTTGAGTTCCCCATCTTCAGGTGCACCATATTCTGTATAAGAAGAGATAATAAAGGATAAGTAAGTGAAAAGGCACTGTACGAAAACAACTTTTATAGCTAAGTGCCAACACAGTCTCTCACGTGATAAGCCTCACAGCAGCTAGTATGCTAACCAGGGTTATGCTTTCCTTTTATGTAGCTGCTTTATTCTTTATCTCTTTGTTGGCTTTGCTTGTATTTTTAGGAGGCGTGAACAACAATCATCTATACAGGCAGAATCTCCCATAACGTGTGTATTACATTATTGTTCTCAAAAACTGTCTTGACTTAAACTAGAAAGAGGAGGCTGTAACAAATACATAAAACACCTGTTTCAGTTTCTCTTTGGGGACAGTTCCCTTCATCCCTTGTTTAGGATCTAATTCACAGAACACCTCCACCAAGTTCTAAGCACACTGCAGTGCTAAGCTGGGCACTCAACACTACTGATGTCAACCAGCACCCCCACCCCACCCCAAAATAACCTGTGTAGAAGGATGTAAGGAATCCAGCATTTTTCTTTTGCTCTAACATCTGCTAAACAATCTGGGGCAAAATTTCTCTAACTTCCCCAAGAGTGTGTGCCTTTGTCCTTGGGTACTTTCACTGAAAAACTGAGACATGCCTGAAGGACTACTTGTTTTTTTGGGGGGATGCCTGAAGGACTACTTGTTTTTTGGGGGGGGGGGCCAGATTCCTGCCCTGCACTAGCCACCCCTCACCACCCTCACCCTCACATACCCACCAGGTGATTTAGAATTCATCTAAAGTGGCCAGGAAATGGAGCCAGCTAATAGAGTAATCTGAAAGCAATTCCCACAAGCAGCTTTCCTTCCTCAAAGATAATGTCCCAGTCTGAAACATGTATGCAGTGAGCTGTATGCATAGGAAATATATAAAGGAAAATCTCATAAGTGAAATTCGGAATAATGAAGTTAAAAAAAAATGCAAAGTACATCAGGGACAATGAATCATGACATCTGGGCTTCAACGCCTATGGAAGCTGGTGGAGGCTTTGAGGAACCCCCCTGCATACCAAGTGCCTGAACTTTCAGATGTTACACAGAGTCAGCTCACAAAACAGTGATTGGGGAAATGGCCTTCCCTTGGGTTCTCTTGAGACACTAGATTTGTGTGGGGAGCATTAAAAAATACAACTACCACCTCCAACCTGGCTATTTTTAAAAATTACCTAGGTTGCAGCCAGAGTGGGTTAAATCTGAGTATATCCTCCCCTTCCTAAAGGATGGAGTGGTGCACACCCACCTCCCTGAATCTAAAGTATGTTGAGTATGTGCAAAGATTTAAGAGCTGCTTTCCCCTTCCCAAATACAAATCTCTCGCTCAGAAACCTCAGCAGAATTCCACGAATCCTTCTGCTGGGAAACTGCTGACTTACCTTCTCTGAGGGGAACTTTTAAAATCCTCTCTCCCAACTTACTGCAATAGTATTAGGATGAGTACAAACATCACAATGAAAAGAGAAAATCGGCAACAAGGAACAGTTCCTTTGATACCCAACGGAAACAGTGTGTTCCAGTTGAAAGTCCATCAAAAGAAGATGCTAGATGCTTTACTTACTAAGACAGAGGAATTGGTATCTAGGATGAGCTGCAAGAAATTCTTCATTTGGTCTATTTTTATCTGGATTTTGGTGTCCACCAGCTTTTTTCCATTCATTTCCAAAAGCTTTCCGGTAATCAAGCTCAGCTCCACGTCTCTCCTCTGGGAAAATCTATATTGATGTGAAATGAAAATAAATACAAGAAGGCACTTTCTTAATGAGTTGTTTTATGTCTTGCACACCTCACTCTAATCCTTTCACTGCCCTCCCCAAAGATCATTAAGTTGAAGGGGACAAGGTGATATTTATACTTTTCACCTTATCTTTTTTTAACACTGATAATTCAGGAGTTTATTCAAAAATAACAAATAACTTTTATTTTATGCTTCTCTCTTTGAGACTCGTTACCCATAAGCCATTTTCTACACTCTTCCCAATGCTTAAATTCCCTGAGTCAGCCAACAAAGGATCTAAGAGAAGCTGATTTGTAACAAGCAAACAACACCAAAGTGCTAGCAAATCATGGCCTTCCAATGTTATGAGGAGTGGCTGAGGTATAACGGATAAATAGGCTTTGTGGTTTGTCTTCTTTCTGCCTACATTCCCCTCAAGAAACAGAAGATTTTTCCCATTACCAAATAATAGTAAATACGGCTACACCGCAGGTCAGCACCAGGCTTTTCCTATTTTGACCAAAGAAACTTAATAGTGCCTCCTTCATAAGGAGTCAGAAAAAAACATTATTCCTAAGACATACAAAGATAGTACTTTTATCATTTGGATGGAAGTCACATCTAGTACTCTTTACAAGATTCATAAATTCTGTTTCTACTCATTCGGAGCGTAAAATCCATTTTTTTGTAAATCATTTTATTGGGGGCTCGTACAACTCTAATCACAATCCATACATACATCCATTGTGTCCAAGCACATTTGTACATTTGTAGCCATCATTCTCAAAACATTTGCTTTCTACTTGAGCCCTTGGTATTAGCTCATTTTCCCCTGCCTCTCCGCTCCCCTCTCCCCCATGAACCCTTGATAATTTATAAATTATTAATGTTTTGTCATATCTTACACCATCCCACGTCTCCCTTCACCCATTTCACTGTCCATCCCCCAGGGAGGAGGTTATATGTAGATCCTTGTAATCTGTTCCTCCTTTCTCCCTCACCTTCCCTCCACCCACCTGGTCTCGCCATGCTCACCCCTGGTCTGAGGGGCTCATCTGTCCTGGATTCCCACTCACCTCACATTTGTTCAGGGTCTTCAGCTGGCCGATTTTGGCAATGATGAGTTGGCGCACAGTCTGGGCGTCTTTGTCTCCTTCAGTCAGCGGGTTTCTCAGGCAGGACAAGGAGTGCAACCTCTGCAACTTATCGAGCTCGTTCATGAAAGACCACTGCGGTTTAAACGACAAACCAACATGTTGCAGGTGACTGCTTTCCTCGGGTTATCTGCACTAGCAACAAAAAGCAACAAGTCCCTATTTGACCTGAAAAGCACTGAGCTTGCTATGCACAAGGGCTCATAATAATCACATAATTTTATTGTATACTTGAGCCATTTAAATTGGCAAGCAGTCTGCTTAAGTGTGGACTACTTAATATTTTTTGGATTTATATGAAGAGTTTCATTCTGAGGAAGGGTTGCTCTTTCATTTGAAATCATTTTTAAAAAATCATTTTATTGGGGGCTCATAGAGCTCTTATCACAATACATGCATGCATCCAGTGTCCAGCACATTTGTACATTTGTTGCCATCATTTCATTTGGAATCTTTTGAAGCAGGAGGAGGAACCTACAAGCTCCATGATAAAAGAGGAACTAGGCAATGATACACTATGCTGCATTCTGAAAAAGCTCTTACTTGTGATATCTGGTTGTCATTTACTACAAGATACTGCAAGGAAGGAAACATCAATGTTTTGCACCCTAGAAAACAAAATTATGTTACACTGTAGACATTTAAGAAACACCTACACGCATATACACTCCCATGATTATGACATCACTGTTCACGTTGGAAACAACCCAAATGCCCACAAGTAGAGGAATGGATAAAGAAACTAGTATATAATATGCATTGCTAAAATAATAAAACATCTCATGACATGGATGGACCAGCAGAACAATATGCTGAGTGACACCAGACAATCACAAAGGACAAATGTTGTACGAGACCACTATTACATGGGTAAAAAGCAGTCAAAGACATGCGTAGCAAAGGAGGTTCCCCAAGTGAGGGAAGGCACAGGTGGGAAGATGAAGCAACAGACTAGCACGCTGACAGCTGTGGCTTGCATGAAAGAGGATGACGGTCCATAGAGAAGAGAGATTGTGGCGGAGCAGGGAGAAGAGACAGAATATGGGAGTTGGGGTTGGTGAGTGGTGTGAACTGTTGAATGCAAAGTTGATGATCATCTGAAATATAAACCCCTACCTAATTCACTTAGAAAATATACAGTAGCTAAAATATTAGGGAAATACTTGAAACAATTTTATATTACCAATTCCAGCATCCGGAAAATGTATAGAAGACAGTCCGGTGTCAGAGAGGATTAGTTGTTCTAATCTGAAATTAAGAAATGCAAGTTTTATTAAATATAGCAATATAAAATGCTATAGGCTATGAACCAGGTTTATTTTAAAGTATTTTTTCCCTATATTTAGGGATTTTTATCTCATTAAATGCTTAAAACCCATAATATCCATTTTAAGGCATGCAATGTGGGCTCTTTATACTATAGCTATCCTATATTCTAATGATTCTACAGTCATCTAACAAGTGCTAGTTAACTGGCTTCTTACGAGGGAAGGGGAAACAAGGGGGGGGGAGAGACATGGTCCTATAATCCTAAAGTTTAATTAATAGAGAAAATAGGATGTAGAACTATGTTTTAAAGGATGGAATGATAGATCAGAGAGCAGGAGACCTGCATGACAAAAAGTATGTGCAGAGAAAGAGGATGAAGATGTCACTGTGCACAGGGCATGTGTCTTTTAGGGTTGAGCCTTGTCAAGTGAAGAGGGAAGGGTCTAGAAAAAGAGAATGATAAGAACAGAGACATGGGGACGGAAGAGCCCAGTTCTACAAACAGAAATGGAAAGGAGTCTAGTTTGGTAGAAATACAGGGTTCATAAAAGGCACTCTGAGGCCACATCATAAGACTTCAATACAAGCTGTATCTCCCAGGCAATACACAGAAGCATATTGTGAACGGAAAAGTGACGGAGCTGACCTCAAGCAAGTGGCAGAGTGGAAAGAGGGAACCGGAGGCAGAAATTCTAACAAAAGTATAGGTAGAGGGATCAAGCATTTCAGGAAACTAATCTAAAGGACTCAGATGCTATAAGGATGTACAGGCAATGAAAAAAAACCTTAAATTGACAAAAACTGATAGTGCTTGTAATCAAAATAGACACAGCACTAGAATCTAGTCCAACTATAGTTAAGGGGAGGGGTAAATTATTTGGGTTTGGGTGGATTTGGGATACCAAGCAGAGCATTAATGTTAAGCTGCCTAGCAGGCATTTAGAAACTTGGGTCAGAAGAGAAATAAGAACTAGAGCTATAAATCTGATATCATTTACATGGAAACAAAAAAATCTATGGCCCAAGATCTAGAAACGAAAGAACCAAGAAAAGATAGTCATAGGAAGATGCAGATAAATAAGCACATTAGAAGAAAACTGGTAGAAGGTCAAGAAAAGAGTTTTAGAGGAAAAACTAGATAACCGTATAAAACATGGACTTTAAATAAGACAATGACAATCGGGTTTATCTGTGGCCTTTTCATAACAGGGTAGTGATGGTAGAAACAGCTGGAGAATGAAAATGGGACACCAGTGAGAAAACAGTGATCTGAATCCATAGTTTCGGAAGTTTAGCAGTGAAAGATGGAGCAGATAAGGTAAGAGCTCACCAGTATGGCAGGGGAAAGGAAAGTAGTTTGAGAAATAGAATACATTTAAGCAGAGAGCAAAGAACCAGTAGAGAAAAAAAGCAATCACAGATAAAAGGGAGAAAAGGTATCCACAAGGGCCTAATATTCAGAACTATTACAATTAACAATAAAAAGACAAATAATTCAATTTTAAAATGAGCAAAGGGTCTGACATGTCTTCAAGGAAGATACATAAATAATCAATATACATAAAAAATGCTTAGGAGTAAAATTACCTGGGCAGATAGGCTATTAGAAATAGCTGATTTTCATCAATTAATTGATTACCCGAAAGGTCTAATAACTTGACCATTAGTAGCACATCAGTTGGCCTGTGTGGAAAATGTAATTTTTCAACATGAATTTATTATTTTTTTCAAAAATAATTTCATATGCCTGTATATAAGTGAAATCATTCTTATTGATAAGATTTAATATAAAAATATTTAATATCATTTGATTTTAATTTTGAGAATTTGTAATAAATATAGCCACACTTAAGTTTAATGAACAATAACTAAATTATATTAACAAAAGAGAGATGAGTCAACAATATAATTACAAGGTCAAGTTTTTACATATACTTGGTATACTGACCTTAGACAATGCTAATTAAAAATTCAAGATTTCATTGTTATAGCATATTCTGTAGAATATCCATTTAGAAACAATAGTGATTATTTATTTATCTAAAACAAATCAAATTTCAACAATATTTAAGTCTGAAATTTCAATCTGATTAATTTTTCTTTGATTAGAATCAATTAGATATGTTAAAGTTTACATTCTAATTTTTGAAGACTATAAGAATCATTTCTTAAAATTCTTATTTGCAAATACTATAAAAATGAATGTTCGGTATAATTGTAGCCACTTATTTATCCAAAATAACTGATGGGTGCTTCTTAGTAAGCACCTCTTACCTTTCTGAAATGAAAATATCGTCGGATTCAAGGTAAAGTTCCTCAAGGACTGGCCACCCACGGGCACACAGGAGCACCTAGGAAAAGTATCGGCCTCTGTTGACTGCTTCTTCTTATGTCTTTACTACCATAACCTCCAAATAAATTCAGTTTAATTACTGTTTAGAAATAAAGTACCTCATAGAAATCTCATTGCAGATTCTAGCTCAGGAAAAGGTGTGTTTGGTGAGAAGGTGATAAAATCTTAAAGGGCCACATTAAAAAAAATCATTTTAGTGGGGGCTCTTATAGCTCTTATAACAGTCCATACATCAACTGTATCAAGTAAATTTGTACATATGTCCCATCACTATTTTCCAAACATTCACCATCTATTTGAGCCCTTAGGGTCAGCTCTTTTTTCCGTCCCTCCACCCACCTGGTGACCCCTTGATAAGTTTTAAATTATTATAATTATTTTCATATCTTACATCATCCGCTCTCTTCCTTACCCAACAGTTACTGTTGAAAGGGACACATTTATAAGAGATTGTTTTTATTTTATATTATTTGCTTAATCAAGGAAATTGGTGTTAAGTATCTTCTCTCCATTCTGGATGCCAATTTAGATTTGAAAAAGTAACAATGAGAACAAAATGTCTCAGCAAGAATTTCTAAATTTTCTCACTTACGCTTTGCTGCCACCTCTACCACCTAACTGTCTGTCTGCCTTCCCCGCTCTAATAGTAAGCCTGAAGAACTTACAACAGAAGGCATACCAGAGGCAAACAGCCGATTCTGCCTACAGGGCATTTAATTCCAACTGATGTCTTTGTGAATTTCACAGATCAAGAATATTGTTGGCAATATGGTTATCTGTACCAGGTTTTAAACTGGAATATTCTGAGTATGTATGAAATTGGTAAAATATGAGTACTTGTGTATAAGCCAAGTTTTCAGCACATTTTTAATGCAGCTTTTGTGGTAAAATTAGGTGCCTCAGCTGATATTTGGGTCAGCTTATACTCGAGTATATATGGTAAGGGTTTTTTTGAGCCCAGCTAAAAACAATTAATAGTAGATTTTAGTGGCTAAACTTTATACAAAAAAAGGATATGAACCTAGGATTGATGAACCTCAGCAAGTAGAACAGGGTTTCTGCAGGGTAGTGTCTGGGGGTGGGGGGTCGGGGGGTGTAAAAGAGCCGATGTCAAGGAGTTCAAGAAGGAAGACAATGTTTTGAAACTGATTGTGGTAGTAATTGTACAATAATGCTTAGAACGATATGATCTCTGTATTAGCTCATAACAAAATGGTTTTGGAATAATAAAAAATTTTTATATAATAGACGAGAGGGAAATATGCCTACCATATAACAAGCTCAGGAAGATCTCAGCAATTAGAGGCTCCAATATCCTGCACTTCCTGGTAGCCAGAAATTCAACTTAAAAGCTAAGCAGACCCAATTTTCTTAAAGTAGGGAGCAGCAATGCCTGCTAACAAAATTCCCCTTTACAATGGGATCAGTAGTACGAGCCACTTTGGTGAGCCACCCTCCCCAGCACAGTCAATTCTGTCCAGCCTCTGAGGCATCCCAGCCAGTCAAGCCTCTTACCTCACTGGCCTCTGTGGGCATGGTAGATATCAGATTGCATGGGCAGCGTGGTGCAGACATAATCAGTACTCAAGCTTCATTTTCTCCATTGTCTCACTCTATCCTGCTTTGTTCTTCAGTGCCCTCTATATAACCTACTTCCCATATAGCATATATGTACATACTAAAACACTAACAGAGGAGCAGGAATCCAACACACTAGGTGGTTTCATTTTTTATTTTCTTCAGGTTTTGTACTTTTATTCTAATACATTTATTATTTTTTTTCTAGTTCTCTTGCACTTCCTCTTCTGGTGCAAACCCACCCTTCATCCCGAGAATACGTATTTCCACCCAGGCAAAAACAGGCCGGTTGTAAGAGCCCCCAATAAAAGTATTTTTAAAAAAAACAAACAGGGGAAAGGGGAGGAGGAAGGGAAGGAGGGGCGGGGGGGAAGGAAAATGAGCCGATTCCGGGAACCCAAGAGGCAAGCGAATTTTGGGAATGATGAGGACAACAAATGTATAGATGTGCTTTACACAATTGATCTATGTATTGTGATGAATTGTATGAGCCCCAATAAATTGATTTTAAAAAAACAACAAAACAAACAAACAAACAGGCAGGCCTGCAGATTCTGGAAATCTCAAACAAAACCTTCCACTGAGGGCACAGACATGTACACATTCATGCTTGCCATAGCAACAGAATTCCAGCACCCACATCCAAGCAACAACAGAGTCTTTTGTCCCACTTTTACCTTACACATCTACCAATTATTTCTTTCTGCTCTCTTTCTTTTTTCCTAGTGAAATATATTCCCATGAAACCTATTAATTGTGATTACCTTTCTCAAAATAATTCAATTATTTTTTAAAATCTGTTGGCCTACATATCCAGACAGTTGATAATTGTTATCATTACATTTATTTTATTCTCTTTTCTTCCACCCCACTTTCCCCACATACAAATCTATTTCCCTTTTTCTCTATTTCACCATCGTATATTTTTCAGCTCCTACTAGACCTCTCCCACATCACTAGACTGAGCCAATCACCTAGCCCAGCAGTTCACACAACACTGATAACTAACTGTACCATGATGCCAAGGAAACAGCAGTTAACGACCATAACCCCCACCCCCTCAAATCATGAAAACAAGCACAAACAGCCAAAAATAACTCAAAACCAATAGAATACTTTTAAGAAGAGGTCCTGGAACTACCAGAAACAAAATTCAGAAGAAGAATATTTAGATATTTTAAAGAGATGTGAGAACAGTCATGAGAACAATAAAAGAAATTGAAAGAAACTTAAAAGGAATCCAGATGATAAACAATGAGATAATAGAACTGAGGAACATAGGTAAAAAAAAAAAAACCTTGAGGAATGGTTTGTAAGAAAAGGAAATTGAATCAGTGACCTTAAACAATCATTCTGATAATAATCGATAGCAAGCAATCAACAAAAAAGCAAAAGAAGCAGGAAGGGAAAAAAAGCATGAAAATGATGTGGGACACAACGTATGTCTCATTTGGATCCTGGATCAATAAAGCAAATGTTTTGAGAATGATGAGGGCAACGAATGTATAAGTGTGCTTTACACAACTGACGTATGTATGGATTGTGATAAGAGCTGTATAAGCCCCCAATAAAATGATTTTTTTTAAAGATCCTAGATCAAGAGAGAGAAAATAGTATGAGAAGCCTGGAAGAAACTTTCCCCAACATCACCAAAAAGTAGAAAATAACTATTCAAGCAGCTGAGACAACTCCCTAATAAGATAGATCCCAAAAGAAAATCCTTCAATTTCAAGGTAAAGGAGGGAATCCTGAGGGCAGCTAGAAAACACACACACACACACAGTCACCTACAAAGAAAAACCAATTAAGATAAACTCAGACTTTTCAGCAGAAACTATGCCAGCAAGAAGACAAATGGAGTGAGCTATGCAAAATTCAGAAAGAAAAAACTGCTAACCAAGAATCCTGTATCCAACAAAATTAATACCTCAAATATTTGGGAGAAATGTATTTGCAGACAAGGAAAAATTAACAAGACCAGCATTACAAAAATATTAACCATATCACTCTGGACAGAGAACCAATCACACCAGACAAACCTGAGAGCATCAGACAGGATAACACCTCCCAGAAACAAATACAACAAAAGCAATTCAAGACAACGCAGAAATAAAAGGGGAACAAAGACACCAGCAAAACCACTTAAAGTGTGTGTGTATGTGGGGGAACCAAACACAAAACGGTAGTAGCAAACACTCAGATATTAGTGGATTAAATGTACCAATCAAAAAACAGAGAGTAGCAGACTAGATCAGAAAACAGAACCCAATATATGTTGTCTATCATAAACACACTTTAAACTCAAAGACCAAAACAGACTAAAATTACAGAGTGGTGAAAATCTGCCAAGCCAATGACAACTATAAAAAAGGCAGGAGTGGCAACGTTAATCTCCAGTAGAATCAACCTCGAGGCAAAAAACATAAGAGACCAGAATGGACAATACAAAATGATTAAAGGAACAATATCCCAGGAACATTAACCTTAGTAAGTATATACATATCCGATCAAAGACCCTCAAAATTCTAAGTCAAATACAGCGTTTAAATCAGAGATTAACAGCTCAACAATATGAGATTTCAGCATACCACTCATCAGGAAAGAAAATAAAGAAGCAGAGAAGCTAAACAACACAATCAACCATCTTAGCCACCTCGAATTATACAGAGCTCTCCAACAAAACAGTATATATTCTGCTGTAGTGCACACAAGACAAACTGTAGAACAGTGGTTTTCAACCTTCCTAATGCCGCGACCCCTTTAACACAGTTCCTCATGTCGTGGTGACTCCCAACCATTAAATTATTTTCATTGCTACTTCATCACTGTTATTTTGCTACTGTTATGAATCGGGCAACCCCTGTGAAAAGGTCGTTTGACCACCCAAAGGGGTCATGACCCACAGATGGAGAACCGCTGCTCCAGAATAGATCACATAGGCCACAAAGCAAGCCTCAACAAATTCAAACACTTTTGAGATCCTACAATCCATTTTCTCTGATCACAATGGTATAAAAATGGAAATCAGCAATAGAAAGAACAGAAATATAAACATGGAGACTGAACAACAAACTACTTAAAAACGATTTGGGTAATAGATTAAAAAAAGGATGAAATTAATAACATTCTTGGAACAAATAAGAACAAGAACACACCATATCAAAACGTTTGGGGCACAGAAAAAGCAGCTATCAAAGGACAATTTATAGCAATCAACACACACATGAAAAAGGAGGAGAAATCCAAAATCAGCACCTTAACACAACATCTTCCACAATTAGGTCAAGGGCAACAACATGAACCCTCAAACAACTGAAGAAAATAAATCATAAGGATTAGAGGAGAATTGAGGTCATGATAGTGGGGGAGGAAGCATGAAGAACTAGAGGAAGGTTGTGTGGGGATTAACAACAATGTGCATGAGAAGAAAATGTTCTGAAATCGACTGTGATGGTTGTACACAGATTCTTAATATGAGTGAATGATTAAAATGTATGATTAGTGAAGCCAATAAAACTATTTAAAAAGGGATGTACTTCTGCTTAGCTCCTACTTGAAAAAAGCTTGCAAGAAAATTCTGGTAGCCTTTACTTCAATAAACAGCTAAATCTAAGGTTTTCATAAGCTTATCGCATATTTATTGCATATCATTATGGAGAGCCATTATTTAGAAAAAGCCTAGAATAAATCAAAATGAGCTGAAAAAATCAGAATTCCTAGATACAAAATTCTACTTAAATCGAATGGTTTTTTAATTCTTTCTGTAAGATAAGATAAAGACTACAATTATTTGGATTATGAGTTGATTAAAATGAAGCTACATTTGTTCTTTGATTCACTATTAAATCAAGAAATCAAAATCGTTTGTTCTGGATTAAAACACAAACATACATAATGGCATATGATTACCTCAGCCCATGTTATTCCTGTTCGATTAAGGACTAAAGCCTTCAGTGCAGAAAATGTTCCCATTAGAGTTGGTGAACTAGAGGGAAACTGAAGTTTATTTTCACTGTGTAGAAAAAGAAGAGACACTGTGTTTACTGCTTTGCAAGTAGATTGAACCCAAACAATCACTGAAAGCAACAATTTCCAGTATAATCTGAGGATTTGGGTTTCTTTTGACCTGAAAATGAGATTTTATTGAAAACAAAGTGAGCTAAACTACAAGTATTTTAAATATTTACATTATCTAACTTTAGGGGCACTAGGGTGCGAAGTGGCGACATAAAGATAATCCTGAAACATGAGATGCAGGCATTTTTAAGGTCAGCGTTTCCAGTTTCCCAAGATGTAGTACCTGACGTGGCAATATCAAGTCTCATTCTCAGGAGTCTTATTTGCTGGACAGTGAACTAGAATTTTACTTCTCTAAACACAAACCTTACGCTGTCAATAAAGATGAAATTATTGTCTTTTAAATTTGCTCTCAGTTACTTTATGGGTGGGAGGTGGGGGGAGGGGCACTGAAAACATTGTCTGTATCAAATTATATGCATTTTCACTCTACGTGGGAGTGCAACTAATTTAGACCCATGTGCTTGTTAAATTATATCTGTCATGTACAAATCACTTATAAATGTAAAGTTGGTTTATTGGTTCAAGTATGAAAGGGAACCCTGACTGAGTCCTGGAAAAATCAGATTGTGAGGTTAAAGCTAATCAAATATTGGAAACGGCTCAGAAAACTCTAATATTAGTAAAAATGTAGATTAGTGAAAAAGCCTTATCAAAACTGAATTAAACAGTATCCCACCAAACTATTTATTCCTAAAGCAATATAAATGCTGCTGCAGTTCAAACCAAAGCAAACTCATTGCCATCAAGTTAATTCCAATTCATAACAACCATTTAGGAGAGAGTAGAACTGCCTCTGTGGGTTTCTGAAACTGTAACTCTTTATAGGAGTAAAAAGCCTCACCTTTCTCCTGTGGAGCTGCTTTTAGGTTCAAACTCCTGAACATGTGGTTGATTAACAGCTCAACACTTAACCAGCTGTGCCACCAGGGCATCGTTGTTTTTAAGTGCCATCAAAACCGTTCCAATTCGGAGCATCCCTATGCACAACAGAATGAAACACTGCCCAGTCCTGAGTAATGCTCACGATTTTCCAGGCACTGATTTCTCCTGAAAACACATCCAAAGTACATTCCACAAAGTCTCACCATCGATCCTTGCTTCTAAGAAACAGTCTTCCAAGACAAATTTGTCTGTTCTTTTGGGAATCTAATGGTACTTTCAATATTCTTCACCAACATAATTCAAATGCATAAATTATTCTTCAGTCTTCCTTCTTCAATATCCAACTTTCACATAAACATGAGATGATTAAAAATGCCATGGATTGGGTCAGGTGTACTTCAGGTCTCAAAGTAACACCCTTAATTTTTAATACTTTAAAGAGGTCTTGTGCAGCAGATTTACCCAATTCAATGCATTGTCTGATCTCTTGACTGCTCCTTCTATGAGCTCCGATTGCGGCTTCAAGCAACGCAAAATCTTAGACAACTTCAATCATTTCTCTGTTTATCACGATGTTATCTACTGGTCCTGTGGTGAGGATTTTAGTTTTCTTGACATTGAGTTGTAATCCAAAATGAAGGTTGCTATGCTTGATTTTCATCAGTAAATGCTTCAAGTCCTCCTCACTTTAAGCAAGTAAGGTTGTGTCATCTCCATATGGCAGCTTGTTAATAAACCTTCCTCCAATCCTGATACCACATTCTTCTTCAAACACAGCCTCTCTATTTGCTTAGCTTTCAGGTAAACTAAGTATGGTGAAAAGATATAACCCTGACCCATACCTTTCTTGATTTTATACTATGCAGTATTCCCTGTGTGTTCACTTTTAATACCATCCCGTCTTTGGCATCCCAATAGGTATCACTTCCCCTAGAGGCTCTATCTTTTATGGCCAGGCATATAAGAAGTATGAAGATCTCAAATGTCTACATATTCCTTATTAAATAACTACCTAATATAACTATTTGGAAGAATAACCAATATACCCTTAAAGAATTAGCTTAAATAAATTCAACTAAACTTAAATATATTCAACTAAATGTCTGCTTCTCTTGAAATGTCTACCTATATCCCACCCATAATCCTCACCTCGATGTTCTCAATGGGCAAGGAGACATTAGAAACTTTGTAGTACATGACAATTCATTAACCAAGAGTTCATACCTGAGATTTAGAACATCCAGTTGTTTAAGCTGGTCAGCAATATGTATTACTTCATCCCATGAAGACAGCAAGTTTCTTGACAAATCTACTTTTCTAATATCTAAAGGTAACATGTTAAGAAAGAGTAATTTCAAACCATTCATAAAAGATGAAACAGACATCATTAACTCTTAATTCTAGTGTATGGGATCTTTATATCCTACATTCTGCTTCAACATGTTTCATGAGCATGTATTACTTTTATCTTTTTAAATCATTCATAAAATCAAAGTTCATTGTCAGATACTGTAAACTAGAGACAAACCAAAAACCAAACTCAAAGCCACCTAGTTGATTCTGATTCATAGGACAGAGTAGAATTCTCCCTATGGGTTTCCAAGACTGTAAATCTTTACAGATGTAGAAAGCCTTGTCTTTCTTCTGCAGAGCAATTGGTAGTTTCAAATTGCTGATCTAAGTGGTTATCAACCAAACACATAACTATTATACACCACCAGGGCTCCTTGTAGCTGTAGTCAAATGAATAAGGACCAAATGCCATCCTCTGAACCATCCTAGCTTTATCCAAGAAAAAGGAAAACAGAAAAAAGTGATGGAAATTTTGATTTTTTAAATTCCTAAGGTGGACCCATAGACCTTGCTCTTGGCTCTGTTTAGCAATCAAAAGCTTAATAAACACTGCCATTCATCACCAGGGAACTAAGATGCGCCTTTCTATTTGAGTTATAGCAATCTTCAAGTAAAATGTCATCTCCAAGAGAGAGAAGAGGAATTAGCTGGAACAAATGTTTAAAATTGCAAAGAAAAAAATTGAATTTAGAAAATCTCTTATAGACTAGAAACAGTTAATAGGATACCTACTGTCTAAGAAATAAGAGAAGGGAAAGCAGTGAGGCTGAAACAGAAGGTATTGGCACTAATGGGCAACAGTGACTGCTGGACAGGAGGAGGAGACATGCCACCCAGAAGGGGCACAGCTAAGCAGAGCCCTGGTGGGGAAGGGACTGGACCCACTGACAAGAGGATCATATGCAGTAGTTGGATGCGTTTGGAACTTCTTCAAATCATTTATACATTACACAAATAATGAATGAGGGCGAGGGAACAACAAAGTCTCATTTGGGGGAGAGAGACTCAAATGAGTGCATCTCTAGTATGTCAAACACCAACAACCGTCTAGCTAGGCAAGATGAGCATGCAGAAACAGAGTGCATGTGGGTGTATGAGATTATGTGGTCAGGGGAGATGATTTTCTTCAATAAGATGGCATATGAATAAAGAACTGTAAGAAATGAGGAAATGTCATTCCTCATTTCTGGGAAAGTACATTCCAGGCACAGGGAAACAAGAGCGAAGGTTCTGAGGTTAGAAAGGTTAAGGCTATAACAGAGTTCGAGATGGAAGGAGGGGCATATTAAAAATGAAGACAACAGAGTCACTGGGGACCAGGCCAGATCACACAAGGTTTTGCAGGCAGTAGAGATGGAAAAGTTATAGAGGGTTTTAAGCAAGAGTGATGTGACCTAACTTGTTTTAAAAGGTCACTTCCGTTGTGTGGAGCTGCAGAGTGCCGAGAAATACAACAAATCCACTGGCATAAATTCATAAACCAATTCTGACTCAAGACCCTATGCAGAGTTTTTCAACTCATTAAGGGAGCAGATAGCCTCATTTTCCTCCTGTGGAGTAACCAGTGGGTTCCTGCATTCTGCATCATTGCTTGTGACTGTGTGAGTCTGAAGAAGAACTTACGGACTAGTATTGGACTTAAGGATTTGAGTTGGACTGGACTGGGATGTTTTCTCGATACATAATTAATTCTTGATATAAAGCTCTCTCTCATACATATGAGTGTCACTGGATTTGTTTCTCTAGTCAACCTGGCCTAACACAGCCAGTTAGAACAGGAAATACTCCAGACACCTCTATGTCACTTTGTTCTTCACCACAATGTTTTCCAAACCCACTCCACACTCAGCAGTTAACCAGCAATTCTAACTCAAAGCTACCCAAACTACTATGACATTTGTGCAGCACTCTGGGACAAGTAAAGGGGACTGCACGTGGCAGACACAACCAATCAGAATCCTCTAGCAACCCCACATCCCAACAGGGATAAGGGGATCAAATCTCAGGCACTCTGGTGGGGAACAATGTACTCTGGGAAGTTAGAACATTTTGCTAAAGAGAAGCTATGTGAATCTTATTAGTTGGAATCTCTTCATTCATGCAAAATTAGTGATAAATAGCTATCTTTGATAAAAATCATTATTGCGATTGGGCAGAAGACCTTTTAAAATTATAGAAAGTCTATTTGATTTACTACCATTGAGGATTTAAAAATAACTTATCTCCTATATTTCATGGCAGTAAAAAAAACTGATAAGAGAAAGACAAGAGATTATAAACTCTTGAAAAGCCATTTTTAAGAACCTTTAACAATTGTGTTCAGTTACATGAAACCAAAACTTTACTAAAGAGAAGAGTTTATTTTTTTCCCTAACAAAAAGTTCACAAGAAAGCACTTCAGAGCTTTTGCAGTGGCCCCATAACACCTTCAAGTTTCTCAGGCTCCTTTTACTTCTGTGCTTTCTTGCTCTGGACTGGGTAACTTTCCTCAGGTCTACAAGATGGCTGCAACAGCCCTGGACATTCTGTCTACACTCAAGACAGTAAGGAAGCTGAACGCAACAAGCAACAGATCCCAACGTATGGCCTTTAAAAAGCCCTACCCTGCAACATCTATTCTTCATTTTGTTGGCCAGAGTAAGCCCCAATGTCACACCTGGATGCAATTTTGCTCTGTCCTGTAGGGCCCCTATGAGTCGGAATCAAGTCATTGGCAGTGCATTTGAGTTTGAGCTTAGGAAAAAGCCAGGAAGAACATGTATGGGGCAGGAAACTTGACTACTGCTAGGTAACTCTCAATGTTGAGCACAAGTATCAAATCCAAAACCAGATCACAGAAACAAAATACCAATCAAAAGGATACTAGGGCATATTTCAGCAATTCCTCCTTTTTCACCAGCAGAATTCACTGCACAGCTCCTCAGAGAAATTTCTTGCAACTTGCTCAACTGGCTGCATGAAAAACACAGAGATCACATTTATGAATAAACACACGTTATCCAGTTTTTAAAAAATTAAAATGCGTATCATAAATAGGAAAATGTAACCAAGATAATATAACAAAATACACACAACCACCACCCAATAACAGAGTATTATAAGCATTATAAATATAACTCAATTTTTTGTATCCTCTATATAAATACTTTCATATATTGGAGGCCTAATCCCCATTGCCTATGAATATGACCATATTTGAAATTGAGGTCTTTGTAGATGTATTAATTAAGAGGAGATCATACTGTATATTAGGGTTGCAATACAGTACATTACTTAATATGGCCCTTCTAGGTAACTCTCATGTAATGATTGGGTGTAACTATGCAAATAAGGGATAGAATCATGCAAATAAGTGTATACACTGTATTACTTGCTATGCCTCTACCAGTTATAGTCTATACAACCCCACCAAGTAATTGGGTGGGGATATGCAATTAAAGCATATGTGACTTTATAGGAATTAGTCAATTTTGCCATCCCACTAGATATACAATGAGTCACTGTAGGAAATGGGAACAGGGGATCTTATGTCCATCAAGAAAGAAGACCCAAGGGAAAAAAGAAAGAAGAGGCCAGCAGAACACGTTTTTGGACCCTGAGGTCCCTGTGTGCAGAAACTGTGGCAGCAAATGGAATGGAACCAAGAGCTCCGTGGCCCATGGAACAAACAGAGCTAAGTACTTCCAGGCAAGAGGCTGGCTTGCGGAATGGGGTGTCTTTGGGGGCATTTATTAATGCTAAAGGAGTTTTGTAACTTGTCAGAGATGCACCAGGGCCACAAGGCTAAGAGCTGACGACCAGAAAGCTGACGATCTCATAGGCATGGCTGAGAAGAGGCTATTCTGACCAGAGAACTACTTTACCCTGTACATTTCTGATCTTGAAATGTAATCTGCTAACTTCTTTAATAAACCTTCATCAGGAATATTTTCTGAGTTCTGTATGGCCATTGCAATAATTATTGAACCTGGCATAGAAAGCCAGTATGCTATGGGAGGGAAGCAGGTTAGAGGGTAGAAGCATGTCTGACCTCTGCCTCACAGGAATAGGCCTTTGGCAGTTGATGATGATGAAGGTGATTCTCTTTGATCCTGGTAAATTCAGAGATGTAATGTCCCTCTATCTAATTTTTTTACAGAGCCCTAATGAGTAATTGGTCAGTTTTACCATCTTGCTAGGCTTTGAAGAAAGGCAATCCCAGAGCAGAAAGGAAGCTCATCGCCATGAATTGGATTCAATGTCTTTGTACTAAGAACCTCCTAGACCCAGAGGATAAAGAACTATATAACACTGGAGTCAGAACAAAATGGCAAGAAATAACAAATGCGGCAGAGAACCAACAGCAGCAGAACCAAGCAATTGGCAAAGAGAGTGCAGTGGGCTTCTCAGCCCGTTCAGAAGCTGAGCACCTTTGGGTAAGAGGCTTCCTGACTCTGGCACTTGACAGAGCTAAGTTCACCAAACCATGCAGCAATGCAGCTGAGCACCTTTGGGAGGAAGCTTACTGGAAGAGTGGGCTACTTCTGTACACTTATTAAAAGAAATAAAGAGTTTTGTAGATGTAGGGCAGAGCCTGAATTGGCCCAAGGGAGTTGAGGGATTGAGGGCCAGGGAGAGGCTTGTTTGTGTGCAGCATCTCTTCACTCAAGTAACATTGGTCATAAAGTGCTGTCTTTTGGATAAATTATGAACTAAGAAGCTGTCCTGACTGAAAAGCTGTGTCCTCAGTTGTTCCAAAACCTACACTGTAACCTGTTACTTCTCTAAAAAAACAAAACAAATAAATAAGGGTGAGTATTGACTGTGAGTACTGTGTAGTCACTGCAATGAATTATCAACCCCAATAGAGAAATAGAGTGCCATGGAAAGGAGGGCTACTGTCAGAATTGGGGGGTGAGGGTGGGGGGGAGATCCGAGAGAAGTTTGTCAGACCTCCACTTCAAAAGTCAGCTTTGAGCTAATGCTGATGGTGAGTCTCTCTCCTCTCAGGAAGTTAGAAGTGTTCAGACGGCCCCTTCTACAGGGTGAACCGTATGACTGGGTTCCTTACAAAAGGAAGGGAACATATGGTGACACAGAAGAAAGAAGAAGAGGTGAAAAGGGAAGCAGATATAAAAGCAATGTGGTTACAAAGTAAGAAAGGCCAAAGATTGCCATGAACCACTAGAAGTTAGGAAAATGCAAGGAAGGAAGAATTCTTTCCTAGAGCCTTCAAAGAGAACATGGCCTATTAACATGGTTTGGGGCTTCTAGTTCAGAAATGTGATACAATAAATGTATTTTGTTTAATGTTACCCAATATATTCAGCAGACAATCATTATACTACATTTTTTGTTGTTGTTGTTGTTGTTAGGGACCAGTCGCCTAAGTGTCAACTCATAGCCACTTTATATAGAAGGGATCGGAACATCACCTGGTCCAGTACTATCCTCACAATTGTTCTTACATTTGAAGTTATTGTTGTAGGATTGTGTCAATTTATCTTGTCAATGGTCTTCTTTGTTTTTGCTGCCCCTCTATTTTACCACCTGTCCTTTTCCATGGACACTTAGTACTTACTTAATCTTCAGCATTTAAGACATACTCTATTTATTTACATATCCCTAAACAAGTAGAGCTGGTGGTGCGGTGAGAGAAGCATTGGGTAGTGCGGTAGTTATATAATCATTTGTCAATTTGAGGATTAAGAGTGAAGGGGCAGAGGCAAAGGACATTTATAGAGGTCTAAATACAGGCATGTATATATGTAAATACATTTATATATAATGATAGGGGAATAGATCTACATACATATATTTATTTATAAAGTATTATGGCAGCAGATGGACATTGGGCCTCCATTCAAGTACTCCCTCAACACAAGAACAGTTTGTTCTACTATCACAGCACTCTGTGATGTTCACCTTCCCAGACATGATCACTGAAAACAAAATGGGTATATAAACAAATGTGGTGAAGAAAGCTGATGGTGCCTGGCTATCAAAAGACATAGCATTTGGGTTCTTAAAGACTTGAAGATAAACAAGCAGCCATCTAGCTGAGAAGCAACAAAGCCCACATGGAAGAAGCACACCGGCCTGTGTGATCATGAGGTGTTGATGGCATCGGGTATATGGCATGAAAGACACAAAACAAACAAACAAAAAATCTTATCAATGGGAATGAGAGGGAGGGCAAAGTGGAGACCCAAAGCCCACCAGTAGTCAACTGGAGACCCCCTGTCAGAAGAGCCACAAGGAAGAGACAAGCCAGACAGGGTGCAGTATAGCACTTATGAAACATAACCTTACTCTAGTTCTTTAATGCTTCCCCCTCACCCCACTATCATGACCCCAATTCTATCTTACAAATCTGGCTAGACCAGAACATGTATACTAGTACACATAAGAGCTCACAGAACAGGAAATCCAGAACAGAAACCCACCCCCAGGGCCAATAAGGGGAGCAGCGATACTAGGAGGGTAATGGAATGGGGGGGTGTCCAATCACAATAATTGATGTATGCCCCCCACCCCAGTGGAACGGGCAGCAGAAAAGTAGGTGAAAGGAAACAGCAGTCACGATAAGACATGGAAAAAAATAATAATAATTTCTAAATGATCAAGGGGACATGTAGGAGGGAGGAAAAATAAAAAATGGGGAGTTGATAACAAGGGCTCAAGTAGAAAGAAAATGTGTTGAAAACAATGATGACAACATATGTACAGATGTGTTTGACAGAATGAATATATACATGGATTGTGATAAGAGTTTAAGAGCCCCAATAAAATAAAATAATTTTTTTAAAGAGTGAAGGGGTAGAATCTAGCCTATCAATCAGATGATAGCCAATGATGCCTCTGTGTAGGCATGGCTTCTCCTGAGGATTCTGGGAACTCTTGTATTCCTCCCTGGAGGCGGGAGACACTCTCTCTCTGCTGACTTCCTGCAAGACATCCCTGAAGAGAAGCCATATGAACCTACCCTGATGCAACCCTGGGATCCAGAGAAACACGTGGAGCCCCCTGTCAGCGCTGAGATGCTTACAACGCCACTGGATCCACAAGACTTCCCACCCACTGGCCTGTGATTTTCCTGGTTTCAGTATCACTGCATGTGTTTCATGGGTCTGAGCAGGACTTTATATATTGGTATCAGACATATGGGCTGGTATCTAACTTGTGGACTTGATCTGGGCTGTTTCCACAATATTCAATTGGTATTGTATATGGGCCTCTTTCTTATACACATATGAGTGTCTATGAATTTGTTTTTCTACTCAACCCAGACTAACAGAGGTTCAGATGGTTTAAACCCACCAGTGCTCTGCAGGAGAAAGATGGGGCTATTGCCTTCAATAAAGATTTACAGCCTAGGAAACCCTACATTGGGTTGCTATGTGTTAGAATTGACTCTATAAGCAGGGGGTTTGGTTTTGAGGGGATTTTTGTTGTTGCTGTGCTTTAAACAAATATAGTGCTTATATATTTACATATTATGATCTTGATATAAATGTTATCCTTTTTTATATAACCTCTTATATTACTTTTATTTTCTCAATAGTAAACTATTCAGCTCTGAGATTAAGCTATGGTGCCACATGTAGCTCTAATTTATTCACTCCTGTTGACATTCAGATTGTTCCCAACAGTGCTGAAATAATAAACAATACTCAAGAACACTTCTTGTACTAACATGGAAAAATATTTTCAGGAACATCCTAGTGAATGTATTTCTTTAGTTTAATAGATAATCTCACCAGCCATTTAAGTATAAACAATCCATTGTTTCTTGTCTTTAAAAGATACAATGCGCTACACAGTCTAAGAACATAGAATCTGGATCAGATTGCTTGCACTGAAATCTCCATCCCACCTCTTCCTTTGGTTTTGGACAAGTTAATTAACATAACATCTCTGTATCTCAGTGGCCTCATCTTTAATATGTTACAATATGATGAGTATTTAAGAAGCTCTCTTAATGACATGCAGTAAGACTCTTTTAAATATTTATTAAAATGATGAGAAAATATTTGGGGGAAATACCAAGGTCAAATGCATGATCACAATAATCAGAAATTAGAAAAATAGGCAGCAAAAAAGTTTCAGGGCAGGGGTTTCCAAATTTTCTCAGCTCACAAGGCCCTTAGTACATCAGTCATTTTCATGGCATCCTTAGGTCAAAGAAATACCTACCAGCAGTTCTATTTAGTAAGGAGCTAGGTAGGTCTAAGCATCTTACATAAGATTGCAGCAGAGAGTTTCATCTTTCTCCTGCCAAGTAGCTGGTGGGTTTCAACTGTCAACCTTGCAATTAGCAGCCCAAATTTTATCCCATGGAGACCCCAGGACTCCTCTATCAACTTAGCATCTATGAAGCATAGCACAACTCCCAAGTCCTAGGATCACTCCATTTCCTGCTCCACAATGATTTGGGAGTATACAACTTTCCTCCGCTATATAGAAGTAAAGCATTCTCATTAAACCTTTCATATGCTAAAATTGAATAAATTGAAGAAGAAATGGCCACTAATATATAAGGGAAACATTTCTGAGCATTCACAAATCTCCACCCACTCTTCCCCCAAAAATAACCCACCAAATAATATCCCCAGCAAAAAAAAAAACTAAAAGAAAACTAACATGCAGTATTCACACAGGAGCCCTGGTTGCATAGTGGTTATTTATGGGCTGCTAACCACAAGGTTGGCAAGAGAAAGATGGGACTTTCTACTCCCATAAAGAGTTACAGTCTCGGAAACTCACAAGGGCAGTTCTACCTTGTCCTGTAGGGTCACTATGAGTTGGCATAAACTTGATGGCACTGAGTTTTGTTTTTTGAGTTCTTCCTTTATGGTCGAAATTGACTCCATGGTCTAAGGTTGGTTTTTATAGTGTTCACAGGCACAATTCAAAACTATGGCAGCTTGATGTTGAGCTGCAAAGTATCCTGGGGAAGGAGCTTGGCAACATCACTCTTGCTGCTGAGGGGGGCACACTTTTCACACTTTTTTTTTTGGTGTTTTTAGGGATTAGAGAAGTTTACAGTTTATTTTTATGATTTCAACACTGTATTAATTATATAAAACATGTTTGGGACAAAGTTTTTTTACGGACTTCTGTTTGGGGTTACTGGTTTGCAACTTTAAAGGTTTCAAAGCAGTCCTTTTAAAAAAATTTATTTTTTTTTAAATCATTTTATTAGGGGCTCATACAACTCTTATCACAATCCATACATATATCAATTGTGTCAAGTACATGTGTACATATGTTGTCCTCATCATTCTCAAAACACCTGCTTTCTACTTGAGCCCTTGGTATCAGCTCCTCATTTTTTCCCCTCCTTCCTCGCT
>NW_022111324.1:91627255-91639570 GCF_000313985.2 Echinops telfairi
CCTAGATTCCCTGCGTTTCCAATTCCCATCTGTACCGCTGTGCATCATCTGGTCTAGCCAGGTCTGCAAGGCAGAATTGGGGTCCTGGTAGTTGGGGGGGGACACTATATCTTTTGACAGCCGGGCACCGTCAACTTTCTTCACCACATTTGCTCATGCACCCACTTAGTCTTCAGCATTCGTGTTGGGGTAGGCTGGTGTGCTTCTTCCATGTGGCCTTTGTTGTTTCTTAGCTAGATGGCTGCCTCTTTATCTTCAAGCCTTTAAGACCCCAGATGCTATATCTTTTGGTAGCCAGGCACCATCAGATTTCTTCACATTTTCTTGTGCACCAATTGTCTTCAGCAATTATGCCTGAAAGGTGAGCATCTCAGACTGCCAAACTGTTAGAACAAAGAGTTCTTGTGTTGAGGAAGTACTTGAGCAGGGGTCCACTGTCCATCTGTTTTCTTAATACTAAAGAGTAATGCACAGAGATGACTACAGGGCCAGCCTCACCACAGGACACAGCATTCCTCATTGATCCATAGCACCTTGGTGACAACACTAGAGATACACCGCGGGAATTGTGCCTGCCATGAGCTCACTATGGGGAAGCCAGCCTCTGGGGGCATGTAACAGAGCAGCGAGGGGAGCAGAGCAATAAAGTCCCCAGGGATAGATGCAGTGCCAGGGTATGGCACCCCATCAGACTCGACTGGAAGGCACTCATGAAGGACAACAAATAGACCCTGAACTATTGGTACATTTTTTGTGTATGTTGTTGTTGTTGTTGTTGTAGCTATTGTTTTACTTTCTATTGTTGCTTTGTTATACTCAGTCTTGTGATGGTACACAGCATGTCTACCTGGAAGGGATAGGCGGGATAAACAAGCCAGAAGAGAGAACAATGGGATGACAGTTCTGGGGGGATATGGGAGTAGGGGAGACAGGGGAAAGGAAGTGGGTGTTAACAAACCCAGAGACAAGGGAACAAGTGATCCAAAATCAGTGACAAGGAGGGTGTAAGAGGTCTGGCAGGGCTGGATCAAGGGCAATGTAACCGAGAGGAATTCCTAAAACCCAAATGAAGGCTGAACATGATAGTGGGACAAGAGGAAAGTACAAAGAAATAGAGGAGAGAACTAGGAGGCAAAGGGTAGTCATAGAGATTGAAATACAGGTATATACAGATGTATATTTATATTATATTTATATTCATATATTTATATACGATGAGGGGGAAATAGATCTATATACATATATTTATAGGTTTTGTATGTTCACCCTTTTAATAGTGAAAATCCTCTTCATTTGCTTAGCAGAAAACAGGTACTAATATAGGTCTTTCATAAAAGCCAAGAGGTATAAAGTGAACTTTCAAAAAGCGAAGAATACCTGTATTTGCATTTTATTACAGTAATCACCAATGGTGCAAAGCTGGGCAGTGTTTTGGTCTGTTGTGCATAGGGTCACTATGGGTTGGAATCAGCTCTATGGTACTTAATAAAATAATCACCAAAAAACCCAGTTTGGCAGGCTATCACATCATTGAAAGGACCTGTAGGAACTGCCAACTACTTTGAACAAGTAATTCTTATGGAATTTGACAGGTATAGCTTTTCTCTCTGAAATGTAAAATATCCTGCAGTGTCTAATGAGTTCACTGCCATGCCTGGGGGCTTAGAAATGACAACCAGCTCTAACATATCGGGGCTAGAAAAGTGGCCTGACAGCTGAACCTATCTGCTCTATGGTACTTAATACATCTGAACCTATCTGTCTGATTCTAACAATTGGTCCTTTCCACCATAAAGCCCACTGCCATTGACTCAATTCCAACTCATAGCAGCCAAAGACAGAATAGAACTGCTCCATAGTTTACAAGGCTATAAATATTTACAGAAGCACACTGCCACATCCCTCTCCCATGGCAGGCTGGCGGGTTTCAACCACTGGCCTTTTGGTTAGCAGAAAAGCACTTAAACACACCACCACCAAGGTTTCCTTTCCAGCATACTACCTCATACTTTCAAAACTTCCTAAATTGACCTATAACCAGCATAAGATGTTGCCCAAGAATTTCTAAAATTTTCAATGAAGAAATGAGAATTCCTAAAATTTTCAATGAAGAAAGACACTAGCTAATTACCGAATGCAATGATAATGAGAAATAGGGTTAACAAGGAAAAGCCAAAGATTCAAGGAAGAATCTAGTCTATAAGGCAAAGTCTACATGAATCATGGCCTTATCTACCTCAAGGGCAAGAGAGTTAGATGGTGTCTGGTTAGCACTATCAACTGTTTTAATCAGTTTTCTTTAACAGACCATGAATGAAAGAGAGAAAAATATGGAATAGAACCTCAAATTCCTTAAAAAAAACAATCCCAAGTTGATCCTAGAGAAAATCACATGACTATTGCCTGAGATACTCTTCATCTTAAACCAAAACTAACCTCTGAGGTCAGCTAATAACTAAATAACAAATAGAAAATAATGAATATGCTCCTTTAAAAAGGCAACTATATAATTTTAAAAATAGTCAAGAAATACTTTTCATAAAAAATGAGAATGTGAAAAGGCAAGGAAATTTAGATAAATGGAAACAGAGCAACAAGAATGGAAATAATGAGAATGTTCATACACTGTGAAGAATGTAAATATCACCTAAAAACAATATGTGCAAAAACTGTTGTAGAACCAAAACTAAGGAGTAAACCCTTGTTGAAAATTCAACATTACTTTTTAAAAAGAAATAGGGTTATTCATAAGGAAGATTCATGAGTTCTATAGTCATTTGTAAACCAAGAAAGAAAGGTCTTTTGATATTCTGTTTGCAATTTATTAATATTTGTGGAGCCTGTGGCATTCTCTGAAAGAAATTAACCAATAAGGGGAAAATGTACCTTTTTGGAACAAGAACATAAATGTAAATCCAAAAACTATAAAGATCATCAACGAGAAAATAGGGACCAACTTAAGGGCTGTATAACACACATAGACATATGTCAATTATAACAAAGGAAGCACAGTAAATGACCAAATAAATGGCTACGACCTACTAAAAATAAGATACTTAATTGCATCAAAAGATTTCACTGAAAGAGCAAAAAGAGAACCCACAGAGTCAAAAATAATTTTATAACAACACTAACCATCAAGGCACTAATCTCTAAAATCTATAGAAAACTATTACATCTGAATAAAAGAAACATAGCCTAACTAAAAAGTGGGTGCGTCTACTTGACACTCGCCCTCAGGAAGAAATACATAAGACATGGGTGTTCTAGCAAAATGTGGTGAAGAATGTAGATTGTGCCCAGCTATCAGATAAAATGATGTCTGGGGTCTTAAAGACTTGTTTCCAAACAAGCAGCCATCTAAGTGAGACATCAAATAAGTCCACAAGGAAGAAGCAAACCATCATCAATCACTGAAGGATGGTAAATCTTATAATCTGAAGTCGATGAGGGACTAGTATCAGAGCCTAAATGGTGAGAACCTGATGTACAGAGGGCTACAGTTGGCAATGAGAGCCTAAGATACATTTGTAGAATTAAATAGGAAATAAGTCTCTGGAGAACTCCCTCTATCTAAAATTGAGGGATGGGAGGAAAGTGGTTACTAAACATAGCACTGCTCACAATAGCAACCTAAAATCCCATCAGCAGAAGACTGGACAAAGAAATTGCAGTGCATACAATGGAATACTACGCATCGTTAAAAAACAATGCCAAAACCATGAAGCATCTCATGGCACGGATGGTCTTAGAAAACATCATGTTCAGTGAAATTAGCCAATCACAAATAGTTAAATATTACATGAGACCAATGTTATAGGGGGAAAAAACAAGTTAATGGCTTTCATAAGAATGAGAACAACAACAAAAAAAGAATGAGAACAAAGGGGGTGAACAACAGAAAAGCAGGTGAAGGGAGACAGTAAATGATGTAAGAAATGAAAATAATAATAATTTATAATTTATCAAGACTCATAAGGGAGGGTGGGGAAGGGAGGAAAAAATGAGAAGCTGATATCAAGGGATCGAGTAGAAAGAATGCTTTGAAAATGATGATGGCAACATATGTACAAATGTGCTTGACACAATGAATGTATGTATGGATTGTGGTAAGAGTTGTATGAGCCCCCAATAAAATGATTTAAAAAAAAAGAAATGTCTAGAAAATATTGATGGCAACATATGAACAAATGTTCTTGATACAATTGATGTATGGATTGGTACAGGAACTGTAAGAGCCCTCAATTAAAATGTTTAAAATTTTTTTTATAAATGATGATGGCAACATAACTGCAAATGTGTTTGACACAATGGATGGATGGATGGATTGTGATGAGTTGTACGAGCCCCCAATAAAATGATTTTTTTTTTTAAAGAAAAAGAAAGAGAACAGATTTAAAGGCACTTTAATCATGGGGGAAAATGTTCTGAAACTGGTAACAATTATACAATTCTTGATATGACTGAACTTTTGAATTGTGTGATATGTGGATGAAATGCCAATAAAATTGTTAAAAAGAGAGAGAGAACGGACTTTGGAGTTTGTACCAAGCAGAAGAGAATAAGGGAGAGAAGATAAAGTGATGGGCTAGACGGTTGATGGGTGTTAACTTGGGTGAAATGGAAGACAGTGGTCCACAAGAAGAAGAGAAATCTAAATTGTTGAATACAAAGTTGACTGTCTGGCCTATAACCCCTACTTCATTTACAATAAAAAAATATATTATGTACAACGGGGGAAAATTTTTAAATGACAAACTGAGAGAAAATGTTTACCTCATGTGTCACAGACAGTAAGTTACAGTCTCTAAAATATAACCCGTCATAGCCTACAAATTAATTCCAACAAGGTGACTCTAGAGGACAGACCAGAACTGTTCCATAAAGTTTTTGAGACTGTAGGAATTTTAGGGAGCAGCCAGTCTCATTTTTCTCCCCTGTGAAGTCAATGGTGGGTTTGAGCACTGATCTTACAGAAAGTAGTTCAACACTGAGCATACTGTGCCAACAGAACTCCTTCTAATATGTAAAGAATGTCTAAACCCAGAGATGAGGCTGTCTACTTGTATGAAGATGTACAGTCTTAAGAACCCTAAGGAAAAGTTCTATCTGGTCACTATGAGTCCAATACAACTCAATGGAAGTGGGTGGGTTTGGATTTCTTTTGGCAAGAGACAGGTGTGGCAATCTGTTTCTTTAAAGATTTACAGCATTGGAACCCCTTTGGGCAGTTCTACCCTGTCCTATATGGTGGCTGTCAGTCTGAATCAAATAGATCCCAGTGGGTTATATTTCCTTTGGGGTTGATGATAATATTCTAGAATTAGATAGTGGTGATGGCTACACAATATTGTGAATATTTTAACTACCACTAAACTACACTTTATAAAAGTATTAAAATGGCAAATATTAAAGATCATGTACTTTAGCATAATAAATAAAGACTAGGTTTTTTTAAATGGAAAAACATATCTTTTAGAGTAAAAGTCGAGTGTTTGCATTTTAGATAGGAAAATAAAATCAAAGAACTCTAACTTGATGAAGCATATGGTTCCTGAAATCCAAGTAAATTGAGAGGAGAAACAGCAAACCACTAAGGATAGCTATCTTGTGGCTGTAGCCTAAGTCATGACTTTCATTTTGTTCTTTCAGTATATTATTTTGTATTTACTTAATTCTGTGACTTTATATTGTTTTGCAATTAAAAGAGTCCAGCTGTTGCTTTATAAAAATATCCTGACTCATCTGAAGTTTTATTTAACAATGCCAATCTACACTAAAAAGCAAAGGCACAGGAAAGAATTTATTCTTCAACACTAAGAATAAATAAGTTTAAGCTTATTTAATTGCCTCTATATGCATTTTACATTTTATATTCTGCTAAATCTTATTAGCAACAAAAACAATGACCAAGAAAATTACATTTAATCAAATCACAGTTTAACTGAAAATAAAAACTTGCAGGCCTAGAGTTCAAATGCATCTGCAAATCTAACTTCCACAGTGGCCACCAGAGGTCACTAAGATGCTTCATCAAGGTCAGATCACAACAAATCTGAATGATCTACAAGGTATTAGTACCTCTTTTTGTGTGTGTAGCAATGTTTCCACTTTCTTTGATTCAGATGGTTCACCTTAATGAGCACCAAGTACCGTGTATATATAAACCGCGTTTTTTTCAGCACATTTTTAATGCACTTTTTGTGGTAAAATTAGGTGCCTCGGCTGAGGTTCGGGTGGGCTTATAAGAATCACACGCATACAGGAGGGTTTCAGAGAAAAGTGTATGTTCTGGCTTAGTAGATGTAAAATACCTATTAGAGTCACTGCCATCTAATCATGTGACTCATAGCAACCTCATAGGGCAGAGTAGAACTGTCCTTGTGGGCTTCTGAGATTCTAAATATTTACAGGAGTAGAAAGCCTCATCTACTTCCTGTGGAGCAGCTGGGGGTTTTGAACTGTTGACACAGCAGTTAGCCCTGCTCTTTAGATCACTACATAATAATTTGAAGTACTTAGTTCACAATAGCAAGAAGCTGGAAATAGCCTAATTTCCCATCAGTAGAATACTGAATTAAAAGAAATTCTGGTATATACACATAATGGAATCCCTAAAAAACAGTGATGAAACTATGAAACACCTCAAGACATGGAGGGATCAGGAAGACAGTAGGCTGACTGAAGCTAGTCAATCACAAAAGGACAAATATCGTATGAGTCCACTGCCGTAGGAACAAGCAGCCAAATGGGCATAAACTCAGGCTTGTAGGGCATCCAGTCTGCTGACCAGGGGTGGTAAACAATGGTAGAGGGCCTGACATGTGTCAATGAGCTAATCGCCACCCCCTCTAGGCAAGTATTTTGAAGGTCACTTTGCCAGAGGGCACTTCACATGCACTGGGCTCAAACAGTCAAGGGAGGGGAAAGGGATCTTGTCTACTAAGTGACTGCCATGTAAAATCTATGATGAGGTCCCCCTGGACAGGTAAACAGCCCTATCAGAGGGATAAGGGATACTGATGGGAAAAACAAGTCAGGAGAGGGGAGAGGAGCAAACATTTTGGGGGAATACAATTGTGTGTTGATTGGTAGAAAAAGAGGGAGAACCTGCCTCCAATTGTGGGGAAAAATGACTAGAAATGCTTTTGGGGACTTTGCAGCTGTAGGGAGTGTCTTTGGTGGTATGCACTGAATGGGCCACATGGAATCGGGCTTCTGGGTGCATCCTGGGGATCCAGACCAGATGCCATGAAACGCAAATGCTGGGACACTGAATCTTGGATCTTCAAGGTGTGCACCATGCTCCAGATGCTGCATCAGTGAGATCCGATGCAGAGACTCCATTGGGTGAACTGGGCTCTACTTCAGGCACACTAGTAACTAGAGGACTTAAGTCAGAAAATACATGGTGTCTGAGGAAGCGGAAGAAAGCTGCACCAAGATTGTTGAACTGCTGGTAGGGAGACAAACATGGTCTTGCTACATCAATTATTCAGGCAACCTTTGACTGATATTCTTAGTGATTATTATTGTACATTTCCCTAGACAACTAACCCTCATTGTTTGTGTATAAAGTGTACAGCCAAGAAATAACTGATTTTGTACAAGTGAATAATTCAGGTAGTGTGATATAGAGTTAGCCTACATTGTCTCAATATCCCTCTTTCAACCGGGCTTTAAAAAAATTAATAATTGTTTAGAGAATGTTGAGGGTAACAAATGTATTTGACATACAATGGATGGATACATGGATTGTGATAAGAGTTGTATGAGCCCCCAATAAAATGATTATGAAAAAAAAATTAGTACTGGGGCTATAATCAAAGAAAATATTAACGGAAGATCATTATCCCCAAGGGGATGATCGATAAGACTCTCTACCATTAATTAACAAGGAGGTTTTGAAAAGGATCCAAAGGCTGGAAAATAACAAACAAACAACAAAACCACATAGATCCAGGAATGTGTTTTAGGCTCACACTAAATCCTAGTTTCAAATTAATAATAATTAATTCTTACATCATGAGCAAATAGGAACACAGAACATACTGGTGCTATAGCAAAATGTGGCAAAGAATTTAGATGGTGCCTGGCTATCAGATAAAACAGGGTCTGAGGTCTTAAAGGCTTGTCTCCAAACAAGCAGTCATCTAAGTGAGAGATAAACTAAGTCCACATGGAAGAAGCACACAAGTATCAGTCACTGAAAGACTGTAAATTGTACAAACTAGAAGGAAGGATTAGTATCAGAGCCTAAATTATGAGAATCCGGTTTGCAGAAGGCTATGGATGACAGGTAATCTCCCTTTATCCAAAATTGAGGGACAGGAGGAAAGTGCCGTATATACTCGTGTATGAGCCAAGTTCTTCAGCACATTTTTAATGCAGTTTTTGTGGTAAAATTAGGTGCTGCGGATGATATTCAGGTCAGCTTATACTTGAGTATATATGGTAATTACTAAACCACTTGGACAGATGAGATCAAAGGGATAAACCTGACAGGAACAGTTCAAACTTTGTCAGTCGATCCCCCATCTGATGCATGCTGGACCTGATCTGGTGTGGGATTATAAAGAGACTTTTCCCCAGAGTTGTCTCCCCAAAAGATATCCCAAACATTAGAAGTTATTTGCCAGCACATAGAGGGAGGTCAAATGCTTAAGAGATAGTCTCCCAGAAGGCAAATGGTCCCTGCAGGTAGGGTTCACAACCTACTGATAATGGTTTCCATGGAGAGCCAGAGAACAGGTCAAACCTGCTCAGTGACATCCAAAGTTAAAGGCTGCCATCCTTAATCTAAGACCTGTCCTTCTACTCATATGTGCGCCCCCAATCCTTCCCCTTCCTATTACGTGTATATCCCTAGATTGCCCCCCTCTCATTGCTGTATAACCTATAGTGCAACCCCTTCCTGTGACTTATGTCTTTACCTGTAATTAGTGGGCTTACATGCCCCCCAAAGATATATAAGCCTTGGTTAGAAATAAAGAGCTCTCTCTTACACTCCCCCCTTTCTCTCCCCCATCCTCCTGCCCCTTCCCCTCTCTCCTGCCCTCTGGTCTTCCATATCCACGTGGACCACCAAGCAGGGCTGAGGTGAGCATGCTACTATGAAATGTATCTGACTCAATTATTTCAATCTCTCGTTTAGCTCTCATGCTCTCTATGGCTTTACTATAATCTTTATATATATTATAACTGTACAGTTGCGCCTATCGAACCCACGATTAACTAATCGGTTGTGGGGGGGCTACCCTTTTCCCGACAATCTGGTTTACATTTTCTGTATTTTTGTTTGTTTATATTAGGGTGTATTCCAGAGGTATTATGTCATTGGGGGTAATGGTATTATGTCTCAAAGTTGTGTTATATGTTTTTTTTAAATTTGGGTATATGAAACCCAGGATTCATGAACCTAAAGGGGCAGCAAGTAGATTAAAGGTTTTGGAGGGGTTGGCGGGTACAGTAGGGGATAAAAGGGGGATGATGTCAAGGAGTCCAGGAAGTAAAAGAATGTTTGGAAACTGATTGTGGTAGCAATTTTACAATACTGCTTGACATGATTGAACTATGGAATATGTATTTACTCCCAATTAATAATAAACTAAAAAAAAAATAAACACACACATACACAAAAGCAAATTCCTGGGACCCATGCCACAATTCTAATTCAGTGGGTTTCAAAAGTTCCTCAGAAGATAAAGAGTCCTGGTGGTGTAGTGGTTGTATGTTGGGCTGCTAACCACTAAGTCAGCAGTTTGAAACCAAGGCTGATTCACTGGAGAAAGACCAGGCTTCCTAAGACTGTAAAGAGTTTCAATCTGAACTACTGAATTGTGTGATACATGGATGAAGTGCCAATAAAACTATTTTTTTTAAAGTTTCAGTCTAAGCCCTTTTTTGCATGAGCAGATGGAGGTGAGGATCCCATGCACTCAAGTTCCCATTTATATTGCTTAGACCAGATCACTGCAAAGATGGCAAGTATACCTAAAACTCGAAGACGTTCTGTAAGAAGTGTGGCAAGTATCAGCCTCACAAAGTGACTCAGTATAAGAAGGGCAAGGATTCCCTGTACAGGAGAGGAAAGAGGCATTATAATTGGATGCAAAACAGCTATAGTGGGCAGACAAAACCAGTTTTCTGGAAAAAGGCTAAAACCACAAAGAAGATTGTGTTGAGGCTTGACTGTGTTGAGCTTAACTGCAGGTCCAAGAAGATGCTGGCCATAAAATGATTCAAGCATTTTGAACTGGGAGGTGATAAGAAGAAAAAGGGCCAAGAGATCCAATTCTAAGCCTTGCTTTATCTTTTTAATTTGAAAAAGTGTTGAATCAATAGAATTGCCTGTAAAAAAATACAGTGATGTTCTTACTCGAAGAAAAAAAAGTTTCAATCTCAAAAACCCAGAGAGGCGATTCTACCTAGCCCAACAGGGTCTTTATGAGTCAAAATCAACTCAAACAAAGGCAGTAAGTCCTTGTTTGGGGTTTTGGGTTTTTTTCTCACGTGATATATATGGTACAGCCAAAGATAGGACCTACTAGATGGTATCAACACTACATCTGACAAAAGTAATCTATCTAGTTCCCATTCCTGACTTATCACCCAACTGGAAATATCACCATAAAATATAAAAGAATCAAAATGTCAGGCTGGATATTTAATAATCAGTCAATATAAGATGACACTAATGTCTTTACATGCCCCATAGGGTTTCCTAGGATATAAATTTTAATAAAATAAAAAAGAAACTACACACTTGTATAGAAAGTGTTAAATGGGTGGCAGCAATTGTACAATGATGCTTGATCTAATTAAATTATGGATTGTGAGGGTGGCCAGAAGGTGACTAAGGAGGACGAAGCAGCGGCTTCTTCTCTGACGGCTAAGCCCCCTCCACGAGAACCATCAAGCCGGGCGGAGGAGCTGAACAATGAGGAAGGACGAGCAAAGAAGAACAGATGCCTTTGAATTACGTTGCTGGTGAAGAAAGTTAAATACACCATGGACTTCCAGAAGAAAAGAGTACAGCCATAGTGCTCCTTAGAAGCGAGGATAAGACTTCGCCTCACGTACTTTGGACATGTTATGAGGAGGGACCAGTCCCTGGGGAAAGATATCATGCTCTGTAAAATAGAAGGTCAGAGAAAACGAGGCAGACTGAGATACAATCACTAATATGGCCATTCCATCCATAATTCTTTATGTGATGTATAACAACTCTGGATCCTATGTCTGTGGCTATAATCCCATTTGCGGATAGTTTTCTGCTTTGCTAATAGACAGGTTTAAGGTGGGATTAAGTTTCCAATTTAGTAGAGGGTAAGAATCAAGCCACCACCTTTTGTTTTCTTGGGGGACAGGGGGTATGCTCTGCTGAAAGACAAAATCCACACCTCCATCATAGTCATTCCTCTGTGTAAGAGCCGCCTTTGATCCAGAGAGAAACTCGAGACCATTAGAAGAAAAGCTACCAGTGGAGCATGTTCCAGATCTTGGTCTGAAGTAACAGAAGCTGAGAGCAGAGGCATCAAAGGCTGCGGCACAGAGGTCATGGGACAGAACAAAGCAGCCAGGCTGAGACCAAAGGCTGAAGCAAGATCAGCTGGAGAATAGGTGCAGGACAGAGAGTATGAGACTGTGCGGAAGAGCAGCAGGTAGCCTTTCCAGAGTGCTCACAGAAGCAGACACCAAGGGACCCCATGCCTGGGAGGCTGAAAAAAAACCCAAGAAACTTGGCTACTGGCTGAGGAGAGGTGCTGCTATGGACCAATGACTTAAATTCTTACTGTTTACTATTCCTGCCTTGTGGTAACCTACAAGGCTGGCAGTTTCCAACCACCAGTGGCTTTCTGGGAGAAAGCGAGGTTCTGTACTCCTAAAAAAATTTGAAACTCACAGGGACAGTTCTACCCTATCCTACAGGGTCATCATCAGTCTGATTCAACTTAGTGGCACGGAGTCTGAAGCTGTGAGCTTTTTGTGGCCAATACATCAATCACTGAACTCAACATAAAAGCAGACTAGAGATGCTGACGAATGTTAAATATACCATGACGGGAACCAGAGTTGATGTCAAAATAGGTAAAGAAAGATGGAAGGTGCATGTCTGCCCTCTACCTTACAGCAACAGGGAAGCCAGAGGAAATCAAACACAGACCCTCTTCTGCACCATTTTTTCACAGACCCTCAAGTAACTGGACTGGCATGTGGTCCCCAACAAGCTCAAGCAACAAAAATGGTAGAGGATGCACAGTGCCTCGTACTGTTGTACACAGGGTTGCTATGAATTGTAACAGACTGGATAAC
>NW_022111324.1:91639672-91647773 GCF_000313985.2 Echinops telfairi
TATTTAAAATACTTACATATACTTATACATTTAATTAAATGATTATCTTCCATGGCACAAAGAAATGTTAATCAGAATAATTATAACTTGAAAATCAGCTATTAAAAAAAAAAATTATGGATTGTTATATCTGTAAGAGCTCCCAATAAAAGATGAATTTTTAAAGCGTTAAATGTGAAGCTAGAGGGAACCGATTGCAGGGAGCTATATGTGACCTCCTCCCTGGGGGACGGATGACAGAGAGGTGGGTGAAAGGAGACGTCGGACAGGGCAAGACATGACAAAATAATGGTTTGTGGATTGTCAGGGGCTCATGAGGGAGGGGGGAGTGGGTAGAGAGGGAAAAATGAGGACCTGATGCCAGGGGCATGGGTGGAGGGAAAGTGTTTTGAGAATGATGAGGGCAATGGATGTAGGGATGTGCTTTACACAATTGATGTATGTATGGATTGTGATGGGAGTTGTGTAAGCCCCTAATAAAATGATTAAAAAATAATTTTTAAAAAAGAAAAAAAATGTGAAGCTAATTTGCTGTATAAACCTTTTTTTTTTAATCATTTTATTGGGAGCACTTACAAATATCATAACATTCCATAGTTCAATCACATCAGGCAGTACTGTACAAATGCTACCACATCTGTTTCAAAGCATTTTTCTTGAACTCCTTGATATCATACTCGTTGTATGTTGCGTGAGATTCTCCTTATGACCATTCTGCTGTTTGCATTTACCTCGGTGAAATCGACCTTTTGTGCTTGGCTAACTTCACTCAGGATAATATACTTCAACTCTTTCCTTGAGGTGTTTCATACATTCATTACCATATTTTAGGGATGCATAGTATTCTATTGTGTGTATATACCAGGGTTTTTTGGTTAATTTAAAAAAATGTTGTTAAGAGTACACATCAGCCAGCCCGGTTCATTTCAGCTCCTTCACTGCCAGACCAGGGGGCAGGGACTGCTTCACCTTCTCGGAATTCTCCTTGTCAGTGATGTTCAGGGTGTAGAGGTATCTGCTGCATTTCTCAGATGGCTAAGGATAAGGAACATTTTCTCATATGTTTATTGGTCATTCAGATTTCCTCCTTTGTGAATCTTCTGCCCACCTCCTCACCGAGCTATTCGTTTTTGGTTTGGTTTTTTTTTTGTAAGCTTGCAGGACTCTGTAAATTTTAGTAATAAAGCCCTTTGATAGGTCATTACTAAATATCTTTTCCCAGGATGTGGGCTCTCCCATTACTCTCCTGATAAAATCTTTCAGTGTACCTAAGTGTTTAATCCTTAGTAGGTCCCACACATCTATTTTTTCTTCCTCTGGGTGTGTATCCTTCCTTATTTCTGATAGCCCATGCACTAAGGATTTTAGCATTGTCCCAATTTTCTCATTGATAATCCTGATAGTTTGGGGGTTTACCTCAAGGTCTGTGATGCACCTTGATTTTGTTCTTGTTTTCAGAGTGAGGTAAGAGTCTTGTTTCATGCTTCTGCAGGCTGATATCCAGTTTTTCCAGCACCATTTGTTGAAAAGGGCATCTGCTTCCCATTTGATATCTGTTGGGCCTTGTCAAAGATCAGTTCTCTATAGGCTACTGTTTGTATTTCTGGATTTTCTGTTCTTATCTGAGTCTTGGTCCCAGTCTCTATCATTATACTGGTACTGTGCTGTTTTGACAACTGTGGCTATATAACAATTTTTAAAGCCAGGTAATGCAAGCCCACCCACTTTGTTCTTCTTCTTGAGGAGTTACTTGCTAATTCTGGGATTCCTCTCCTTCCATGCAAAGTTGGTAGTCAGTTTTTCCATTACTTTGAAAAATGATGCTGGAAAGTGTATCATGATGGCACTGAACTTATATATTGCCTTAGGAAGGACTGACATCTTTATAATATTGAGTCTTCTAATCCACAAGCATGGGATATTCTTCAATTTGTGAAGGTCCCTTTTGATTTCTTGTACTAATGTTCTGTAGTTTTCCTTGTACAGATCTTTTTCTTTTTTAAGGCATATTTCTACATATTTCAGTTTATGCTTTGCTATTGTGAAGGGTACTACCTTGTTGATATCTTTTTCTCTATATTCCCCTCAGTGCTGTATAGCACTTGATTCTTCTTCTGTATTCCCCTCAGTGGTGTATAGCAGTCCAATTGACTTCTGTTTATTGCTCATACATCCTGCAACTCTACCACACTCCTCTATCATTTCCAGCATTCCTAATGTGAAGACTTTGGGGTTCTCTCTATATAAAATCATGTCATCCACAAATGATAATTTCACTCTTCTTTCCCTAAATGTATACCTTTGATGTCCTTCCATTGCCTTATATTATTAACTAGGACCTCCGGGACGATGTTAAATAGAAACCAGGACAAGGCGCTGCATGTCTACCTGAAAGGGACAGGCAGGATAAACAAGCCGGAAGAGAGAACAACGGGATAACAGTTCCATGGGGACATGAGAGAGGGGGAGGCAGGGGAAAGGAAGTGGATGTTAACAAACCCAGGGGCAAGGGAACAACAAGTGATCCAAAATCAGTGGCAAGGAGGATGTAGGAGGTCTGGCAGGTTGGATCAAGGACAATGTAACCAAAAGGAATTCCTGAAACCCAAATGAAGGCTGAACATGATAGTGGGACAAGAGGAAAGTACAAAGAAATAGAGGAAAGACCTAAGAGGCAAAGGGCATTTATAGAGATCTAAATACAGGCATATACAGATATAAATATATTTATATACGACAAGGGGGAAATAGATCTATGTACATATATTTATAAGTTTAACATTAAGGAAACAGATAGACAGTGGGCCCTTACTCAAGTACTCCCTCAACACAAGAACACTTTTTCCTAACAATTCGGCAGTCTGAGATGCTCACCTTCCTGGCATAATGGCTGAAGACAAAGGGTACACAAACAAATGTTTTTTACCATCTTTGTTTCTACTGCATCATTCCTTAACTCTTGTTATTTTCCTTTGGTATGTGGACCTAGCCTATTTTTTCATCCTGTTTCTGTATGGATTCCCTCATATCCTGCATAACTCTAAGCAGCATTCTGAAGATTTCTATCTGGCGGTTCAAAGTCTGCATCTTCAATGTATATCACTAGGTGCAAGTCATCCTGACACATTGGGATTTGTTTCTCGTTTTCTTGTAGTGGCTGCTGATGTAGGTTGTTTTCTGCATGGCAATTTTGTGGAGCTTGGCACCATTTTCCTGGAAGTCTAGGAGCCCTGTGTTTTCTTCCTCTGAGGCTATTAAGAATGATTCTAAGCACTACCCAGAGCCAGCTATGCTGCAGGTTTGAACTGCAGCTCTGTCTCACTGGAGTTGACTCTCTCTCTAGACAGCCGGGGTTATCTATTTGGAGGGCATTGCAGGTGGTGCTCTCAGACAGCATGGGCAAGATGGTCACGGGTAGTGAGGGTGGCACTGGGCAGGCCAATGCCACACAGCATGGGTTGGCATTCACAGCCACACAGCAGTGGGGAAGTAGCAACTCAGGGGACCTGAGCACAGGCCAGTCACAGGCACTGGTTGTGATCAGGAATGCCAAGTCTATTAGGAACAGCGAGGGTGGCACTGGGCAAGCTGATTGCACACAGCACAGACCGACCTTTATGGGGCACAAGTGACAGGGAGCAACCCAGGGGATCAGGGCACAGGTCAGTCATAGACACCAGTTACGTTCAGCAGCACTACGCCGGTTGCAAACCGCGAGCTGATTACACTCAGGGCGGGCTGGCATTCATGGGCTGCAGCATGGGACAGAGTAATACAGGGGACTTGGGCACAGGCTGGTCACACACAGCAGTGCCAGGTCAGTTCCGAGCAGCCAAGAGTGGTTTGGGCAGGGTGATCATCAAAAGCGCAGGCCAGCATTTACATGCAGTTAAGGGGGAGGAAGCAACCCAGGGGACTGAGGCACACCGGAAAACACGCTGAGGCAGGGCAGAAAATAGAGGGATCACAACATATGTGTGAGTGTATGTGTATGTATGTCAGGTACACAGGGATCTCTGGGACTTTAAAACCAAATTATCCCTCACCCACAAATCCAGTGACCACTATTGGGCTAACTCTGCTTTGTAAATCTTAACCTGAAAGACAATTATTCTATTCTTAAATCTTTATTTTGATTCCAATCCACACAAAAATCCCAATTTATATGAAAATAAAGATTTTAATTTCCTTGAATACATAGTCCTTGCATTCCTAGGATTTCAATACACTGTGCAGAAAGGAAAATGGGAATGTGATATATGGTCATGTAAATTCAAATTCTGAACCATGATGAAACTGTAAATGTTATCATTTCCACTTACCTTTGCTGTTTTACAACAGAGTCAAAACCAATTGTTTCTACAGGTTTATTTCCAATTGTAGTAATTTTCTCTTCTCTAACTTCCTCTAGTCCATCTTCTAAAACATAGCGTTTCTTAAGTGCAGTAAGAAAGTCTACTCCAAAATTAACCTTGTTGGGACGAATAAAGGATCCTCCGGTTGGGTGCCTAAAAAAAGAGAAAAACAGTAGTACTTAGAAAACAGTGTCGACTGTCTCACTCACTCACTGTCTCATTCACTCACTAACTCACTAACTCACTAATTCACTCACTCATTCACTGATTCACTCTCTCACTGTCTCACTCTCTCACTGCCTCACTCTCACTCACTCACTGTCTCACTCACTCACTGTCTCACTCTGTCTCACTGTCTCACTGCCTCACTCACTGACTCACTCTCACTCACTCACTGACTCACTCTCACTCCTCACTGCCTCACTCACTCACTGTCTCACTCTCACGCTCACTCTCTCACTGTCTCACTCACTCACTGCCTCACTGTCTCACTGCCTCACCCACTCACTGACTCACTGACTCACTCTCTCACTCACTCACTGCCTCACTGTCTCACTCAAAAAAAAAGAAAAAAGAAAACAGTGTCATGTACTAACAGACAACCAGGACTTGACTGTCGTTCCAAGGACACACAGCATCCTTCATAGACACAATAGAAGAATTATATTTGGAAATCCCAGTAAACGAACCGGACTTAACCTTCACACACCGGCAGCCGATTAAAGAAACTGAAAAACTCACATACCTAAGGCTCAAATGACTCTCTCTGACTCTGTGAAAAAGCATTAATTGAAGCCCTAGCTTCAACCCTCAATGTAAATGTACTGTTCAGTCACTTAAATTGATAATCATTAACAATCAACAGGCCCTGTACTATGGTCTTAAAAAAATGTCATGGATGTATTCACTCTTTGTCTCAACAGTGTTTTAAATTCTATACCAGTGGCTAAATTAATGGTATCAGTAGAACAACTTACTATATGCCCCATGGGGTAATTTATAACATCCGTCAATAAAATAATAATGATGCCTTTAAATTGACCCAGGGACTTACATACACCATAGATACATGAATAGATTTTGAGTGCCTATTTAATAATATCCCAATGTAAGAATCATTAGTTCTTATGGCATGGCCTGCTTACCTAATCCGTATGAAGTGATCACTTAAGTTATAGGTGCTGCAACAAGTGTGAAGAAAGCAGATGGTACCTGGCTATTAGTAATAATAGCATCTGGAGGGTCTTATAAAGGCGTGTCTTAAAACAATCAGCCATATAAATAAGACCTTGGCTAAGTCCACATGGAAAAGGACACTAGCATGTGTGATCGAATATTTGTAAACAATAAAACTCAAACCTGGAATGGCAGTAGAGCTTAAATTCTGATCACCTGGTTTACAAAAGACTGTGGATGGCAGTGAAAGTCCAAAATCCATTTTCAGAGTCCCCCATGTAGATTAAACCACTAGTGAATCAGATAAACCACTATAGATCAGATAAGGGAAAGGACTTGTTGCCAGACAGAGTGCATTGCAAGGTAGATTACTGCAGCTATAGTTAGGTTAAAATGTGACACCTGTCAGTGATCTCCCTCTTGATTCAACGTATAATTGCTCGTTTTTAATATTTTCTGCTGTTATAAATTAGCCCCCCTCCCTTTTTCACTGTGTCATTTTTGTTGGGCTGTTTGTCTTGATTTTGATTGATTTTCTGTATATGAAACCCAGATTAAGGAAACCTGTAGACAATAATGATCAATAGATTCGAAAGGGGCATGACAGGGGGCACTGGCAAGAAATGGGGAGCTACCAGGAAGTCAGATGGAAAGTGGGCAAAGGAAGGAAGGGGGGGCCAATTGCGATGATTGACACATAATTGTACCCGCTACATCCCCCGGGGGACAAACAACAGAAATTGTGGTGGAAAGGAGACAGCAGTCAGTGTGCGAAACAAAAATAATAATTTATAATTTATCAAAGAGCCACAAGGAGGCTGTGAGAGGAGCTGACACCAAAGGCCCAATAGAAAATTGATGTATGGATAGTTACAAGATATACTAGAGCCCTCAATAAAGTGTTGTTTTTTTTTAAAGAAAAGAAATGGGGAACTAACAACACCAAGGACAAGGAAGAAGAGATGCACTGGAGTTGATTGCAGTGATGGTTACACAACTCTTATGAATGTGATTGAACTCTAGAAAGATATGACATGTGAATTGCATATCAATGAAATTTTTAAATACATTAGATTTTTTTTAAAGAAAGAAATCATCAATATTTAAGTGCAAACATATGAATCAACCAACCCATTTTCATTATCGAGTCAAAGTCATTGTGACGCTATAAAATAAAGTATAACTGCCTCCTGGGGTTTCCAAGACCGTAAATCTTAATGGAAGCTGACAGCCTCATCTTTCTCCCACAGAGCACCTAGTGAATTCATACCACAAACATTTTGCTTAGCAGTCCAAATGCTTAACCCACTGTGCCACAGAGCCACTCATGGCACCACCAGGCTCCTTTAAGTTTCTATATGCTTAAAAAAAATCAACATAAAAGGACACTAATATAAAGGAAAGTTTATTGATTGATGATAAAGGAATGTGAATTTATACAAGCATGTAAAAATCCCAGCGGATAAACAGACATGAAATATAGATGGTAATTCACATAAGACATAGAAGCATTAAATCCAGGGGAGAAAATTTACCTCAGTAATGATTAAAATGATGAAATATAATTGGCAAAAGGAGAAAGAAAGATCATAGTCTCAAAGATTGTAAAGTTGAATTTCTTTATGATGCTATAATCACATGCCTAGGGAATCTATCATATACAATAATCTAATAAAAAGAAATTACCTTTACAAAGATTATATATAAAAGCATTATTTTTATTAAAGAACTCTAAAAACAATAGCCAGCTATATCAGACTTACCATATAAGCCAGGCATGTGAATAATATTGTTATCATTTTAAAATCCTAGCTTCAATACTTACAAAAATACTAAAAAGAATGTTGAGTTTTTGAAAACTGTACATATAACTACATAGTGATCAGGTCTACAGAGACACAAAGAAAGAAAATAATTTGTGGGTGATAAGTCGATGTACAAATCTTTCATTTTAATGATGAGTTGAATCTGAATCTTTTTCTAGCTGCCATCCAAAGATTCTGACCCATAGGATGGGAGAGAACTACCTCTGTGGGATTCTGAGACTAGCACTTCACAGGAGAACGCCTTGTCATTAACCCAAAGAATGACTGAAAGTTTCGAACTGGTGACCTTGTGCTTTGCAGCTTAATTTCTAACCATTATGCCACCAGGGCTCCAAAACGTGGGGCTAATAGCATATAGGAAGAATTCTATAGAAAAATAGAAATATTATATAATTAACTATATTGCTTTATATTAATTTGATAATAATCAGGACTTTTGAAAAAGCCATTATATTGCAATATGTAAAGAAAAGCAGGGCTGATGTCAAAGTGGGTTACAAGCTAGGTAACAAACCACAAGGTCAGCTGCTCCATGGGCAAAAGCTGAGGTTTTCTACACCTATAAAGAGTTATAGTCACAGCAACGGAATGGAGCAGCAAAGTCCCCAGGGAATGCTGAAGGTGGACTTTGGGGCCAGGGCGTGGTGCCCCAACAGACTGGACTGGAAAACACTCCTAAAGGCCAGCGATCCTTGAGCTAACTACAAACTTTTCTTTCTTGTTGTGTTTTAATTTGTTCTGTCA
>NW_022111324.1:91649190-91663256 GCF_000313985.2 Echinops telfairi
ACACACACACAAAATTACAGTCTTGATGGCACTGGTGGAGCAGTGCACTAATCCACCCAGGGGAAGGGTATTGTTTATGTCTCCACAGAAATGGGAGTGCGAGTGCAGACCCAACACGGAATGCCAAACCTTGAGGGCAATGTAATCACAAGGAGCAACTCATGAACAGAGGGCTACAGGGCTGGCCCCAATCAGAGTCAAACTGACTCCTCCCTAGAAGTATGTGCTAAATAGGACAACACTAAACCTATAGGATGGGGAGAGGGACTGGTCTTCCATGCCCACACAGCAAACCAAGAAGAAAACAGAGAAAGTGAGGGTCTAGACTCCATATTGGCACACCAAGCCTTGATGATAAAGTCCCTCCACAGAGCTGCTAAGGGACAGAGAGACTGTAGGGCCGACAACAACTCAAGATATGATTTCTCATCACTGGAATATACAACAACAGAGAGTAATACAGTGGGGACACAGCAGGTAATGAGTTCAGTCTGACCCACCCCACCCCCACAGCAGGGCAAACCATGAAGGGAACTTAACAAATCAGCAATGGGAATAAAACAAAGCCACAAAACCCCTGAGGAGCCCTCAAAATAAACTTCTGGCTAGGAAGGGCAGTTCCTGGAACCCCCAGGACCAGTGGGGAGGATAGTCATAAAGTTCAGCTGACAGACCTGGAATTATGTATGCTTTTTCATTTGGGATTTTTTTTTCTTTTTACTCAATCTTTTGTTTAGTCTCCATTATTATTGTTTTGCCCAACTATAAAAGACAGACATATGAAGAAAGCCCCAGGAGAAAGCAACAAGACCAACGATTCCAGAGGTGGGGGAAGGGTACGGTGAGCAAACAATGCCATTGACAGTGGAACAACTAGGGAGTTAAAATCAACAGGGAGGACACAGAGATCCTGGGAATGTTGGAGCTACAGCACTCTGAGAGGAATTACTAGGGGCAGAAGAAGGGTGAGCGTGATGGTGGAGCAGAAGGAAAGTAAAAGAAGACAGTGAAAATCTAGGAAGCAAAGTTATGGATAGAGGTATAAACGTAGGTATGTACATATGTAAATATTTTAATTCATAGTAATAGAGGTATTGGCCTATGTACATATATTTATATGGCAATACATTGAGGAAGTAGATGGACTTTGGGCCTCTTCTCAAGCCCTCCCTCAACTCAAGGGCACTTTTTTTTAAACCTGGTATTCTGTGATTCTCATCCTCCCGACATGATAGTTGAAGACAAAATGAGAGTATAAACAAATGTGATGAAGAAAGTGGACGGTGCCTGGCTATTAAAAGATATAGCGTCTGTAGTCTTAAAGGCTTGAAGTTAAACAAGCGGCCATCTAGCAGAGAAGCAACAAGCCCACATGGAAGAAGCACACCAGCATATGGGATCAAGTAGTGATAGGATCAGATAACAGGAATGAGAAGACCCAAAACAAAACAAAAAAGCCATATTTTTGAGAATGAGGGGGAGTCGGAGCAGAGACCCAAAACCCTTCTGTAGACAATAGGACATCCCCTCACAGAAGGGTCGCAAAGAAGGGATGAGTCAACCAGGGCACAGAATAGCACCAATAAAACACATACTATTCCTCCTCTGATTCCTTGAGGCTACCTCATCCCCCACTATCAGGACCCCAGTCCTGCCTTTCAGTTATGGCTAGACTGTAGACTAGTACAGATAAGAACTCACAACACACAGAATCCAGGTCAGATAAACCCCTCAGACACGGAAATGGAAGTAGCGATACCAGGAGGGAAGGAGGGGAGAAAAAGGGCACCGATCATAATGACTGACACATAACACACACCCCACACAAAACAACAGAAACGCGAGTGAGAAGAGACAGTGGTCGGTGTAAGATGTGAAAATAATAATTCATAATTTATCAACGGGTCAAGAATGGGAGGGGGGAAAGAGGGAGTAAAAAAGGGGGACCTGATACCAAGGGTTCAAATAGAAAGTAAATGTTTAGAAAATGATGATGGCAACTGAGGTAGTTAGTTTATTGTGCCAACCTGACGCATAAACACATTGAAGGGTGGAGGGATAAATGGCTCAGTGAGCCTTGCCTTTCTAATTCTCGGGTCTCTTGCTTTCTGATGCAGCTGTCTTAGCCAGTTCCCTGCTTCAGCTGGCAAGGCTCACTTCCTGCAAGACGTCCCTGAAGAGAAGCCACATGGACCTACCCCGAGGCAGCCTGGGTGCTGGAGCAGCCATGTGGAGACCCCTGCCAGTGCTGAGATGCTTACACATTCACTGACTCGGCTTTCCTCCTGCAGTCAGCGTCATTGCGTCTGTTTTGTGAGATACATAGAGGAGGACTTTGTGGATTGGTGTTGGACATATGGGTTAATGGGTTAATGTTGGACTTGTGGGATTGGGCAGCACTGGGCTGAGATCTTTTCTTGATGTGCACTTACCCTTTATATAAAACTCTCTCTTATACATGAATTTCTGTGGATTTGTTTCTCTAAAGTACCCAGACTAACACAGCAACATATGTACAAATATGCTTGATACAATTGATTTATGGATTGTTAAAAGAGCAGTAAGAACCCCCAATAAGATTATGTTTAAAAAAAAGGAAAATAAATAAAGGGGGGCAGGAGTTACAGTCTTAGAAAAACCCACATGGGTAGGTCTCCCTGTTTTAAAGGATCACTATGCATTGGAATTGACTCAATATCAATAACTCCTTTTTTAGTTTTCCTGTATCAGGAGTATTTTTTGGAATATGTAATAACATTCTCAAAGACTTTGCCATAGATTCAAAACAGCTCTTTACAGTCATTAGTATCAGCATTTCTTATATCATAGTGATGATACATTAATTTCAAGTGATTTCATAGATTTTCTAGTCCAGGTCTGGCTAAGCTATGATGAAAGGTCATGGGGAGAAGAAAGAAAAATATTGATCCTATTTAGACGAGACGTAAGGTCCCCCAATCAACAATATTAAGTCATTCAAGGTCATCTTGGATCCTCCAATCATTTGTTTCCACTAAGCCCTTCTCATCCTTAACACACAGAATCATGAGCATTAAATGGTTGTATTAAGTCAGCACATTTTATATGGATTATCAAAGCAATAGCTAACTGAAATGAATGTGGCTTATTTTCACAAGCCTCTAACAAAAATTCAATATCCTTTCAATTACAAATAAGGCAACAAATCTCAGTAATTTGTAAATGACAGAAACTAAACTTTTTCATATCAATTTATAGTTGCTACAAATCTATCACACTAAAAATCATTTCTTTTAATACTTAAAAATTTAATAGTTACTATACTTGTCATCAGATTTTAAAAACTCATTGCCATTGAGTCAATGTTGATTCATAGTGACCCCACCCCCACCCCCCCTGGGGTTTCCAAGAGTGTAATAGTTTATGGAAGTAAAAAGCCAAGTTTTTCTCCCTCAGAGTGGCTGGTGGCTTCAAACTGCTGGAACCAGATTTTAGGTATAGTACTACTGGATAAAGACACAGATAACTTACTGTGTCTAACACAATTAGAAAACGTATTTGATTACTGTAACTCGATGTCACGGATTTCTTTTGTAATACTAGACACTTCATTTTCTGTTTTTAAAATAAAAATTTGAAACTATCAGGGAAAGAGAAAGACACAGAGAAATTACACAAGAAGGGTTAAAAACCACTGGCTTAGAGCATATTCTATAAGGAAGCAGGACATGAGTTAGGCCTTGAGGGTACATAGAAGCTCAGTACAAAAGTGGTAGTATTTTTGTCCTGCCATAAGTAAGATCTGTCATGTAAATAAATAAAATACATATAAAGTAGCACAGCAGAGGCAGTACGACATCAATAATAGGCATAAAATAAAATATTTTTAGAAGCATGACATTTTAAATAAAAAAATGTGGCTTAAACAAAACTTGTGTTTTCTCAGGAAAATTACAAAGATCATTCTAAATCATCTTCTTTCATTTTCTATTACGACAAAAAGCAAAGAGATCTTGTGCTCACTGACAAATAAATGTTACCAATGCTAAACACTTTAGTTATACAAGGCTGAGAGAAATCCCAAGGCATTAGAAAAACAATTCCAAAGAATTCAGAACAGGAATTTATACATCAAAATGAAACTTATAGATCAATCTGTCTAAATGTGTATAAATTTTATTTCTAAGAATCTGTCTTCACTGTTTCCAGAGTCCTACATGTAGGGAATAAATGTAATTATTGGTTTTCCTTAGAGGAGTAACATGCAGGGAGTGGGTTTAAAGATAGGAAAATCTATTTCTCAAATACTTTGTGATTTCAATGAAAATGTACGGCTAACAGCTCAATTTAAAAACAAACTCATGTATAAGTATGATAAATGAGAAAACACGTCAAACCCAACTACATGGACAGCGCCTCCCCCCACTCCCCACCCACCTACCTCCCTGCCCCCAACCCACCGAAGAATTCACTTCAGAGGACAGCATTGAAGCCTACAGCTCAGGGAGCGGGGCATGTCTGATCAGAGTGCACAGGAGCAAATGAAGGGAGAGGAAGAGAGAGTGGAACATATCATGGCCCACCAAGCCTTGAGGACAATATTCCCGCTCAGAGCAGCCAAAGCACAGAGAGGACTATAGGGCTGGGCCCACTATGAGACACAACGTCCTTCACTGACCCATAGTGCTAGGGGCCACAACACTGGAGACACAGTGTGGGAACTGCACCCGATCTGACCCCACCACACTTAGGAGAAACACTGAGGGTGTGCAATAGAACAGCAAGGGGAATAGCAGCAAAGTCCCCAGAGAATACCAAAAATAGACTTTTGGGCCAGAACATGGCACCCCATCAGACTCGACCAGAAAATATTCATAAAGGTGAATAAACAGACCTTGAAGTATTTACAGGCTTTTCTTTTCTCGCCCTCCCCCACCGTTGATTTTTTGTTTTTGTTTTGTTTTGTTGCTTTGTTTTGCTCTGTCCTGTTTTTCCTGTGCATATTATTATCTCTAGAGGTCTATCTAGATAAAATAGAAGGGATAAATAAGCTGGAGGAGAAAACAACAGGACAAAACATTCCTGGGGGAGACATGGGAGAGGCCACAGCTTGGGAAAGGAAGTGGGTGTTAACAAACCCAGGGAACAACAAGTGATCCAAAATCGGCAGTAAGGAAGGTGTAGGAGGCCTGATAGGGCTTGATTAAGGGCAATGTAACCTAGGGAAATTACTGAAACCCAAATGAAGGCTGAACATGATAGTGGGACAAGAGGAAAGTAAAAGGAAATAGAGGAAAGAACTAGGAGGCAAAGGGTATTTATAGAGGTCAAATATAGGCATGTACATTATATAAATATATTTATACATGAGATGTGGAAATAGATCTATGTGCAATATTTATAGGTTTAGTATTAAGGTTGCAGATGGACATTGGGCCTCCACTCAAGTACCCCCTCAATGCAAGAACACTTTGTTCTAATAAACTGGCATTCCTTGATGCTCACTTTCCAAACACAATCACTGAAGGCAAAGTGGGTGCATAAGCAAATGTGGTGAAGAAAGCTGATGGTGCCCGGCTAGCAAAAGATAAACCACCTGGGGTCGTAAAGGTTTGATGAAGCTGAGAAGCAACAAAGCCTGCATGGAAGAAGCACACCAGCCTGTGTGATTATGGGGTGTCAATAGGATCAGGTATCAGGTATCAAAGAACAAAAAATCTTATCATTGTGAATGAGGGGGAGTGCGGAGTAGAGACCCAAAGCCCATCTGGAGGCAACTGGGCATGTTCCTTACATTAGCGTCGTGGGGAGGAGACACACCAGTCAGGGTGCAGTATAGCACTGATGAAACACAACTTTCCTCTAGTTCTTTAAGTCTAGTTCTTTGTTTCCTCCGCCCACTATCATGATCCCAATTCTACCTTACAAATCCAGCTAGGCCAGAGGATGTACACTGGTACTGAGAAGAGCTGGAAACACAGAGAAACCAGGGCAGATAAACCCCTCAGGACCAATATTGAGAGTAGTGATACTAAGAGGGGAAGGGGAAGGTGGAGGAAAAAGGGGGAAATGATCACAGTGATCTACATATAACCTCCTCCCTGGGGGAGGAACAACAGAAAAGTGGGTGAGAAAGGAGACACTGGTCAGTGTAAGACATGAAAAAATAATTATAAATTATCAAGGGTTCGTGAGACAGGGAGGGTGGGGTAGGGAGGTGGAAAAAAAATAAGCTGATACCAAGGGAACAAATAGAAAGAAAATGTTTTGAGAATGATGATGGCAACAAATTCACAAATGTGCTTGACACAATGGATGCATGTATGGATTGTGAGAAGAATTGTACAAGCCTCCAATAAAGTGATTTTTTTTAAAATGAGAAAACACATAAACCATAAATACCATAATTTTTCAATTTTCCCTAAATGTTTATTTTTTTAAATAGTGATAATGAACAAATCAAGAAAAGATATGTCTGTTGAATGGTATGGTATGTGGATTATGTACCAATGAAAAAGAAAGAGACCCAGAACAAACCCACACCCAAGGTGAATGGGGGAGGGTGGCATGGAGTGGAGACCCAATGCCTATCTGTAAACAACTGGACATCCCCTCACAGAGGGTCCACAGGGAAGAGAGGAGCCAGTCAGGATGCAGTATAGCACTGATGAAACACACTTTCCTCTCATTCTTTGGTGCTTCCTTCACACCACTATTCAGACCTCAATTCTACCTTACAAATCGGATTAGTCCAGAGCATGCATAATGCTACAGATAAGAGCCAGAAATACGGAATCCAGGATAGATAAACCCCTCAGGGTCAATAATGAGAGTAAAGATATCAGGAGGATTAGCAGATGGAGGGGGGAGAAAGGGGGAATCGATCACAAGGATCAAACTATAACCCCCTCCCAGGAGGATGAATAACAGAAAAGTAGATGAGGGGTGACAGAGGAGGATGTAAGATATGGAAATAATAATCTATAACTTATCAAGGGTTCGTGAGGGAGGGGAAGAAATGGGGAGCTGATATCAGGGGCTCAAGTGGGAAGAGAATGCTTTGAAAATGATGATGGCAGCATATGTGCAAATGTGCTTGACACAATGGAGGAATGTATGAATTGTGATGAGATGTAAGAGCCCCCAATAAAAGCATTAAAAAAAAGAAGAAATGTCTGTTGTTGTTAGGTGCCATTGAGTTGATTCTGACCTACAGCACCCCTATGCGCAACATAATGAAATACTGCCCAGCCCTGCCCTCACAATTGTTCCTGTATGTGAGCCCAATGGTAAAGCCACTATGTTATTCCATCTCCTTGAGGGTCTTTTTTCACCTCCCCCTACTTTACTAAAAAAAGGTTCTTTTTCAGGGACTGTTTTCTCCCGATTACATGTGCAGATGCTTGCTATCCTTGCTTCTAAGAAGCATTCTGGCTGTATTTCTTCCAAGAATAATTTGTTTGTTCTTTTGGCAGTCTACAATACTTTCAATATTCTTCACCAGCACCATAATTGAAATGTATCAATTCTCCTTCAGTCTCCCTTATTCAATGTCCAACTTTCACATGCATATGAGACAACTGTAAATGCATGGCGTTGGTCGGGTACACCTTGCTTTTCAACACTTTAAAGAGGTCTTGTGAAGTAGATTTACCCAAAGCAATGTGCCGTTTGTTATCTTCACTGCTGCTTCCATGAGCATTGATTGTAGATTCTACAAAGATGAAATGCTTTACAATTTCAATCTTTTCTCTATCTTGATGTTTTTTACCTGTTCGTCCAGTTGTGGAGGAGGATTTTGTTCTTCTCTACACTGAGTCTTAATCCATACTGAAGATTATAATCCTTGATCTTCATCTACAAGTGCTTCGAGAGCTCCTCACTTTCAACAAGCAAGGTTGTATCTATCATCTGCATATAACAGGTTGTTAACAAGACTTCCTCCAATCCTGATACCAAATACTTCTTCATATAATCCAGCTTCTCTGATTTTTGCTAAGCATACATATTAAATAAGTATGGTGAAAGAATACAATACTGATTTTGAATCATCCAGTATGTCCTTGATATGTTTGCACAACTGCCTTTTGATCCGTGTACAAGTTCCACAGGAGCACAATGAAGTGTTCTGGAATTTTCATTCTTCTCAAGGTTATGAGCCATACCATCAATTACCTTGGCAGTCTATAAAACTCAAGTAAACATCTTTTTGGTATTCTCTGTTTTGAGCCAAGATCCATTTAACATCAGCAACAATATCCTTTGTTCCACCTGAACCTCGGGCAACTCTGTCATGTACTACTACAACCATTGTTGGATGATCTACAGCAAAAATTTATTTATATGCGCTATCATTAATATTGTTCTATAATGAGTCACCTCTCATTGGAATGGGTACAAATATGGATGTCTTCCAGTCAGTTGGCCAAGTAGCTGTTTTCCAATTCTCCTGGCATAAATGTGATTGCTTGCAGTGCTTTATCACTTGTTAAAATAGTACAATTGGTAGTCCATCAATTCCTGAAGCCTTGTTTTTGGTGAATACATTCAGTGTAGCCTGAACTTCTTTCTTCATTACCATTGGTACTTATTTATATACCACCTCCTGACATGGTGGAATGTTGACTAGTTCTTTTTGGTACAGTGACTGTGTATTCTTCCCAATTCTTTTGATACTTTCTGCTTCATTCAATATTCTTCTCATAGAATATATCAGTATTGCAACTCAAGGCATAGATTTTTTCTTGAGTTCTTCCAGTTTAAAATATGTAAGTATGTTCTTCCTTTTTGTTTTTCTAACTCTAAGTCTTTGTACATTTCATTATGATACTTTACTTTGTCTTCTCAAGCTGACCTTTGAAATTTTATGTTACAATTTTCAGTCTCTTCTGACATCCATTTTGACCTTTTCTTTCTTTTCTGTCTAAATAATGACCTTTGGCTTTCTTCATGAAAGATGAAGACCTGTCTGTCATTAGTGTTCAATGTGTCAAATCTGTTCTTGAGATATTCTCTAAATTCAGGTGGGATATACTCAAGGTTATATTTGGCTCTCATTGATTTGTTTACATTTTTTCAGCTTCAACCTGAACTTACACAGCCAGCCTCTGATCTGATAGTGAGTTTCCCCATTGTCTCTTCCCACAGAATAGTCAATTTGATTTCTGAGTATCCCATCTGGAGATATCGATGAATATAGTCACTGTTTGGGTTGTTGAAAAAAGGTGTTTGCAATGTACAAGTCACTGGTCTTGCAAAATTCTGTCATGCAATTTCCAGCTGTATTTCTATCACTAAGACCATACTTTCCAACTACTGTTCCTTCCTCTTTTTTCACCTTTTGCATTCCAATTGCCAGTAAGTATCAACGTGCCTTGACTGCACTTTTGATCCATTTCAGACTGAAAATGGTAAAATTCTTCAATTTCTTCATCAAAGTTTTGGTGGCCACAACCTATCTGGATTATATGAAGAGGAATGTGACATCCGGATTGAAGGAAGGCTTATTAACAACTTGCCATATACAGATGACACAGCTTCACTGCTGAAAGTGAAGAGAACTTTAAGCTCTTGCTGATGAAGATCAAGGCTTACAGCCTTCAGTATGGATTGTAACTCAATGTCAAGAAGACCACAATCCTTGCGGCTGGGAAAATAGGTAACATTATGATAAAAGGAGAAAGGAGAAATTCTTGTGAAGAATTTTGTCTTGCTTGGATATACAGTCAATGCTAATGGAAGTAGCAATCAAAAGATCAAAAGACTCATTGCAATAGGTAAATCTGCTGCACAGCACCTCTTTAGAGCATTGAAAAGCAAGTACGTTACTTTGAGGAAAAGGTGAGCCTGACCCAAGGCATAGTATTTCCAAGTGCTTCATATGCATGTAGAATTTGGACATTTAATAAGGAAAACCATGGAGGATCAATGCATTTGAATTGTGGTACTAGAGAAGAATATTAAAATACCATTGAATGCTAAAAGGACAAACCAAGCTGTCTTGGAAGAAGCATGGATAGAGTGTTTCTTAGAGGCAGGGATGGAGAGACTTTGTCTTACATATTTTAGACATGTTGTCAGGAGCGACCAGTCCCTGGAGAAGATATCATGCTGTGTAATGCAGAGGAGCCGTGATAAAGACGAAGGCCCTCAAAGGCATAGATTAACACAGTGGCTGCAACAATGGGCTCGGGCAGTGGAACAATTGTGAGGATAGTGCAGGTGGGCAATGTTTTGTTCTGTTGTACACAACATTGCTATGAGTTGAAACCATCTTGATGACACCTAAAAACAGCAGCTTTGGTGTTGGTGCATGAATCTGAATAATAGTTGTATTGGTCGGATTTCCTTGAATTCAGATAGATATAATCCTACCACAGACAGCATTGTACTTCAAGACAGATCTTGAAATGTCCTTATGGATGACGAATGTAACACCATTACACTTGACTGCCATTCCTAGCATAATAAATCAGAAGATATTCCAATTCTAAATGGCCGATACCAGTCCATTTCAGCTCACTAATGCCAAATATATTGGTCTTTTATGCGTTCCATTTCATTTCTGATAACTTCAAGATTTCTTAGATTCATACTTTGTACATTCCAACTTCCGATTATTAGATTTATGCAGTTGAGTTGTGTCCACCAACAAATGAAGATCCTGAAGGCTTTACTCCTATAGGCTTTACTTCATTCAAGTCACTATGGTTTACTCTACTTTGAGAAGGCAGTTCCTTTTCACTCATATTTTAGATCCATTCTGGCCGGAGGGGCACAATCCCCCAGCACTACCTCTGACAATGATTTGCTTCCAATTCATTAGACCTTCAGTATCTGAATTGTTTAAGTACTGAGCATAAGGTTTTCAGGAGCTATTTCCTCTGAAGTGGGAGTCAATTTCTTCTTAGCAGTCTGTTCTCAGTCTGGAAGCTCCATTGTAACCTATTTGCTTTAGGTGACTCTGAGGGCATTTGAAATACCAGTGGCATAACTTTCAGCATCACAGCAACACACATACTACCACAGTAGGACAAGCTGACAAAGTGTTTGAAAGCTGATGAGAGAAAATTTAGGAGTGGTGTTAGGTAGTTACAACGTGCATGCTTATAGATCAAAGGCTAGCATCAGAGATTAATCTCCTCTAGAACATTCCCGACAGGTTTCACAGAAAATAAGTCAAGAAAATAATGAAGCATGCTAACTGAAATGAGTGGCTCTTAATAACAATGAATCTCCAAAAGATAAACTCTAATAATTTATAATGACTCCATGATGGCTGTAGATTAATAAAAGGATGTTACATCTAAACACTGAAATCATGAATCCTATCTACATGGTCAAATATTGTCCAAGGATACAGAAAGAAAGGGAGAAATATCTAAAATGTCTTAAATATAAGCACTAGGTTTGCTCAAGTTTCTTCCTCCTTCTATCCTTCAATTATATAAGTTCATAGCCAAATCAGTATCTTGACCATGCCCCTTACAAAAATTTGAAGCTCTGATAAAGCCCACTTGACAAGATTCAATCTGCCCTACATACCCATAAAAAGAGACCTCGCGGCAGTGAGGAGCCCTAGTGGAGTTGTAGGTTACCCGTTGGGCTGTTAACTGCAAAGTCAGCAGTTTAAAAACACCAACTTCTCCAGGGGAGAAAGATGAGACTTTTTATTCCTGTAAAGAGTTACAGTATCAGAAACCCACAGGGGCAGTTCTACCCTATCTTATAGGGTCAGTATGAGTCAGAATTGACTTGATAGCAGTGAGTTGCCTTACATCCCCCCAAAAGTTGACATATACAATTCAGGATGCCCAGTAAAATTTGAACTACAGATAAACAATGATTTTTTTTATAAATGCTATACAGATTATATAGAGCTATGCTAAAATCACTTGTCTATCTGAAAACCAAATTTTGCTGTATAGTCTGTATTTTTATTTGTTAAAACTGACAACCCTATTCAAAGATAAAGGGTCTCTCTAACAGATCCCAAAAGTCCTATATTACCTTCTTTTTTTTTTTTTCTCTAAAAATAATATCGGTTTTTTTTGTTTGTTTGTTTGTTTTTTTTAACATTTTATTAGGGGCTCATACAACTGTTATCCCAATCCATACACACATCAATTGTGTAAAGCGCATTTGTACATCGTTTCTCAAAAATTACCTTCTTTCTTCTTAGAGTTCTGGAGACTAAATGTTGAACAAGGTTGGCTAAAACAAAACAAAGTCAAACCATTGTGTTGAATAAATTCCAGCTCATGGCAACCCAACTTGGTTCAAACTTATGGAATTAGATCATCAGCCCTTTATTATATTGCATAGGTGGTATAGTGGTTCAAGCACTTTGATATCCAAATGGCCAGTTATTTAACATACCAGCTACTTCATGGAAGAAAGATGTGCTTCTGAAAGATTTACATCATTGGATATCCTATGGGATAGTTCTACTTAATCTTTAAAAAAAATTTTTTTTAATATCCTTTTTAATTTTTCCAACAGTTTTATTGGCATACAATTTACATTATCACACAATTGAATAGTTCAGTCATATCAAGGGGAATTGTACAATCAACACCACACCTATCTTAAACATCTTCTCCCGAGTCCCATGGTTAAATCACCTTCATTTTTTATTTAATAAATCATTTTATTGGGGGCTCATACAACTGTTATCACAATCCATCCATCTATCCATTGTGTCAAGCATATTTGCACATTTGTTGCCATCATCATTCTCAAAATATTTTCTTTCTACTTGAGCCCTTTGTATCAGCTCCTCATTTTTTCCCAACCCTCCACCACAGTTCTACTTTATCTTATAGGATTACTATAAATTTGAAATAACTCGAAAGTAGTAGGTATTTATAATATATCTTTTTTTTTTGGTATTTATAATATATCTTTTAGTTTATGTTCAAAGAATAAAATTGGAATTCACTTTGCTGTCATGGGACAAAATAACAAACTCACTGCCATCGAATCAATGCCGACTCATAACAACCCTATAGGACATAGTAGAATTGCCCGTGAGTTCCCAAGATTGTATCTATTTTACGGGATTAGAAAGCACTATCTTTCTCCTGTAGAGTGGCATGTAGTTTTGAAATGCTGATCTTATAAATTGCAGCCCAACACATTACCACTACTCCACCAAGCTTCCTTGGGTCAAGGTAGAGAAAATTTCAAAATTCTTAACTCATCAATAGATAGAAAACAGAACGACTGGGAAAGATGCTGAAAACTGGTTCACAGTCATAAATTTTGGATAACCTGTAAAGTACTATTAACTTATAAGATCATCAATATCAAATAAATAATAATAGTTGAGGAGATTGCCAAATTTACTTTAGGTACATAGGAGAACAGAAAATATCAGATAGAAATTAAAAAATAACCTTAAATGATCAAAACTCATATTTAGAAAGTAACCTTTTTTTTTTGGTAGTTTGGTTAGAAAGTAACGTTAAGAGCAAATTTGATCTCCCTAATCCTAAACACACACACACACCCCACACACACACACACAAAATCTACTTTGCTTTTAGAGACCTACAATAAAGAGTTTACAGCCTGGATTTTGACTCAAATCCCATTTATCATGCTACACTCATAATTTATTACATCTTATTTGCTCCTTAATTAAAGAAAAAAAATGCTTCGATACTACCTAGAAGAATTAGAATAAGAAACAAATATGATGCAATATAGAACTATTGTAAATTCATTGTAAAAATATTTACTTGGTGAATTAAAGTCCTCCTATTATCTACTTTAAGATCATTATTAAAGCACAAGACGTTGTTCTTGGGTACCCTCAAATCAATTCCAACTCATAGTAACTTTCCAAAGATGTCGTCTTCACAGAAACAGACTGCCACATCTTTCTCCCATGACATTGCTAGTGAGTGGGAAATGTTGACCTTAAGCACTTATGTGTACCAATGAGTACCAGGGCTGCTAAAGATAAGGCTACAAAAGCATTTATAAATATCTAAATACAGGCATGTACATATGTAAATATATTTATATAGGATGATGGGGAAATAGATCTATGTGCATATATTTATAGGTTTAGTATTAAGGCA
>NW_022111324.1:91664162-91672572 GCF_000313985.2 Echinops telfairi
GGGAACCAATTACAAGGATCTATATGTGACCTCCTCCCTGGGGGACGGACAACAGAAAAGTGGGTGAAGTAAGACGTCGGAGAGGGCAGGATATGACAAAATAACCAATTTATAAATTATCAAGGGCTCATGAGGGAGGGGGGAATGGGGAGGGAGGGGGGAGAATGAGGACCTGATGCCGGGGGCTTAAGTAGAACACAAATGTTTTAAGAATGACAAGGTCAATGAATGTACAAATGTGCTTTACAGAACTGATGTATGTATGGATTGTGATAAGAGTTGTATGAGCCCCTAATAAAATGATTAAAAAGAAAATACTGGAAGGGAAAAGGTACACCATGGGCTAGACCTTGAAAACTTCACTGGTTTTTATAGTTCTGACCTAGAAAGGCAAAGCCTAACCATGGACAGTAGAGTATCACCTATTCCAACTTGAGACACTAAGGAAATTCAAGAGCTGTGCATATCAAATATGGCATTGAACAAAGGATATACTGATATCCTTTGTTTAAAATGCCAAGAAGCAAATGAATTTTTATAACATTTATGTGTTAAAAGCACAATTACATTGTTAGATCCCTGACATACAAATTAACATTATCATGATTCTTAAAAGCTAGCGTGGGAAGAAAAACAAAACACAAATTTTACTCTAACTTCTGCAGTAACAAACAAGCTGCAGCTCAAGTTTTGCTTACTTATAATGAGTACATCATTTTGCCACATACCAATTTCACAATCTAAGATTTATAAACTGACAACTTTAAAATATTTTGGCTTCATTAACATAGTATCTTAACAAAAAGAAAATGTTTACCATGGTAAAATGTTCTTATAGATCGGTAATTTTTTGTTATTATAACTTTCCATAGAAGTCAATGTTTCAAATTTCAAAACACTTCAATCAGTTTCATAAAAATGAAGAAGTACACATGACATATAGTAATATATCTGTGTTAGTCCGGGTAGACTAGAGAAACAAATCCTTGGAGACTCATATATGTATAGGAAAGAGCTTTATATCAACGAGCAATTGTATCTGAAGAAAACAGCCCAGCCCAGTCCACATCGCCCATAAATTCAGTATTAGCACATAAGTCCGATATTAGCCCATAGGGCAGACACTAGTCCATAAATTCTTCTACAGACTCACCCAGCACATGCAATGATGCTGCAAGCAGGAAGATCACAGGCCAGTGGGTGAAAAGTCCTGTGGAAGCAGCTTATCAGTGCTAGAGTAGCTCTCCATGTGGTTCCTTCAGCTCCGTGGCTCTGGTTGCCATCAGCATAACTTCATGTGGCTTGTCAACAGAGTGTGAAACAGAGCAAGTATGTGTTCCACCTCCAGGGAAGACAGGAGTTCCCAGAATCCTCAAGAGAAGGCCATGCTCACACATGGCATCATTAGTTATGACCTGATTGCTCAAGTTGACAGGAGAGTATGGAACTGCCACAATGTATGAGATTAACAGTAAACACGTGGTATAATTTGCTTGTCTGACTAGAAATGATAAAATATTGGTATACCCTTTACTAATATTCCAGTTGAGAAAGCTGTAAAGATTAACTAAAAAGGTACACTTAAATTCCTTTAGTCTAGACCAGAGGTTCTCAACCTGTAGGTTGTGAGCTCTTTAGGGCCCTTTCACAGGGGTTGCCCGATTCATCACAGTAGCAAAATTACAGTTATGAAGTAGCAACAAAAATAACTTTATGGTTGGGGGGTCACCACAACAGGAGGAACTGTATTAAAGGGTTGCAGCATTAGGAAGGTTGAGAACCACTGGTCTAGACCACTAGAGTTTCCACTGTATTAGGCCTAATGTTCCTTTTATATTGCCCCATATTGTTGTTATTGTTCGGTTCCCTTGAATCAGTTACAACTCATAACCATCCTAGTACAACAAAATACAATACTGCCTTGATCCTGCATCATCCCAGTGATGCTATGTTCAAGCCCACTGGTGGAGCCACTGTGTTAATTTATCTCTTTGATGGTCTTCCTCTTTTGCACGTATACTTTATCAAACATGAGAAAATTCTTCATGGACTGGTCCCTTTTGATAACATATGCAAAATATGTCTGACAAAGTCTCCCAAACTTTCTTCTTAGGAGCACTCTGGCTGTACTTCTTTAAGATGGATTTGTTAGCACTTCATCAGCAACATAATTAAAATGTATCAGTTCTTCTCCAGTCTCCCTTATGTATCACCCAATTTTCATATACATATGAAGTTACTGAAAATAGCAATACTTGGGCCAGGCGCTCTTTATTCCTCAAAGTGGCACCTTGACTCTGTAACTCTTTATGAAAAGTTTATTGCAGACCCATCCAACCATTGTTTGAATTCTTGACATTTACTTCTATGAGTATTGACTGTGGATCTAAATAAAATTAAATCATAATTTCAATAGTCTTCAATCATCATGATGCTTATTTGCCCAGTTGGGAGGATTTTTGTTTTATTTATGTTGAGGTAAAATCCATACTGAAGATTGTAGTCTTTAATTTTCATTCTTTCAAGCTTTCTTCACTTTCAAAAACAAAGTTATGCTATCTGCTTATCATAAGTTGTTGATGAACCTTTCTCCAATTCTGACACTGTGTTCTTCTTCATATAGTCTAGCTTCTTGGATTATTTGTGCAGCATAAAGATTGAATAAATATGGTAAAAGGATACAACCCTGACACACACCTTTCCTGATTTAAAACCATTCAGAATCCCCATGTTCTGTTCAAAAGACTGCCTCTTGTTCTATGTATACATTCTGCTACTTTACCAAGAATAAAATACTTCTCCAGAGACTGTTCCCTCCTGTTATCATGCCCAAAGTACATGAGATGAACAACTGTCCTTCTCAATTCTAAGGAGTATCATGGTCATACTTCTAAGACAAATTTGCTCATTCTCTGGCACTCCATCATTATTCCGTACCAACACCATCAAACAAATGCATCAATTCTTTCCTTCAGTCTTCCTGACTCATGATCCAACATATACACACACGCGTGCATGGGCTCGCGTGTGTGTACCCCCAAAAAACCGGATGTGAAATGAAGGGGATAGTACATTTAGAGTTTGTTCCACCAGGTCAGACTATTAATCAAGCTATTTAGAAGTTTTGAAAAGATTATGTAACAGTGCACAACAAAAAGGTCTGATTTGTGGCAGATGGGGGACTGGTTTTACCACCACGACAATGCACCTGCTCATACAGCCATCTCAGTGCGCCAGTTTTTGGCAAAAAAACAGCATGCCTCTCTTGTTTCACGCACCTTACTCACCTCACCTCGTGCCGTGTGACTTCTTTTTGTTTCCGTGAATGAAGAGGAAAAGGACAGCCATTTGACCAATTAGAAGAGGTGAAGAAAAAAACAAGGGAGGTGCTGTCTGTCATCCAAACAGATGAGTTTGAAAAATTTTTCCAAGAATGGAATTGCAGATTTGACAAATGTATTTAAGTGTAATGGCAAGTACTTTGAAGGTGATAAGGTTATTTTGTAAAAAAAAACTTAAATAGTTTTGAAAAAAAATTCCTTTTTTTTGGTTTGCTTTTTTTTTGGTACCACCTCGTATATATGCAGTGACTAAAATACCATGGCTTAGTGAGGTGCACCTCAAGCTTCAAAGCAACAACTTTGTTTCTTAACACTGTAAAGAATAGAGGTCTTCTGTAGCAGATTTGTCTATAAGTGTCTCAAAATGGAACGGATAAATAATAACATAACCTACGCATATACTTTCTCAAGTCATCAAAATTCTCATTTAAAATGAAATAAAATTAATTTTAAATGTTTAAGCATTATCTCTATCCCTTTAGCCAACAAATAATTATTTTGACTAAATGACTATACCAATTCACAATGAAAAATTACCTGCATTTAAAATACACAGTCCCTTCATGGCTTCCATCATGCTTCCCTCTCTCAGGGTTGTCCCATTCTACTCCTAACCAGAGTCCTAGCATAACAAGAAAAAAACAAGTGAGCCGTTAATGGTGATAAGGTAATAATTTCCATTTACCTGCATGCAAATACAAATTACAATGGAAGCCATATAATATAAATATCATTCGGGGAGAAGACCTTTGAGAAAGGGCAATTTTGCCTAACTTCAATCAGCAAATTTAATGAACATGTTTGGTTCAAAAAGGCCAACAAACACCACAGGTACAGAAAATAATAATGGTTAAAACTTACTGAGTACTTATTAAGTGTCAGGAACATTTTTTTATAATTCTCTTATGCAACACTCATGACAGCTACTTCATCTATGTGAAGATATTCTTTTTTACAACTTCATAGATAGTCCAAGACTTATAATCTTGGACTTGGGGTTCCACCAGTCACTATCAACCCTAGTCTTTGCATAATTTTAAATATTGCACATTTTCCCCTACCTTATACAGGGCTCTATTCTGATTCCTACTAGAGTGGTCAGCAATGGTAGCTGAGCAGCATATAGTTCTTCAAGTCTCAGACAGTGGAGGCTAGAGTTTGTAGGGTCCACTGATGCCCTAGCTCATTTATTCCCATGCATCTTTAAAGTTTTTTCATTTTTCTTCATTCCAAAAATTCTTCTTATTAACCATAGATTATCTGGCCCCAAATCATACAAGTTTAAATCTACCTAATTATAATTCAGAAGCCTTACCCATCATGCTATACTATTTATAACATACCTAATATTTGTATATCATCTCACCTCTAATTTACCTATATTAAGAAACCACTATGTACAGTACAGAAGACATTAGTAAAAAATGGAGCTCCCTAAAATTGATGTGGTAATAATTGTACAATTCTTGATATGATTGAACAATTGAATTATTGAATCGTATGATATGTAGAGTATTATAGATCTAAAAAAGGTGTCCATCACAGTTATATCACTTTACTATATTTATTCAATCTGTATGCTGAACAAATGACCCAAGAAGCTAAACTATATGAAGGATGCAACTTCCACAGGTTGGCTGTCCCACAGGCAGTGTAGCTCACAAGCCAAGGCAGAGAACTAGCTAACGCAACTGCAAGCTGGTCTGACCACCAGAGAGCAAGAGAGAGAAGGGAGGGCCTTGCAAGCCATTTATCTCTTTGCCCTCCAATCAAACTGTGACCTTATTAATCCCCCATGTTCCTATTGGCCAGGTTGGCACAATAAACCTAGCTATCACAAATTGTAAAACTGGCACAGGAGCAAGTAGTCTTTCATTCTAATGTACATTGGGGTCACTAGGAGTCAGAATGGACTTGATAGCATCTAAAAACAACAATCTCAGATATAAGGCTACAGTTGAGAGGGACAATGGGTGGATCTATTTAAAGCTTCCACACACTGACCCTGAAGTCCACACACTTTTTTTATTTTTGGATGGGGGGGGCTGTATAGGGAGGGCATTATAGGTATTTCTGACTGAGGAAATGGTATGGGAGCCATGACTGACCTCCTTCAGCTATACAAGGGAGGATAATTCAACTCCACATCAGTGCAAGGTCAATTTCAACAAAGTAGTGATCAGACATGCTTCCACTCTCCAACTTTCTTTACCCTATTTTGACAACCAATCCCTTGCACTGCACCCTACTTCTCTGTTAAGTTCTATTGCAATCACTACATGGACCTCATATACAATGACTCACAAATAGGGTTGATTGGGGAAGTTCATTGTTTACAAGAAGTCAGGATCAGAAAACAAGGATCCAATTGTTTTGTCTACTGTGCTTTTTGTCACCCATGCCAGCAGACACATCTCTCTTTGGTCCTTGTTCTCTCCGCAACAAGGCACTTTGGCCTATGCCTAATTCAGGTACATAATACAAAGTTCCTTTAGCGATGCTAAATGCTGAGAAGGAACTCCTCTCTGTAAACCAGCCTCCTGGCACTCAAGCTTTTCTCAATGTTGGGGCTGGAAGCCCACTGCTGCCTCAATTTGCTACTGCCACTGCCTCCACTTCTCTACAGAGATCTCTAGTACCTCTTCATTCTTAGTGGTCATGAAATTCTCTGTTCCTGCTTCAAAAATTACTCACTTTATTCCTAGCAGAATGCCTAGACTGATCAATCTGCATGTTAAGAGTGTTATAAACTTATTTGCATGGTCCTATCCACTCATTTTGTGGAAATTAAAAAAGACTATGGATAGAAGAACGGTGTCAAATAATTCTACTGCAGCATACTACCCAATGATAATAAAGCATTTTACTTTAGCAAAACTCAATATACTATGATGGTTTTCTTATAAACACAATTATCTTGAAAAAAGTAGTGTTTTTTCTAATCGCAATATTATCAACCAAAACAAAAAATAATTTCTAACACTTAGAAAGGTCTTATTTGTTTTAGGTACTGTTGTTCCAAGTGTTTTATATAGATTAACTCATAGCATCCTTTACAACAATCTTTGAGGTACAAAGCAATAACTGGATTACAAATGAGCTTCATTCTTAAATTTATCTTTAAGTTGAACTTATATGGCTGTCCAAACAGTTAAGTAGAATTCATATCTGACATTAGTTAGACAAATATTTGTCTTATCAAAGCACATCATTGTGGGAAAATGAGGATCAAGAACAGAATGTATGGATAAATTCTCTATGATCATAATTAAGAAGTCTGTAAGGCCAGGACTCTAGTGAAGAGAGGCCTTCACATTTGTAATCTGGAGATTGATCCCATCACATTCTCCTAATTAAAAGTCATTCCCCACAATCTCCCCCAATAATAGTAATACTTTAATAGCTATTACATACACATGGCTGATCTCTATGCGGCCAGAGACTGTCTTTATGTAAGAACTGACATATTTCCATTGTTCTCTCCACTCAGGGGACATTCAATCACCTTCTGCCTGCCCCCACTATACTAGTATTAGGTTTTTCCCCCAGTGAGCTCAGGGACATCCAGGGTTAAGACACTGCCCACCTTGTTACTATGTGACTGACTATAATTGATGGGACTTGCATGTCCCAAGACTATATAAGCCTGTTAAAGAATATATTCATGACAAAATAATAATAATTTATGAATTATGAAGGGTTCATGGGGGGGGATGAGTAGCCGATATTAAGGGCTCAAGTAGAAGGCAAATGTTTTGAGAATGATGATGGCAACAAATGTACATATGAGCTTGACACAATGGATGATCATATGGATTGTGATAAGAATTGTACGAGTCCCCAATAAAATGATTTTTTAAAAAAAAGAATATATTCGCTCTCTCTCTCTTGTTCCTGGCTTCATGGAAGAGGTGAGCAGACTGAATTTTTATCTGTATCTTTATTTTTTTCCTTTCAATAGCACAATCACTCCATAAGACCCATTTGGTTGTGGGCTGGCCTCACCACATATTGGGAAAGACAGATGAAACCAAGGAAATCCTGGATCACAAGGAAGGAATCAATGGAGCTAGGCCCTGATTTAGATTTGTGGCCTTCAGAATTTATCTGTACTATCAAAAGGCCAAAGATTTACTGAATCAGCTAACTGGATTGTAAAAAATGGACTGTCAAGAGATAGATTGCAGATGGCAGCTACTGAACCAGCAACAATGTCCATGAGTCCAGAAGTTTGTGACAGAAGCCTGTGTCCCATGCAAGTCCCAGAGAAGGCTGTATGTACCTCTGAGTGTGCTTGGCTACAGACAGGCACAAGACAATACAGGGTATATGGTTTGATCTATATGAAGTTCTAGAAGAGGCAAAAGTCATCAATAGCCTTGATTGCCTGATACAAGTGAGGAAGAGGAGGATGGATACAAAGAGGCTTTGTTTTAGGCTGGGTTGACAAGAGAAACAAACCCGGTGACATATACGTATAAGAGCTCCATATGAAGAACTAATTGTATATCAAGAAAGCATTCCAGCCCAGTGCAACTCAAGTATATACGGTAAGTCCAATACTAGTCCATACGTCACCTTTCAGACTCAGCCAGTCACATACAATGATGCAGAATGCAGGAAGATCACAGACCAGTGGATGCAGAGTCATGTGGAGCCAAGGTCAGGGGAAACATGGCAGAGCTCCAGCAAGTCACAGGGTCAGAGACTCAGTCCCAACAAGCAAAAAGGCAAAAGGGGAGAGGGAGTAGTAACTTGCCAGGGACCGCCTTACAAAAGGCCACACCTCCAAAAAGATAGCATCAGGTTTGGCATAATTGACAGGTTAGAATCTACACCTACACCTCTATACATTTTCAAGTTGACATAAAATTATCTAACTGCCAGACACATGAAGGAGCTTTCTGGAATGATATTAAGTGTTCTGCATCTTGATCTGGCTGCTATTTACACAGGAGTGTACATTTGTCAAAGTTCACCAAACTATAAACTTAAGATGTGTCTATTTTATTGTAAGAATATTATACTAGGGAGGGGGGAGCGGGGAGGGAGGGGAAAAATGAGGACCT